>NC_056498.1:83278835-83281284 GCF_014905685.2 Nematolebias whitei
ATGACTGAGAAAACAAACTTTGTGTTTTTGAAACCATTAGTGAAAAGGCCAGACTTCAGGGGTATCTGAGGCAGGCTTGAAACACAAGAGTCAGGGTGGCTTCTGGGTAATACCAGATGGCTAGGCCTCAGACTGACGAAGCCTCTTGGATGAGGGGCGAAACGTTTCTTTTTAACAAAAAAACGAAGTCCAGATGACATGATTCAACCTTTTTTGTTGTCTGTTCACAGGTGTTCACCTACAAAGGCAACAGACCAAGAAGTGATTTAAAGATTAAAATCAATATGGATATATATGGAGATATGGATCCCTCCAAGTCAATTTCTAATTTCAGTTTCAGAGAGTCTAAGCTGGTCTCATATGAACTGAGCAGTGTTTAAGTACGAATGAATACAGCAGCATGAAATAAATCAGCAGCACATATCAACAACCAAATAGCATTACAGTGATTTTTTTTTCATAGACTCATGAATCACTAATCAGAATTATCACTGACAGTTTCAAGGTAGAAGCTGTTCCTCAGTCCAGTGGTTCTACAATTAATGCTCCTCAACCTTCTGCCTGAGGGGAGCAGGACAAAAAGTGTGTGTGCTGGGTGAGTGAGGTACTTCATGATGCAGGTGGCCCTCTTCCTGCATCTGGAGGTGGAGATGTCTGTGATGGTGGGGAGGCTGATGCCAACAGACTTCTGTGCAGCCTTCACCACTCTCTACAAAGCTTTTCTTTCTGCAGCTGCGCAGCCTCCATGCCACACGTTGGTGCTGGAGCACAGGATGCTCTCCACTGCACACCTGTAGAAGGAGGTGAGGACTGAGCTTCCCAGACCAGCTCACCTCAGCCGCCTGAGGAAGTAGAGTCTCTGATGAGCTTTCTTGATCAGGCTGGTAGTGTTGCTGCCCCAGCTGAGGTTGTTGTTCAGGTGCACACCCAAGTACTTGTAGCTGGAGACTACTTCCACCGCAGATCCTCCTACATTGGGTGGAGGGAGGGAGCTATGTGTGTTTGTTCCGTCTGAAATTCACGACCATCTCCTTCGTCTTCTTCATTAATGTGAAGGTTGTTCTTCCTGCACCAGCTCTCCAGGTGTTCCACCTCCTGCTGTTTGCTGGACTCATTGTTGATTGTGATGCATCCAACCACTGCTCACATATGACTTCACACCTGCCCATCCAGGCTGTCATATTGTAAAGTTTGAAGATACAACAGAGTGAACAAGAGGGGGCTCAACACACAGTCCTGAGGGGAGTCAGTGCCGAGGGTTATGGTGAAGGAGAAGTTGTGGATCATCACAGACTATGTCTGTTTGTTAAGAAGTCCAGGGCCCAGTTGCATATGGAGGGGATTAGCCCTAGTGGGAGTAGTTTGTCCATCAGGGTCTGGGGAATCAAGGTGGTGAAGGCAGATGTGAAGTCCACAAAGGGCATACGGACGTAGGAGTCCTTCTGCTCCAGTTGGGTGAGAGCAGTGTGGACCACAGAGGAGATCCCATCCTCTGTTGATTGATTCTTGCAGTATGCATACTGGTGAGGGTCCTTGCTGATGTTGATGGTAGTTTTGATGTGGGTCATGACCATTCTTTCGAAGCATTTAGCGACTATTGGGGTGAGAGCTCTGGCCAGTAGTCGTTCAGACCAATTGCTGCAGAGCTTTTTGGAACTGGGAGGATGGTGGCAGACTTCAGACAGGTGGGAAAAGTTGCCAGGGTGAGGAAGGAGTTAAAGATGTCAGCCAGCACTTCACAGAGCTGATCAGCACAGTCTCTCAGCACCTTCCCCGGGATGTTGTCTGGGCCAGTTGCTTTGTGAAGATTAATCCTCCTGAAGGTACTCTTTACTTCAGCTGAGGTCAAGCTGAAAAAAACTCCTCTTCTGGTGGTGGGGTGAGTCTGGTGCTGGGTGGTCTGTTCAGGTCTTCAAAGCATGCATAGAACTTGTTGAGGGCATCAGGCAGTGATGGTCTCTAGGTCATTGTGCACCCCTGCCTTTATAGTCTGTTATGCACTTAATGCCCCTCCACATGCTCTGTGAGTCTTGTGAAAAAAGTGTCCCTGGATCCTCTGTGCATATGTGGCTTTGGCCCTTTTAATACAAGTAGCCAGCTCTTTTCTTGTTCTCTTCAGCTCCTGTGAGTTGCCAGACCTGAAGCCAATGTCCCTGGTTTTTAGCAGGGTGCAGACATCTGCATTCAACCAGGGTTTCTGGTTCGGGTAGCACTTCACAGTCCTGAAGGTTGTGACATCATCGACACACTTGCTAATGTATCCAAGGACCACAGATGCGTATTCCTCCAGGTCTAGCTCCCCCTCATTTACAGTGGCTTCTCTGAAGACCTGCCAGTCTGTACATGCAAAACAGTCCTTTTGTATGGAGTTTTTATTCCTCACCCACCTCCTGATGTTTCTTTGTGTTGGTCTGGAACATCTCAGCGGGGGAAGGTTAACATATATATA
>NC_056498.1:83281384-83285733 GCF_014905685.2 Nematolebias whitei
CTTTTTTGTTGTTATATACCTGGATGACTGAGAAAACAAACTTTGTGTACCTGTGAACAGAGTTCACCTCATCTCGAAGCAAACATCGTTCATGTGTGTGTTTTAAACTGTTAAAATAAGATGCATTTATTCCCTTGGGAATGGACAGACTTTATTTTACTGGTGTTAAACTCAGCTTACAAACTTCTTAGTGGCCACTAATCTAATGTAATGAAAAACTGTCATTGTGTTAACTTCATTTTCAATGTGAACTCATTTCCCACGAAACGGACAGATCGTCTTAATGGGAGCTTGTGGTTCATTTTGGCCTCAAAGTGAAACACCTGCCGAGGAGTTTACTCACAGGATTTTCCCATGGAGATAACAGTTTTAAAAGAATCCTTTGTTTCAGAATGACGTTCTCTTTTCAGGAGATGAACAGCGACACCTGTTGGGCGAACATTACATGTTTTTCTACAGCTTCAGAACTGAATGTGTCATAGAAAATGTCTGTTTAAAGTAACCTCTCTAAGATAATCATGTTTATTTTTCTCCTTTTAAAAAGAAGTGTGACTTTTTAAAGGCAGGCAGTGAAAATGGACTGCTATTTTATATAAAACATGACAGAGTTTATGAACCATATCTCGTCCGGTGGGAGGTCCTAAGTCAATCTGTAACACCCAGACAGACATTTCGCCTCTTAGTTCTTCTCCACCACTTCTACTTTACACTTCACCGCTCTTCCTACATAAACGAACTTCGAGCAAACTTCAGAGAAGAATCTTCCTGCTAGTGAGATATCCTGGAAGGAAGAGAACCAGAAGCAGAACTTGGCATTAACTAAGACCCGAACCAGAACATCATGCCGCAGAGTGATAACTCCAAAGCTGATTTCAAAGGGCCAGTGATCGGACCGTGGTCCCTCCAACGGATGACCGGTGACCTTTGAGGATAAATCCTCCTTTTAAGTCACCAGTAGCATCTTAGGTACAACTGGCACCCCTCATAAGCAGTTGTGGGACCATTCTGACCATATCATTCTGGTAGGAGAAGAGAACTTAATGCCTTTCTGGTGATCATACATTCACAATAATATTAATTTAGATACACCACAGTTAATTTAGACAATTTTAACTACACCCCAACAAACCAGTCCAAATTTCTGCCATTTATAAAAAGTTACACTGAATTTAATAATCAAGTAACCTTTGACACAAGGTAATTTTGTTATTAATTTGTGTATTCATTTTTATGAATAATCTTCATCAGCTATATACATCAGAATATTATTTTTGTAATAAAATACATAAAATTCACTAAAAGTGTGATTATTTTGGCATATCAGTGTGTATTAACTGATTTGATGTCCCTTTGAACATGGGAAAATAATTCACGTTTCAGTTACATTTAATATGAGGGTAGAGACTGATATTTCCTCTGAAAAGAGGTGGTGCCCGCGTAACGAGGTTATTTGAATAATAAATGCATATCTTATGAGCTTAACTCATAACTAATAAATTATATAGATATCTGATCAACAAATCCCTCTACACCTTCATACATCTCCTCCTACATGTCTCTGTGTGAGTACAGCTACAGCATGCACTCTCAGGACATTATTACCTGCAGTGTTCCCTCAGTGAGGACTGAACTTGGCAAAAGGGCCTTCTCCTACTCCGCTCCTGTTTCCTGGAATGTCTTACAAAAAGATCTGAAGCGCTCGACCTTGACCTCTCTATGTGGCTTTAAGAATCTGTTGGACTCCTGGCAAGGACTAATGCAGACATGTTCCTGTTTTTAGTTTTCTACGTTCGCCTTTTAATCTAGCTGTTTTTGTTACTTTTTTCCCAGCCATCTTATTTGTAAAAAATAAATAAAAAAATATGTATGCCTTTTTATAACTGTCTATTGTTGTCGCTGTTGTCCACTGTTGTCATCATTCTTTGTTGAAATCAGGTCTCTCTTGTAAATGAGTCCTCGAGGCTTATTGGGATTAACCTGCCTAAATAAAGATTGAATATCTGTCTCATCCTGAAGAAAGATCATTCAGAACATTTACTCATCCTTAATCTGTCTAAGACATGCTGCAATTCAATTCAAGGTGGTGCACTGTCTGCATTGGTCCAAAAACAAGCTGTCCAAGATCAAAGCCGACCTGGACCCTGCATGTAACTGCTGTAAACAAACTCCAGCTATGCTCTTACACACACTCTGAACTTGTCCAAAGCTGTGGGGCTACTGGCAATCTATTTGATATTTTCTCTGGGATATGTGGAAAAACTGTGTATTCATTTAATTCATTTCATTGTTTGGGGTGGCCCATGTGGATGCATCCATCAGCAAGTGTGAGAGGAATATGATATTTTTTGGCTCTCTTCTAGCCAGGAGACTTATTTTATGTATCTGGAAGGATCTGCATCCCCGACATACAGTATGAACACTGGATAAGAGAAGTCATGTGTCATGTTCATCTGAAAAAGATTAAATACACTCTGAAAGGTTCTGTTGAGAGATTTTGGGACACTTGGCAGCCATTAATGTCTTATGTTGAAAGTATGTCAATGCTTGTCTAATGTGTTCATGCTTGTGTGGCTGATCCGGTGTGGGAGGGGATTTTGTTGTACGTTACTATTGTCTTTCTTTTTGTGTAATGTGTGTTCTGCAATTATTATTTTTTTCAATAAAAAGACTTTGATTAAAAAAAAAAAAGAAAAGTCCTAAAGCTTGACACTGAAAGAGTGATTTTGCTTTTATAAAAGCTTGCTATATTCAAAAGGGTGATATTTTATGAAATATATAGAGTATTGGTAGAACTTTGTACAGTAAAAATAACTTTATATTCACTTTTTTGTCAGATTGCCAGACTTGAGCTTTTTAAAATTGTTATTTTGTGGCAATATGTTGTGATTATTATGTACAGACAGCTGATAGTGATTTTTAAGGTATCATAAAATTGTGTGTATGTGTGTGTGTGTGTGTGTGTGTGTGTGTGTGTGTGTGTGTGTGTGTATGTGTGTGGGTGGGTGGGGGGGGGGTAGCTCAAAATTGGTGGGGGAGCTTACAGGACCACTAGCCACGGGGCCTATTAGCAGGTTAAGGGGGCCCTGGTTGCATGACCCTAGACAAAGGTTTATTTGTCTTTGTTTCCCATCTGGAAAGATAGTCTAAAACAGTTCATTTTAACGTTGTGAAAGTCTAAAATATTTTGGTTATTTAAAAGTCAGGTTTTCAGTTTCCCACCTGGGTCAAAGAGCTCAGGCTTGTCCCATTCCTCTTCGTCATGATGCAGTGACCACAAGTTGATGATGACTCGAGTTCCTTTCCTCACTTTGAAATCTCCAATACTACAGAAAGAACAGATGTAAACTCTCACAGAAACAATGCTCCATCTGATATCATGCATGCTGGTTTGAAATCCTTGCTAACGTTTTGGCCCCTACCTGGTGTCACTGAGGGCCACATGGGGGATAAACAAAGGAGCTACAGGACGAATCCGTAACACCTCCCTGATAGTGGCCTCCAAGTAGGGAAGACTTCCTCTGTCACTGAGCTGGGGGGACCGGTCCTCCCCAATCTTATTGTCCAGCTCCTCCTGAATACATCTCTGTACCTTAAAACAACAACAACAACAAAAATGTCTGAAATGCTCAGTTAATGCATTAGGAACTGATTTATTTTGAAATACACTAGTCTGTCTAATGAATCAAAAATTGAGAAAGTGTTTTAATCTTTTGAACTGTTCCTGTTTATGGATGTTAATGCATAAAAATATGAATTTATTATTGGGCAACAATCCTACAGCAAGGTAGGAGAGAAAGAGAAGGTTATGGACAGAGTTTTTTTTTTTTAAGTGCAAATTTATTAATGTGGCACAAGTACGATGGTGTGAGCTGTGAGACTGATTTTTTTAAAATTCACAAATAATAAGCTGTTTGTGGCTCTTATTTTTGGGGATTTGCTGTATATTGACTTTGGTTACATGATATCATAGTTTTCATCAAATCCTGAATTGGCAGAAAGTGTAGGTGACAAGTGTCAAGCCCAAGGGTGTCAGAAGCATCCGTAATGTGGGGGGGACACAATGATGTGTGTGTGTGTGTGCGCGTGCGTGCATGTGTGTGCGCACGTAAAAAAAGTATACACTAGTGAACAAAAAAGCAGCATTTCACCTAGATTTCCTTTAATTCCACACATTTAAAACATGTTTCTCACCAAGTTTGTGTAAATTCAGCTGTGGGTTTTAAAGACATTTTAACTTTAATACACTTTAATACAGATGTAGTGAACTTAACCTGATGTCAAAACTAAGCCTAAGGTCAAAATCCTTGACCTTAAGAACCTTGTGGGACAGAAACTGTCATTTCATTGAT
>NC_056498.1:83285833-83287707 GCF_014905685.2 Nematolebias whitei
GTGTCAGTACATGTACTAATGTAACCCAGTACTGAGGATGTGTATTGGTCAAGATCAAGCGAACCTCCATTTTCAGCAGCTTCTCTGAAAACCTGCCAGTCTGTTCGATCAAAACAATCTCTCAGTATGGGGCCACTGTCCTGGCTCCAACATTTAACTTTCTTTTGTACCGGTCTGGAGCGTCTCAGCGGGGGCATGTAAGCAGGAGCCAGGAAGATTGAGATGTGGTCTGACAGTCCTAGGTGGGGGCGGGGTTCGGCTTTGTATGCATTTTTTACGTTCGTGTAAACACGGTCCAGCGTGTGGCCTCCACGTGTCGGAATCGTCACATGTTGATTAAAGCTTGGGAGACAGTCCTTTAGATTCACGTGGTTAAAGTCTCCGGCTACAACGTAAAGAGCCTTGGGGTATTTGTTCTGCAGCGAGCTGATGATATCATGAAGCTCCTGCAGTGTTTCATTAGCATTAGCGTCCGGAGGAATGTAAACAACTGTGATAAAAGTCACTGTGAACTCTCGGGGTAGATAATGTGGCCGACATTTCACTGTTATTTGCTCCAAAGCCTTCGAGCATGAGCTATTTACAACAGTACAGTTCGTGGACCAACTCTTACTCACGTAAATGCATACTCTGCCCCCCCGTGATTTCCCCGTTAGCTCGCTGCAGCGGTCCGCTCGAAAAAAAAGTCTGTCATCCAGCTGGAAGACTGAGTCCGGCGTTTCGCTTGTAATCCACGTTTCCGTGAGGCAAAGCACTGCACACTTCTTCATCTCTTCTGAGGTGCCCGCTCTCAGATGAAGTAAATCCATCTTGTTGTCCAACGAGCGGACATTCGACAGAAAGAGAGACGGCATGGGGAGTTTACCGGCTTTAGCGTTAGCTCGTAGCCTCACCATAACCCCCGCCCGGCATCCTCTCCTCTTAAGCCGGGAGCAGCGCTTCCTCTTCTGCCCGCTGGAACGCCTCTGCTGCAGCTTCCAGGTAGATGACTTTAAGATCTGCATTCTGCCGAGCGTAGCTTTGAGTTTGTTGCTGATTTCTGCTATATTTCATGGCAAATCCGCTCCTATTCTCATCAGTTCGGTTCGGCTATAGTTCACACGCATAAATCACGCGGAGTCAGGCACAGAGTCAATATCAAAACTTCTAAAAACTGGGATGGTACCGGGAGCCTGTGAAGCTGCAACTGCTCTGAGCGCGGCCATCTTGATCTTGATCACAGGGACACATAGAGACAAACAACCATTCCCTCTCTCACTCACACCTAGGGACAATTTAGAGATACCAATCAGTCTAACATGCATGTTTTTGGTCTGTGGGAAGAAACCGGAGTACCCGGAGAAAACCCACGCATGCACAGAGAGAACATGCAAACTCCACCCAGAAAGGCCCCTGGACCGGGATTTGAACCAGGGATCTGCTCGCTGAGAGGCAGCAGCTCTTCCAGTCGCGCCACCGTGCTGCCCCATACAATATTTTAAAACTCTAAATTCAGTTTGTGTTTATCATTTAAGACGTGGATGTTTTAGGCTGCAGCTCTTCTGATTGTTCTGAAGCTGTCAGTTTGTGATTACACTGACATTTCTGAGGATTAGAAGAACTGTTAGTCCCACTATGGAGCTATGTACTTTAAGGACTTTTGTTTGCTTTCTCACCACCAGAGGAACACTGTGCAACATTCAGCATCAACAACAGAGCACCCATTGGAGCTGTGAGATACAGGGATGTGATTGTAAAGAAAATCTGAAAACTGCTGGAGTCATAAATGGATCACCTTAAAACACAAACATTAAATAAATTCTAAGGTTTTAATTGAATCGTTCAAAGTGAATCAGGCATACTGTCAAATCTGACTTTTGGACCCCCCCCCCCCC
>NC_056498.1:83287807-83305744 GCF_014905685.2 Nematolebias whitei
TATATATATATACACACACACACACACACACACACACTTTTGTGTGCGTGCGTGTGTAAATAAATAAAGTTTAAAAAATGTAAGATGAGGCTGAATTAAGTTCAGCAGTCTGACAGCTACTCTGAATGCTCCTCAGCCGCCTGCTTAGGGGTGCTGAAACAGACTGTGGCAGGATGAGTGGAGTCCTTCATGATGCGGAGTGCCTTCCCCCTGCATCGTGGAGTGTAGAGGTCCGAGGTGGTGGGACGGCTGCTCCCCACAGTCCTACATCGGGGAAACTAAACAGCCACTGGCCAAAAGGATGGACCAGCACAGAAGATCAACATCATCAGGCCAGGACTCTGTGGTCTAGACTCATCTCCAGGTCAGCGGTCACTCTTTTAGGGATGAAGATATTCACATCCTTGATAAAGAGGAGCTATGGTTTGAGAGAGGAGTAAAGGAGGCCATCTTTGTGAAAAGAAACCGTCCATCATTAAACAGGGGTGGAGGCCTCCGTGTTCAACTGTCCCCCTCTTACAATGCTGTTATTGCTAGTATCACTCAGCCCTCTGTGAATAACAAGCAGCCATCAGGGCACTTATGACCAATTGTTAGGCTGATGGTCTTCCTCCAGCATGTGAACCACTAGTTCTGGATGTCAACAACAAACTGGTTGATCCACTATGAGAAGGTGCTATTTTTAAGACTGAGTTTGTTGCAGCTCCTCAGACTGAAGAAGTCTTTTGGATAAAAACTAAACATTTCAACAAAGAAGAATTTGTCCAGAGGACCTGACTCAACCTTGTTAGACCTAATGGTGCAGTTTAGCTGAATCTCTGTAAAATAATTAGAGTCAACTCGGACAAAACTGGCAGCATTTTTGTAAATTCATTTGAAAAACACATTTCCAGCCTGAACCTAATTATGAAGTTCATCATTAGTTTTTTTTATCATGCACTTTTAGTTCACTTTTTCCATCTTAAAAGACAAAATGAAGCAATTTGGTTGTATTGTTTTCTTGATGAGGGTTGCACAGAGCTTAAAAACTGAAGCTGCTTCAGATTTTTCTGCATTCTGATGAAGAAAGAAATGGGCACTGCATCAGTCCAACAACACACACTCATCCTTCATCCATCCATCCATTTCCTTTACCAGCTTTTGGTTCAGGGTTACAGAGGAGCTGGTGACAGACAGTCACTGCGAGAGGCAGGGAATGGACCTAGGGACCATTTAGAGTTACTACTCTGTAGTTAACCCAACCTGAATGTTTTTGGTCTGTGGGATGAAACCAAAGGAACTACAGAAAACCCATGCATGCAATGGGAGAACATGAAAACTCCACCCAGTAAGGTTGCAGGCTGGAAAGTGATGCTGTGACCTTCTTTCTGTGAGAGGACAGTCCTGACTACTGCCTTTCTGTGCCGCCCACAACACGTAAGTTATAGATAACTTATATTATTTATAAAAACATAAGTAAACATTGATAAGGCTGGACATTTCCTGGCTGTCATTTAATGGCTCCACTGTATAGTTGTTCAAACTTTGATATGAACTATGTTTGAACGAGTTAGTTTGAATGAACATGTCTGGTCTGTACCTTCACACATATATTTCTGTAGTTAGAGGCAGCGTAGTATTTAATGTTAGTATTGGAGACTGTACCTTGTGTTCTTCGTACTTCTTCTGTAGAAGTTTGTCTCTTATCCCAACACACTGTTTTAGAAGTCGCAGGTCTGCATTGGGAAATATCTTTGACAAAAAGAGAAATGTAGCACATTTATTATCATGATACAACACAAAAACACACAAATATCTACAACACATTTTGCTGAAATATTACTAGGCTGTATTTAAAAAGTGCATTTAGTAATCCTTATTGTCTTTTCCAACTAAAATAGAACTGGACTGTCATGTTAAGTTGATAAATACCCTCCTCTGCTTCAATATACAAATGTGTGGTGCATTTAAAATATAAAAATGCATTTATTAAAATCAGTCATATTTTATTAAAAAAATGTGTGGATCCAAACCAGTTAAAACCTTCATTGTTAAGAAATGCTCTTTAAACTTTGGAACAGGTTTGACCCTCTTAACATCTGTCTCTAGAAGTTCAAATAAGACACAGATATAAACTGATACTAACCTCAAGCCACAGGCATTGGGAAAAGACATCCCGCCCTTTTCACTTCATTATGTTTGTATATTAGGACATAACGGGGGTCTGATCTTTACCAGGTTTGAAACTTTAAGGTGTATTGGTGACCTGATCAATATCAGGGTGAACACCTCTATAAATACAGGAGCTTTGTCAGTTTGTTGCTTTGGAGCATAACATGTGTCAATACAATACCAAGAAGGAAAGACATCAGCAATGACCTTAGAGAAGCAACTGATGCCACCTATCAATCTGGGAAGGGTCAAAGGTCATTTCCACCTTACCTAGAGTCTACCATTTTACAGGGGGAAAGCTTACAAGTGGAATACATTTAAGATGTTCCCTGGAGTGAACATCCCAGCAAGTTCACCCTGTGGTCAGACAGTGCAGTGCTCAGAGGAAGTACCAGAAACCGTAGAGCTCCATTCTCAGACACTACAGGGCTGAGCAGGTAGAAGTTCACAGGAGGAGAATTTAAATAACAACAAAATGACAGACTGAACATGTATGACCTGTTTGTTGGGGTTGCCAAAGCCTCTTCTCTTTTAAAATAACATGGCACCACAACTCACTTCATCTGAGTGGATCATAAAACATTTGGAAGAATGTCCTTTGGACAGATGAGAACAGATGTTTGCCCATAATGTACACTTGATATAGATTTGCATAATTTGAGAATCTGATCAGATCATTCATATTAATACATTCTGATACATAAAACACTACAACTGACAGACCGTAGACTTTTTTATTACTTTATTCTGGCAACATATTTGGTCTGATTATAATATATTTATATATTTATTAATAATAATATTTATTATTATTTATATAATATATTTACAATCAAATCAGTGGAGTTCATGCATTTATTGGCAATAAAGAGTTGTTCAAATATTTAATGATCTGTTGTTTTTCTGTTCATACCTCCACTTGTCACATTACAAGCATGCCGTAAATGTTTCTTTCTGCAGTGGTCGTGTAGACCAACCTGTAACCAGGGGAAGATGTCTACAAGACCGTCTTTGGCCACCGTGTCCACGATGCCCTGGCTGTAGCGCAGCATGGCTTCGAACTCTGGGTCTCCACGACAGTAAGACGAGTTGAAGCAGAGGGAGCAGACAACGTTAGTGACAGCCCGGGTCAGCTCAGGAGACAGATCCAGCGCCAGTCCAACAGCTGCTGCCCCAGACACGGTGTTGCACAGAGACTGGGCCTCTGCACAGACTGTGACACAACACAAAAAGGTGTAGCCCCTTCAGTTAGTTTGAGATTATTTTTGCCTTTTCAGTTAATTTTCAGCTATATTGTGCTAATTTCAGCTTTTTTTTTAGCTAATTTTCTGATTTTGTGCACATCTCTGTTTATTTAAACCAAATTCAGCAAATATGTGTTCTTTCTGCTTTATTCTGCTAACTTTGGCTTGTTTTTCCATTTCAGCTGCATTTCAGCAGGTTCTTCAGCAATAAGCATTCACACTGCATTTTCACAAGAAATGCAATTTCTCTAGTTTATTTTAAAGTTGTTTGAAATGTTTCTAACAAGATTAAGTGAGGTCCTCTGGACATATTCTTTTTGTTTAAACATTTCTTCTTCGGTCCAAAAGACTTCTTGAGCCTTTTTAAATGTATGTTACAAAAGTGCAGACTTTGTTTGTTCCATTGACCCTGAGTGCAGTTGTTCACATGAAACTGTACCATTTGAGCATGATGATAAGCTCAAGTGTAAAAGTCACATTGTTTCTGCTGTTTATTATTTTCTATTATCATGAAAGGCGGGTGATCATGAAATTGTCATGAAATTGTGTGTGTGTATATGTTTGTTAGCAAAATAAATCATAAACCAGTGGACTGATTTAACAAAGCTTTCAGAAAGTAATGATTAACTGGTAAAAAAAAAAGTCAATTTAGTTCAAGATGGCTGCCACAGCTTACCAACTTTCAATTAAACATTTTTCAGTCAGGTCATCTGGTCATCTGATGACCTGACTGAAAAATGTTGGATTGTATACCTGGATTATTGAGCATGGACTTTGTTGTCAACTTTCACTTAGTTTTTCAGGCATGGAGCTAAGACTTAGTGTGGTATTGGCTGAAACGTATTTTAAGTTCACAGGTTTGGGGGAGAACTTATTCACATGCATTGCACAATATTGTTAGTTTCAAGATTTAAATGTCCATTTTTTTCTGTATAAACAGACAAATTATCTTATTTATCTTGGTTTAAAACTTGTGCAATTTGCATTGTTGCAAGTAATGTAATCTTGTAAAGTTATCTTTAATTCAATATTTTTGTTTAGGTCTGCCACTTTCTGTATCTGTTTCAGAAAAATCACAGTATTTAAAAAAAAATGTTGGCTCCCCAGTGTTTTATTTTACTCTGAATTTTTCTTTCATTATTAAACCTCAGTACCTGGAATTAGTTGTTTTTTTTTTGTCTTAGGTAATCTAAAAGCAAAAAGGCTAACAGCTGATGACAACATAACTTTAAAATCAGTGTTGTAAATCCATGAAAAAGCTGATTTTAAACAGTGACTCAACATATTCACTTCTGTGCCTATATCCTCTATATACTATGTAGTTTAGTACATAGTATATGGAGGGTACATGTATGTATTTTAAAGTATATGGAGGGTACATATACTATGTAGTTTAGTACATAGTATATGGAGGGTACATATATGTATTTTAAAGTATATGGAGGGTACATATACTATGTAGTTTAGTACATAGTATATGGAGGGTACATATACTATGTATTTTAAAGTATATGGAGGGTACATACACTATGTATTTTAAAGAATATGGAGGGTACATATAATATGTATTTTATAGTCTATGGAGGGTACATATACTATGTACTTTAAAGTATATGGAGGGTACATATACTATGTACTTTAAAGTATATGGAGGGTACATATACTATGTACTTTAAAGTATATGGAGGGTACATATACTATGTACTTTAAAGTATATGGAGAGTACATATACTACGTATTTGATGATCAAATTAAAAATAAAAAGTTAAATGTTTGAATCCTTATATATAAGTGTAAAATAGTAATTGTTACAGCAGTATGGTATTATTTCAGCAGCAGGCTGACAGGGTTAGCATCTCTGTTTTCAAAAATACATGTATTTTAATTCAATTTAAAGTTTTTGTTTTAATTTTGTGAAACTGTGTTATTTTTGCTTATGGTTGTACCATCAGAACTTCACTGTATACTTACTGTACCTGTTCGTTTTATGTTATCTGTTCTTGTGGAATATTTGTTGAGATGTGTTCTCAAAAACTTTGCCACGTTTGAATTTTGCACAAAAAAAACTGGTGAATGTAGTTCTTTAAACTCTCTTGGCAGCCGGCTATTGTAACATGAACAAACCACACTCATCTCTGACCCGTTTTCATCCATCAAAGCATTACTTCAACTCAAAATGACATCATTACTTCTGTCCACGACACAAATGGAAATATTAAAGTCCATGTGGGGAGTTTATTGGGTGTAAGCATTTGCCTAACAGTTATTCTGCCTCTGGTTAGGTTACAGTAACATTTAGCAGGGCTGTGGGACAATACTCACTGATCCTCTCGAGGGAGGCAGAACCTTCTCCAAACATGCAAAGAGCTCCATGCACTATTTTCCTGTGAAACCTCCAGGCAGCACTGTAGTCTCCAAATGCAATGTCTTTCCCGTCTCTGGTCAGAATATCTGTGGTCACCTTTTACACACACAAAGATTACTACTGCAGAAGCGGTGAAGAAGTTGAAGTATTTCAGTAGATCTATACATACAGTTCTGGGTCTTCCTGCAAACGTCTTCCCCCTCTTCAGCAGGACTTCTTTGGCGTGGATGTGCTGGTTGACGATGATGACTCTGTGGGAACCCATCATCAGAGAAAACGTCTGTCCATACTTTTTCTGCAGCTCCTTGAAGAGCACATGAGGAGCATGAGGACTTTGCAGACTCAGCAGGCTGCCAATCAAGGGTAGCGCTGGGAGGTGGGGGGGCTCCTGGGGGCCATGTAAGGACTTCAGCTGCCAAGCAAACACAGCCAGGACTACGAGCACAAAAACAACGAGACACAAAAACCAAGACATAGCTGCGTCGAGAGGTCTGCTTCAGCTGTGGCCATGCATCTCAGCAAAGAGCTGCGAGAGACAGAGCAGAGTCGATGCAGGCTACACTTTTTATGCATCTACGTCAATGCCAGAGCCTTGACTCCGACTACTGAAGACAGGCCCAAATTAAACAAGATAAGAGAGGCTCGTCTCACTGAGGCCTTGAAGAAAACCAGAGAGGCATTATTGGTCTCTTTCAACACGGTGCCAGAAATTATTGGACAAACTGTTTTATTGTGTCGTTTTAGTCATATCTGGGAATAAACCACCTTGCACCAATCATCTGAATAACTGATTATTTGCAAATTTTGATTTTAATAAAAATATACTGACCCTAAACTGAATTCTGCTGGAATATTCCTTAAGCTTGGTGTGCGAGTTTTAGCACCAGTAAAAGAAATACTGCTTCTTTCTAAAGCTTAGAAACCATTTTAACTGACCGGGGTCAGCTGGGGTCCTTCCTCAGGCTTTCTTGTGTTCTTATTTTTTGTTAAAAAAGAGATGCAGTTTATTTTCCTCGTCTCTACCTCTCTTTTCTTTATAGCTTTTCTTGAAGAAAGGCAGAACCCCCCCAGCACTTTCCTGTCAGAATTTCAGACTCAAATCATCTCATGGTAAGAAATGATAGTTAACCATTAAGGGTGAATTTATTAAATACGTGTGGTGGGACACAATAACACCAGATCTGTTAGTGTTCATGTGTGTGTTGCAAGAGACTCAACTGCGTCAAAATTTACCTGTAAATACCTAATAAAATATCTGTAAAATGGATGTAATTACAACCATTCTTCTGTTTTCTAAGGTCAGCTAGTTGTTACAGCCATCTTGAATGGGGGTGAATGTGAAAGCTTATGTTCTAAAAAAATCTATTGATTTTTCAAAAGGTTTATTCAAATTTGTTCACTTGTTCAAACAATATTTTGCTAACAGACAGACACTGTGTCAGAGTCTGAAGTAAAGATCCCATGGAATGTGTAGCGCTCACAGAAAGTGTTAATATGACCCCCAGCTACAACCACACCACATCTGAGCCCAATCTTTGTCAAAATTACCAAATTATAAATTTTTTTTGTTTTTTCTATGCTCAGTTGGCTGTGTCAGCTATTTTCATGAATTGGGTTAACTTGAAGAAATACTCAATTGTAAGTATACATCCAATGGTTATTTTCTGAGTTTCATCAAAATCTTTGCTCATGAGATATTTTGCTAACAAACAATTAACACAGACAATGGCATCAACATTATCACCTACATTTTAGTTAGTAAGTATGTTATGCATGCTTGCTGTGTGGTTTTGGAACATTTCTAAGATGTTCATCTAATCATGATTTTCCACATGGAACTACATGTGAAAAACATGTTAAATTCATGTATTTTTGTAAAATAAATATCTTTACTTTGTGTTTTAAAAAGTTGTATATTTATGTTATTTTTTAGTTTCTAGTTTTATGTTGTTCCTGTTCTATTTGTCTTTACTGAAACAACTTGTACACTTGAACAAAGCTTACTTATCCTACATTGTCATTGTAAAAGTGTGACTCACAAATATTTCCATTGATTAATTGATTGTCTTCAGGTCAGAGAATGTCCACATGCTCTTTGACATCTTTATTCAGTTTGTCACGAAAAAAAAACTTTCTATGTCTTCACAATAGTCAATTTTTTTTTATATAAATCTGATTTAGAAATGTGCAGAAAGGTAAATAAATCACCCTAAACGTAAATTATGTAAATTAAAGGCTGAGAACTGGTCGACTGCAAACTGAACAGTTTCAAATGAACCTGTAGCCATGGCTTGCGCGTTGCTGCATGCTTTTTGTCCCTCACCGCTCACTGTCGCTTGCCAAAATAAAAGATGGCGTCGGCTGACTCGCAGCCGCGGTTCGGTCAGTCTGTTAAAGGTTTATTATCCGATAAAGTTGGCTCATGTAGCGGCGATGTGATCGCTCTGACCCGCCAGGTGTTAAAAGGATCCCGTAGCCAAGAGGTAAGGCGACACTTTCCTTTAATCCCGCATGTTACTGACCGTGTTACAGTCTGGACCGGGCAAAACAGGAACAAGAAGTGATTTTCCTTTCAAAATAAAGGAATTTCCGTTTTACCCAGTATGATTTGTCAGTTAAAAAACTGAGACACTGGTGGTGGGGTCTGGGGGTCCTCCCCCAGAAAAGTTTGAATTTGTAGATAGATGTTTAAAAACCCATAAAAATACACCAGAATGCAGGAAATGGTATCTATGTTTACCATAAGTAAACACTTGATTCAGTAACTGTTTTAGAGTTAATGGCACAACAAGAAGTAGTGCTAAGCTAGTGGCACTCAGTACAGCTGTGCTAGCTAAGATGCTAGAGACATAGCACTCCGATTTACATTACATTCACTCATTCAACCTGTGTTTATACAGGTTAGTCTCATTGAGTCACGAGGACTCATTTTCAAGAGAGACTTGTTTTAAACGAATAAACACAGATGAGGTACACACAACATAGAGTCATAAAAATCCTGATGCATGCTCAATAATCCAGGTAAAAAAAATTAAAAATTAAATCTGGTCCTCTGGACATTCACAAAACAACAACAAAAAATAAAAAATGTAGAAACATTTCGTCTTTCGGATGAAAGACGAAATGTTTCTACTTGTTGTTGTTGTTGTTGTTGTTGTTGTTGTTGTTGTTGTTGTTGTTGTTGTTGTGTTGTTGTTGTGTTTTGTTTTGTTTTGTTTTTTGAATGTCCAGAGGACCAGATTTAACTTTTTTGAGTCATAAAACGCATTTAAAACGTATACTATACATAAAAATGCATATAAATCAGACACAACTTAATAAACGCTTTGTACAAAAACAGTTCAGTGTTAACTGATCATAAACAAAGAATAAACATGTGCAACCAGAAGTTGCAACATAAATATCGACATTTAAAACACAAAACAAAGCACAACTAGCTTTAAATATTAATCTTAAATGTAACCAAGTATCTAATTATGACAAAAAAATGGAGGATTTACCTGCAGTTGCCTTCCTGCAGAGGAACATGTGGTACTTCCTGTTTATCACTTGTTAGAAAGAAACAAACTATAACAGAACTTAGCTCAGTAAAGACAACTACAAATGAACAATGTGGGCTTTCTAAGTTTTATAATTCTTATGCTCTTAAATGCACCATAGCGGTTCTGACGCTTGTGAACGCACCACTCTGTGTAAAAATGTGCTGTATTATTTTTCTGTCCCGTCACAGACAGAATTTTGCATTTGAGCATTTACCTACACTTTCTCTGTTCTGCCAGAAGAAACACAGCAAATAAATGAACCCTGGAGGTATCTGTGTTCTTTAATGGGATACAACTTCATACCTGCAGCTCTAAACCAGTTAAATTCCTGGAGAACACCAAATCTCTCATTTTTATCATCACTGTTGTATGCAGCTGCTCGTGAGGTCGACTGGGAGGGCTTTATTCAATTTTACATTTTCCAGACTCTGTTTAGGTTTTGGAAATGGAATAAACTATATTCCACCTTCTAAACGCTCAGGCTGACACAGTCTGAATTGCATGTTCTCCACTGACAATGTTTAACTATTTTTTCTGATGATTTTTCACGAAATCCCTCTGACCTGCCGCAAAGAGTCCTTTTCACTTCGGGACAAACTGAGGTCACTGATTGGTCAGTTGCTGACACGCAGTTGCTGGTTTGATTGACAGGTCGCGTGGAGGATCCGACTCTTGCAAATAAAATTATAGATTTTCCTGGCCTGTTTAAGATTGTCGTCATTTATTCCACATTCATTCCAAATTTATTCAATATTTTTGGTGAATTTAAGTTTAGAGAAGTTTCCTTACAAAATCCTAATGATGGTTTCTTTATTCTTCAGGGGTGCTGAGTTAAATTTTAGAGGTGCTTCAGCACCCCCCAAAAAGAGGCTAAAATCACTGCTTTTCACTCTTGTTTGTGTTTGGTCTTTGGCAACACAATTTTGTGTTTACATCTACACAACATCAGGATTAGTTAGTTTTGTGTGCGTTTCCACCAAAACAGACAGATATTAATAAAATGCCTTTAGCATGTTTACCAGCACACATCTGGACTCCCAGGTATACTTCTTCAACATGGGAACTGGACCACCACAGTGTTCAAATATTAATTCAAAAGCCCCTAAAAAGCTCCAAATAAATAAAAATTATTTGCCTTCAACGATGCAAGCACATGACAGAAGAAAGCTGGACAGAAACGAAGGAACAATCTGGTCAACAGACTTCACAACATTGTTGATGTACAGTTTGTAGATCAAATATTGGGTGGGAGTAGCTGAGCATTGTCCCCAACACATACTCTGAGCATTAAGCTTTAGCATCAACCCTGTCTGTCTGTTGGTAACATCTCATGAACCATCCATCATCTTTACCCACTTTTTTCCTTTTCGAGTCACTGGTGCTCATGTCCAACCATCACAGTTTGAGAGGCGGGGGACACCCTGGACAGGTCTCCAGTCCATCACAGGGACACATAGAGACAAACAACCATTCAGTCTCTCGCTCACACCTAGAGACAATGTAGAGTTACCAATCAGTCTAACATGCATGTTTTTGGTCTGTGGGAGGAAACCGGAGTACCCGGAGAACACCCACGCATGCACGGAGAGAACATGCAAACTCCACCCAGAAAAGCCCCTGGCCGGGATTTGAACCAGCGACCTTCTCGCTGAGAAGCAACAGTTTTACCAACTGAGCCACTGCACTGATTTTACTAAAACTCTCAGAAGTCACTGGATGTGCATCTACAGCTGATTACCTTTTGAAGTCGACCTAATTCAAGGTGACCATCACAGCCAACCAACGTTAGTCAACACAAAAATATCTACAGTCTGTTACAGATACTGAGCTCAAGATTATTGTTGTAGGAGCTGAGAGTCATCCTCAACTCAAACCTATACACTAAGCACTCGTAGTATAAAAACATTACGTTGAACAGCAAACATGAGTCTGTGTGAGCAGATGAGTACGAATGAACACGGCAACATGAAACAGATCAGCAGCCACATAAAAAAGATCAGCAGCATGATGTGATTCTTTTCACAGTGATTATTCTGGTTATAGATTCATGAGTCTAACGGCATCGGGGTAGAAGCTGTTGCTCAGTCTAGTGGTTCTACACTTTATGCTCCTCACCTCCTTCCTGAGGGGAGCGGGGCAAAAAGTGTGTGTGCTGGGTGAGCAGGGTCCTTCATGATGCAGGTGGCCCTCTTGCTGCATCTGGGGGTGTAGATGTCTGTGATGGTGGGGAGGATGACTCCAGCAGACTTCTGTGCAGCCTTCACCACTCTGCAAATGCACTCTTCATAAATTCGCATCAGAAGATGATTTTAGGTTGAAAGTCAGCCAGTAAAAGACAGTGGGTCAAATGCATTTCTTCAAGGAATGCTACCAAGGAATGAAACCTTTTTTATTTCTTGTTGTTTTTATGTAGCAGTAGTGTTTTTTTTTTTTTTGTTGTTTTTTTTTTACAACTGTCCTTACATCCTGAAGCTATAAAAAATGCTTTGCAGAATACTGTTTAAGTCTTTCTCAGCCAATCTAAACTCTGCTAATCTGGTGCTAATTTCTCTTAAAGCTTCTTGGGCAAGCAGCAAGGAATATGGTCCTTCAGGAGGACGCCATTCTGCACTCTGAAGATGTAAGTTTTTACTTTTCTGTTCATTGTGTGTGACACAAAGACTCTCTGTAAGTTACATAGACGCAGATGTGTCCAATTCAGAATAGTTAACACTCTTGTTGTTGATTCTCCAGAGTCTGAGGAAAATGTCTATTATCACCACACATTTACAATACCAGTGAGTATCGAATACAGCTGCATGCCATCTGTAATGATGCTGAAATTATCTATTTCTATTCAAACTGTCAGTCCTGTTTAAACAATATGTCCATTTGTCTCCCACAGGCAGGAGGCCATTCAGAAGAAGTGAGTGTAACCACAACAGTTTAGGCTTTAAAGAAAACAGCTGACATCACTGTCTGAGGGGGACGTCACAGCACAAGCTGACAATCTGCACGTGTTCTCTTGTGTCTCCCTCCTCCAGTGTGGAGCACTCGAAAAACCTACAGGACCAGCTGAGCCACCTGCTGAAGTGAGAGGACACTGGACTGACCATGAGGAGTCCAGTGGTCCCACTGTCTGGAAGCTGCACTGTTTTATACATTCGTCCACTGCTGGCCTGGACTGAAGGGACCGGCACGTTCTGTTAGTTTGTCCTACAGACACAAAGCCTGTGCACGTTTGGTACTACAAGTTGTTGACATACACTTGTGTTCAGGCTCATCCACTCATCATGGGCATGGATGCTCCAATAAATGTGGGGCTTTTAAGAATTTATTTAAACCCTACTTTTCCCTGTGTACACACATTATACAATAAACATACACTTATGATTTAAAATGAGATTCAGGTGCACAAGTTAAATTTATTGTAGATTACATGATCAAAATTATATTCAGACTCAAAATATGTATACACATAAACGAATATTTGGGTAAATGTCCCATGAGAAGTTGCACCTGGACCACAGGCTTTTTCTGTCCATCATCAAACTTCTGGTATTCTGGCTGGTCCAACAAAGTGCAGTCATTTTCTCTGGATGTTTTTTTTTTTTTTTTTTTTTTTTTGTTGAAACGTTTCGTCCTTCATGCAAAAGACTTCATATGGTTGATCCACTATGTGAGTATGCTACTTATAAGACTGAGTTTGTTGTGGCACCTCGGACTGATGAAGTCCTTTGGATGAAGGATGAAACATTTCTACAAAAACAAACCGTCCAGAGGACCTGACTGAACGTTGTTGGATTTATTACCTGGATTACTGAGCAAGAACTTTGATGTTCTGGCTGATACTAGAAGACTTTTCTTGATGGAGTTCATTTAAGTTGGTTGTTTTCCTGGCAGAGATCTGGCTTTTTAAAAATACTCCTCTCTTCTACAGGGCTGAGGTTGTGGCTTGTCTTCAGAGCTCTGTTCTGATGAGTGTTTGGGACCACGGTCCTCTTGGAACACCTAATGTGACCAAGCTTCAAACATCTACTTGTCGATCTGAGTTTAGATGAAGTATTTGGAGTTTGTCCTTTTAAAAAAAAAATGATTCCATGTACTTTGTGCAGTGCACCAAAACCACAGCTTGATGCTACCACCACCATGCTTTACAGTTGGTACACTGAAAGGTTCGTCTCAGCTCCAGTCATCCTTGTCATTGTGGCCAAAAAGCTTTTTCTTTGTCTTGTTTGTTTGCCAGCAGCACCCTCAGTCTGTGATATAAAACTGGCTTCACTGTGGACAGGGACACTGGTGTTCAATGAGTTGCTGGTTCTCAGCAGGTTGTAGCCATGGTAGATCTTGGGTTGTTTCTGAACATCCCAACTAACTTCTTCAGATGAGTACTGATCAGTCCACCGAGAGCTTCTGCATGCTGGGAAAGAGAAACTACAGCTGCAGTCAATCTTGTTCACCAGTGAGACGTTAACAGGCCCCGTCTTTATCAAATGAGGACGTTTTAGAACGTTCAGCACCACCTCTCAACAGATTTAGGTGAACATATGTATATATTTGAGCCTGTATGTATAGTTTTGACACTTTGTGGATTACAGGAAATCACATTCAAATGTTTGCCTCCAATTCTTGTTTTGAAGAATCATAATTTGCTTGTTGTCTGGAAAAAATAAATGCATTGAAAGAAATCAGCCCAAATGGCATTCATCATGTTCACGAAGAGTGGATGGAAACCTCTGAGCACAACTTTTAGAATAATTTTAGGAGTGGTAGAAGAAGTGGGATCAAACACACAGCTGTCTGAGGAGCGGCTGAAAATTAGCTTTATAAGAAACAACTGAAACTGGTTAGACTGGAAATCTGCCACTCCTGTTGTGTCGGTAAAGATTTTACTATGTTACATGTCTTGATGTGAAATGTTTGTCTTTATAAATGTTTTCTGTAAAACAACTGATGACAGTAAAAATGATCAACGTATTTGCATTTCTAAAATATTAATACCTTGACCTGAAGTTGTAAATGGACTGTAGCTCTGCAGCACCTTTCTCTGATCAAGACACTCAAAGCTCTTGACAACAATCTGTGCCCCATTTACCCATTCATACAGCTCTATACTAGATCTATACAAAGATTAATCAGAGCTTTAAATCAGGGGTTCTCCAACTTGTTGGGTTCAGGGACCCCCTCATAACTCTCATGTTTATTAAATAAGTTTATTAAATATGTCCCTTTAATGCAGTGGAAATATTTGTGTAACATAAATACTTAAGACCTGTTCTTAAACAATTTTTTTTATTTCAGCTTCCAAAAATGACAGTTTTGACAAAATTAACAGGATCAAAAACCACTTTAAAACTTTACCTGTTCACATATGAACATAATAAATATATCTTCAAAATTATTACATAACTCTTTACATCAAACAACAGAATCAGAACAGCAGTGTCAGACAAGAAACGGCTTCATTTGAAAACTGATTGATGCCAGAATGCAAATAGTGGGCGGGGGGGGGGGGGGGGCTCCTCCCCCAGAAAAGTTTGAATAATTAGATGTGATTTCCTGCATTGTTGTGTATTTTAATGGGTTGTTAAACATCTATGTGCTTGTTATTTATTTTGTGGACCCCCCAAGTACTGGCTTGCAAACCCCCGGGGATCTGGGGACCCCAGTTTGAGAACTACTGCTTTAAATCACATTCCAACACCAATGAGACGCATCCGAGGCAATGAGGCATTCAGTGTCTTGCCCAGAGTCACTTCAGCATGTAACTGCTGGTGGAATTGAACCCTCAACTCTCATTGGAGGACAACTGCTCTAACCACTGACCCACAGCCGCCCCAGATTTAGTGTTTTATCATGTTTTTTTTTCCTGACCTATATAAAGTGTAAAAGTGCCTTGAAGTCTGTTGATGAATGTAACTAGTTTATAGTTAAAAAATAATTTGTTGGTCCTGATGGTGGCTTGAAAGTTTGATCAGGTCAAGGACCCTGAACGCCTCATTCTGGTTTGATTCAGTGGTAGACTGGTTGAGTAAAATCCAGAATCCCTCCCACAACTCAAGCATCCTTGGCAGAGATTGTGTCCCGTAGTCCCTGATGTGATTATCTGTGTACACGTCATAACAAAAGTGTGTGTGTGCGTAGGGGTGTGTGTAAGAAGCAGATTATAAAGTGCTTTGCTAAACCCAAGTGAAGTTAAGAAGATGCATTTCCAACTTGATGAGCAGCTAGAATTCAACATTGAAATTATAAAAGTCATCCTTTGCTGAAAGAGTTAGTTTTTTTTATTTAATATTTGTATAAAATATAATTATTTGTCAAAACAAATGGAGTTGTGTTTCTGCTTCCACTGTAGAACTGCACTTCCACTGTCAGACAGTGGAGTTCAGAGAACCTTCAACCCAGGTCCTCACCTGAAAGGTATGACTTTTACTGGAAGCCATTACAAGCTGTTCATGCACATTAAAACGTTGGAAGCATTGGTTTTAGGGACACTCGGCCAGATTGGGAAAACAAACAGCTCAGATCTTGTGACGAGAGGTTCTGTGCAAAAGATATGAACACTTAATATCTTACCTGTTTAAGATGGTTCTTTGAAGGATCTCAGCTTGAAGTGTTTAATTCTGATTGAATTGACAATCATCTCTCCATTATCTTTTACCCGCATCTTCCATTTTGGGTCACGGGGGTCGCTGGTGCCCATATCAATCAATCACTGTGCGAGTGGCGGGGTACACCCTGGACAGGTCTCCAGTCCATCACAGGGACACATAGAGACAAACAACATTCTCTCACTCACACCTAGAGACAATTTAGAGTTACCAATCAGCCTAACATGCATGTTTTTGGTCTGTGGGAGGAAACTGGAGCACCCGGAGAAAACCCACACATGCACGGAGAGAACATGCAAACTCCACCCAGAAAGGCCCCTGGACTGGGGATTTGAACCAGGGACCTGCTCACTGAGAGGCAGCAGCTCTACCAGTTGTTCCACCGTGCTGCTCTGGACAATCAGTCTGAGCAAAATCTAAAATGAATATTTCACAGGTTGGGCATCTCTGGTCTGTGGCCGTAGTTATGCATTACTCGCTCTATCTATCTATAAAATAAGATTAGACATGAACAACAAAGTCCGTGCTCAATAATCCAGGTATAAAATCCAACATTTTTCATTCAGGTCATCTGGACAGTTTCTTTTTTTTTTGTGCTGAAATGTTTTGCCTTAGATCCAGAAGGCTTCATCAGTCAAGGAAACACACAACACAAAACTGATTCTTCCTCCAACAGCTTACTCCAAAGTGGAACAAACCAGTTTTGCTTGTGATAAGATGGTCTCTTTGGTACGGCCCCTCCTCCATTGCCGGCCCTCTTCCTTGTTGACAGTTTTGTCAAACTGGTTGAAAACAACTTCGATCCAGAAGGCTTCAAGGAAACACACAACAAAACTGATTCTTCCCCCATTAGCAACAAAACAAACATTTTATCACAAGAAAAACTAGTTTGTTCCACTTTGGAGTAAGCTGTTGGGGGAAGGATCAGTTTTGTGTTGTGTGTTTCCTTGACTGATGAAGCCTTCTGGATCGAGGGCGAAATGTTTCAGCATAAAAAAGAAACTGTCCAGATGACCTGACTGAAAAATGTTGGAAGACTGGACATGACACACAATTGGCATGAAATATTTATTTAAAATAAATTATTTTACGTTATTTAGCACCTCTGTGCAGCCCATACTACAGGAGAAACTTCCTCCTGCAGCTGATCTGCATGCAGAGTGGAGAAGTGGGCGTAGCCGAGAGCGCTTACAGGTGGCTGAGAGCAGCTGAGGCACAGAGCTGAAATCATGACATGCTGTGCTCTTTTAGAGCGTTTAGAGTTTAGAAACATTGTTTAGAATATTGCAAGAGTTTGGGAAGAGTTTAAAATGCCTTTATGTGTGTGTATATATATATATATATATATATATATATATATATATGTGTGTGTATATATATATATATATATACGTGTGTGTGTGTGTGTATATATATATATATATGTGTGTGTGTGTATATCAGAGTTTCTTTATTGTCATTCGCACCTCATGTGGTACATGTGGTGGAGCGAAATTATGTACACAGGGTCCCAGTTACATCCAACAATAAAATGTATAAGAAAAACAGTAATAACATCTAAGGTATGAACTAAGAAAAACATCAACTAAATATACACTAAGCACTCATAACATAAAAACATTGAACATCAGCACAAACATGAACATGAGTCTGTGTGAGCAGATGAGCACGCATGCACACATCAATATGTGTATATATGTGTGTGTGTGTATATATATATATATATATATATATATATATATGTATACTAAAACAATTAACTTACTACTTGTATTACTATTTCACAGTTTTTCACTTATCGCGGGGCTTCAGGGCATGGCTCCCTCACGATGAATCAGGGACTACTGTATTCTGTGATTTAGTCTTGAGTTTTGATTCAACACAATTTAGTGAATGCACCACAGCAAAAGAATGGTCTCATTTTTTTAAACTAAAGTTTTATTAGCTTATGTGATTTATGAAGTGACACAAGCAGGTCTTTTTTAAATGACAATTCATAAAACCTGACTCACAATTAATAAATAATACTCCAATATGAGGCCCCT
>NC_056498.1:83305844-83316181 GCF_014905685.2 Nematolebias whitei
CCTCGAGGACTCATTTACAACAGAGACCTGATTTCAACAAAGAATGATGACAACAATGGACAATCATAAAAAGGAATACAGAATTTTTTTATTTTATTTTTTTTTACAGATTAAAATGAGATGACAAAAAAAAGTAGCAAAAACAGCTAGATTATAATGTTAATGTAGAAAACTAAAAACAGGAACATGTCTCCATTGGTCCTTGCCAGGAGTCCAACAGATTCTTAAAGTCACTTAGAGAGGTCAAGGTCGAGAGCTTCAAATCTTTTTGTAAGATATTCCAGGAAACAGGAGCAGAGTAGGAGAAGACCCTTTTGCCAAGTTCAGTCCTCACTGAGGGAACACTGCAGGTAATAATGTCCTAAGAGCGCACAATGTAGCTGCACTCACGCAGAGACATGTAGGAGGAGATGTATGAAGGCAGCAGACCAAAAAGTGATTTAAAGATGAAAATGTACCAGTGAGAGAGTCTGTGTGAAGTTAATGATGTCCAGTTAACCAGTGAACACTGGGTGCAGTGGTGGGTACGATAATCACAGCCAGTTATGAATCTTAGTGCACCGTGATAGACAGCATCCAACATCTGCAGGGTTCTTGTAGGAGCATTCATGTAAATAATCAAATGATATATATATATATATATATATATATACAAACCGGATTTCAAAAAAGTTGGGACATTAAACAAATTGTGAATAAAAACTGAATGCAATGATGTGGAGATGGCAAAATGTCAAAATTTTATTTGTAATATAACATAGATGACAGATCAAAAGTTTAATCTGAGTAAATGTAACATTTTAAAGGAAAAATATGTTGATTCAAAATTTCAGTGTCAACAAATCCCAAAAAAGTTGGGACAAGTAGCAATAAGTGGCTGGAAAAAGGAAATTGAGCATATAACGAACAGCTGGAAGACCAATTAACACTAATTAGGTCAATTGACAACATGATTGGGTATAAAAAGAGCTTCTCAGAGTGTCAGTGTCTCTCAGAAGTCAAGATGTTAAGAGGATCACCAATTCCATCATTGTTGCGCAGAAAGATAGTGCAGCAATACCAGAATGGTGTTACCCAGCGTAAAATAGAAAAGACTTTTAAGTTATCATCATCAACCGTGCATAACATCATCAAAAGATTCAGAGAATCTGGAACAATCGCTGTGCGTAAGGGTCAAGGCCGTAAAACTCTACTGGATGCTCGTGATCTCCGGGCCCTTAAACGTCACTGCACCTCAAGCAGGAATGCCACTGTCAAGGAAATAACAGAATGGGCTCAGGAATACTTCCAGAAAGCATTGTCAATGAACACAATCCACTGTGCCATCCGCCGTTGCCAGTTGAAACTCTACAGTGCAAAGAGGAAGCCATTTCTAAGCAAGCTCCACAAGCTCAGACGTTTGCACTGGGCCAGGGGTCATTTAAAATGGAGTGTGGCAAAATGGAAGACTGTTCTGTGGTCAGATGAGTCACGATTTGAAGTTCTTTATGGAACACTGGGACGCCATGTCATCCGGACCAGAGAGGACAAGGATAGCCCAAGTTGTTATCAACGCTCCGTTCAGAAGCCTGCATCACTGTTGGTATGGGGTTGCATGAGCGCTTGTGGCATGGGCAGCTTGCATGTCTGGAAATGCACCATTAATGCAGATAACTATGTTCAGGTTCTAGAACAACATATGCTCCCATCTAGACGTCATCTCTTTCAGGGAAGACCCTGCATTTTTCAACACGATAATGCCAGACCACATTCTGCAGCAATCACAACATCATGGCTACGTAGGAGAAGGATCCGGGTACTGAAATGGCCAGCCTGCAGTCCAGATCTTTCACCTATAGAGAACATTTGGCGCATCATAAAGAGGAAGGTGCGACAAAGAAGGCCCAAGACGATTGAACAGTTAGAGGCCTGTATTAGACATGAATGGGAGAGCATTCCTATTTCTAAACTTGAGAAACTGGTCTCCTCTGTCCCCAGACGTCTGTTGAGTGTTGTAAGAAGGAGGGGGGATGCCACACAGTGGTAAAAATGGACTTGTCCCAACTTTTTTGGGATTTGTTGAAGCCATGAAATTTGGAAACAACAGATCGTTCCCTTAAAATGATACGTTCTCTCAGTTTAAACTTTTGATCTGTGATTTGTGTTCTATTCTGAATAAAATATTAGATGTTGGCACCTCCACATCATTGCATTCAGTTTTTATTCACAATTTGTTTAGTGTCCCAACTTTTTTGGAATCCGGTTTGTATATGTATGTATAGTTGCCTGGCAGCTATGGGGTTTAACACAAATATTTTTTGAGCAAAAAATACATATTTAATGTATTATATAAAAAGTGGTAGTTTTTAACTCTAAAGTATTCAAAATGAAGGTTTAACAAACTAAACTTCATCTTTGAAATCTTAGCTGACCTCTTCCATGCCAGAAAAATGTGAATGTTCTGTTCTAGAGAGGCTAATTACAAATGTCATCAATTCTAAGTATGTTAACCTTGAGTTAAATGTTTGCACTGCTTATAAATGGAGCCCAAATACCAAACTTCAGCACGACAGCTGCCGACAGGAAGCTGTTTTACAGTAAGTTGTGTAAGTTGTGTTGAGGATTGGACCCAAGTACAGACTTAAAAAAACTTTATTTAACAAAGTTAAACATGTTGTGGCAGCAAAAACACATTGATACAACAAACCTCAACCGGTCATTAGAAGAACACAAACCTTTGAGGCATAGAGACTGAACTGGTGAATGGTGGAACTGAGGCTGAATAAACACAGGGAAGTGGGAAATGGGACAATGACTGGGACACAGAAACAAAACCTACACAAAAATACTGAATGAATATAACAATAATGCACTAAAATAAGAATAGAAAAGGATCTATGTAAACCGGCAGGGAAACACAAGTAAAGAGAAATAAAACAAGAACCACAAGGAAACTAGAGAAACTGCATTTCCTGTGAAAATGTAATGTGAATGCTTATTGCAGAAGAACTTGCTGAAAATCAGCTGAACTTAGATAAAAACATTCTGAATGTAGCTGAAATGGAAGAACAAGCCTAAATTAGCAAAAGAAATCAGAAAGAGCACATATTTGCTGAATTGGTTTAAATAAGCACAATAAGCACAAAAATTAGGAAATTAGTTAAAAAAGGTTGAACATAGCTAAATAATAGCTGAAAAGAACCTAAAAAGCAGAAAGAAGCTTAAGTTGCTAGAAGGAAGTGGAGAGAGCACATTTTTGCTGAATTAGGCTGAAAAAAATTGTAATGAGTGCAAATAAACATGGAATTAGCTGAAAAAGCTAAAATTAGCATAAAACAGCTAAATAGCTGAAATAGCAGAAAAAGGTGAAACGTGCAGAAATAATATGAAAAGAGCTGAGCTGCTAAAATGAAAGTAGCAGAAAAGTTAGAAGAAGCACAAAAATGTAGTTAGCTGAAATAATCTGAAAGAAGCACAAAACAGATGAAAAAACAACTGAAATTAGCTGGAAGTAGCTGAAAAAAAATGAAATTTGCACAAGGAAGCTGAAAGAAGCTGAAGCAGAACAAAATGTAAAAGGAGCAGTAAAAGGTTGTAAACACATCTAAAGATTTGAAGGATGTAAAATGAGCTCAATTCATTTTTTATGAAACAGAAAGTGTCAGAAAAGGCTAAAAGTTTCAAAAAAGCTAAAGTTGCAGCAATGCCACAAGTCAGAGCAGGACTGTCCTGAATGAGCTGAACGTTTCGACGTTCATGCTCAATAATCCAGGTAAAAAAATCCAACAACACTGAGCATGAACTTTGATGTCTTGAACCACTTTGGCTGTGGTCCTGGGAGGAGTCGAGGGGGGAGAGGACAGCCCCCAGAAACCATCTTATCACCAGCAAACTGGTTGGTCCACTGTAGGAGTGTACTGCTTGGTGGGGAAACGGTTTGTTTGTGACCCCTCAGACTGATGAAGCCCTTCGGATGAAGAGTGAAACGTCTCTCAACAAAAAAAGAAACTGTCCAGATGACCTGAACATTGTTGGGTTTTGAGATGGAAAGATGCCGATAAACATACAAAAGAAAACTGGATCACAGTAAAGTGAACACTTCATAAACATTCACACAATAAGAGTAAGATAAACTCAAGGAACTAAACAAATGAACAGAAAATAGACTATGACAAGTTGAATTCAAAAGTATATCAGTTGTAGATTTACATCGAGTAAAGGTTTCAATAAATATAATCCAGTGGTTTATGAGACATTTTGCTAACAGACGATGTCCATTAGACTGGAATGGCCAGTGGGGCAACAAACTGATATGACAGCCTCATCTCTTAGAGGTACCCCTGAGCAGAACTACAAAGTAAAAGTACAAAGTAATTAATGTCAACCTGCAGAATTAGTAGCTGTTTGTCTGAACACAATGGTCCTGCAGCTAAAATGTTTTAAATTCAACTGAATTTGATGAAGACTATCTGAAAACGGATGATCCCGACAAGATCCGAAGGCTTTGCCCTCGTCTTATTTACCTCTGTTATCTTTACAACATACAAAGTATGTTCAGTCTAAGTCAAGAGCTGTTTTCACCCCACATGAAGTTAGAGCACTGTGGAAAAATAAATAAAAAATCTTTGTGTTTTATGTGTGTAATATTTGCAGAGAACATATTTGTATAAATTCTGGGGGTTTGAGGAATGACCCTGACTCCTTCAGGTCAGCCTCTGCCTTCAGTCAAGATAAAGAACAAAGTAAGGAGCTTATCAGCAGCCTGAAGGCTGAACAGCTGACTGACCTTGACAGCATCCCTGAGACCATGTGTGCTTTCTGCTAACACGCTCACGTGCGCTCCTGGACTTTATTCATCATTTGCTGCTGACCATCTGGCTCAGGGGGTGGGAACGGCATGTCCTTTAGGTGTCAAACCAGCACAATCCACAGCTCCAACAGATGTTTGACGCTGTTAAGGATCAGATGTCTTTCTACATTTTAATAAGCAAATGCAAAGAAAAGCACAATAAAAATGAAAACACTGGCATTTGCACTGATTGTGGGGCAGTTGTGGCTGAGTGGTTGGAGCAGTCGTCCTCCAATGGGAGAGTTGGGGGTTCGATTCCACCAGCAGTCACATGTTGAAGTGTCCCTGGGCAAGACACTGAACCCCTCACTGCCTCTGGTGTGTGTCCCATCGGTGTATGAATGTGATAAATCACTGATTATTCTCTGTATAGATTCATTCATTCATTCAACCTTTATTTAGACAGATAAGTCACATTGAGCCTAGAAGACTCATTTACAAGTGAAATCTGTTTAGACAGACAGAAAGTAGTGAAACTGGACACATGTAGGAATTGTATAGATCTAGTAGAGTGCTGTATGAATGAGGACACAGATTGTGCTGTAAAGAGCTTTAAGTATCTTAATACGATAGAAAGGTGGTGTATAAGTACAGTCCATTTACTAATTGGGTTTCTTGCTCATAAAAGGCACAACAATAGGAAGTTGTAACAAAATCATACTGTATAATTAAAGTAATCTTTACTAAAAGGCCAACAGGATTATACAAGACTTTGAGTTCTGTACAATTTATTTATGAGCTTAAAGTTGAAGCTGAAAATCCCAATCAACACCCAAACATCTGCTTTTTTTCACCCACAAGTCACAACGCTTGTGCCTGTGTGTGCATAAGAAATTAATCACCTGAGCTCAAATGTGTAGTAGCTGACAGTCATTCACAAAACATTCTCCGAGCACTAAAGGATCAAACAGATATCACATGAAATTGTGCCTAGAATTGTTCAAATAGGATCAAAACAGCTGGTTCTTAACATAAGATCACTATAGACTGAAACTCTGGCATGGAATGCAGTGGGCAATTTGCATCACTTTAATGATATGTCTTAAAATGTAAGTTCACTCATGTGCATTCTCATTTTGGGTGCTGGGCTGCATAAAGGAGCTTTATCTGTAATATGTTGCAAATTCGTATTGTGTAAACATTTGGTCAATTCTTGAATTTTACTTTCAAACATTTCGACCTGCACAGAAAGACTCAGCTAATATTAAATCTGTCGTTTGTGAATTCTTCCTGTCAGGCATGGGTGAAACCCTCTGAGCTGCAGGCCATCTTCTCATCCTTTCTTAAACCTTGTGTCTATTTGACGACAGCACACCATCTTATCAGAACCTGGACATAGACAAGGATAAAAGTCCAGGGTCTGAAGTTCATCCAGTGTAAAAATCTCCTTACATCAGAACTTCAAGAATAAAAGAGTTTTTGGACCAACTGGTCACACATTGCTAAAAAAAATAAAAAACTTTTTTTACTGGCAAGGCTAATTCCAGCATCTATTAAAAAGCTGTTTAACTTTCTAACAGTAATAATTGTCCTAACAAATAAATGTCTTTAAAAAAAAGTGAATTAAGAACTACTTTAGACATTGGACATGCTTCATTGCTCACTTTGTGCCCACTTTGGCAGCCACCCCTACATTTATGATTTATTCTACAGAAGCCCATCCCAGAGATGAAGACAAGCAAATGTGGAGCAGCTTCTCAATAATCGTCACTGTGGTTTTTAGACCTGCTCTTTTTCCAGAGTGGAATAATTATGGAACAAACAGCTTCAATCATATTTTTAAGCAAAATTGGTGCTGACCAAGATAGAAGCTCCTGCTCCAAAAGTGAACGACTGAGACTTTCAGACCTAAGAACACTGCACCGCCTGTCAAGCACGGTGATAGTAGCTTCATACTGAGGCACTGGTGCGATGGATAAACTAACATGTTTTAACCACTTCACTTTAAATCTGTAGCTTGACGGTTGAGAGTTGGACACAGTTTGGTGTTCCAACAGAATATTGATCTCAAACACACATGAGAACTGGTTTCTGACTGGACAAATCAAGCTAACATTACTCTTCTGGAAAGACCGTCCCAAGACCGTGACGCTGTTGAAAAAATCTGTGGACTTAGCTTAAAAGCAGAGTTCGTCCAAGGAAACCAACCAATTGAATGAACACTACCAATTCTGCCAAGAGTGGTCAGCCAGCCAGAATTATACCAGAATCTTGTTAACAGTTCCAAAAATTATGTGGTTGAGTTAAAAACAGGCTTAATAGGCACATTGCATTTTTAAAGAACACATATTTAAATATTAATGAACATGTATGTTTGCATTTAGGTCTTTAGGCTTCTGACACATCCAAAAGTCATCATAGTTGTTTTTTTATATATAATCATTCCACCCTGGAAAAAAGAACAGCTTAATAAAAAACAATAAAAGTCAAAAATATTGTGACAGTACCCTGCTTTGCAGCTGGGCCACACTGAGTATAAAAATGATGGAGATCTTAAAAGATACTTAATTTAAAAAAAGGTTTTCAGAAGAGAAGTCTTTAGAGACCAGAACTTTAAATCCATCCTGCCTGTTGAATTTAAAACTTGTGCAGTCTAATTGTGTGCCTCACAACTTTTCTGTCATGGCTGTGCCTGTTTCTCAGTTGTATTAGTGCCCCCTGCTGGAGACCATTTCTAAAACAAGTTGCCATACTGTACATCCTCAACAGTTAGAAAATTATGAGCACCCACCTTATGATGAGGAGATTCCATGGACTCCACTGTACCGCTGTGTGTCCTGTAGTACCTGGCAGCAGCAGTAGCTTTACTCAAAGTTGTGAAACATGTTTGTCCAGCACACAGAATGAAACAATTCTCATTTTTATTTGGTTAATAACTATAGACTTGTTTGTAATGGTGATTAGTTTTCAAACTCAAAATGGTAAAAATGACTAAAAGGCCACTGATGCACCAGATCTTTCTAACGCAAGTAAAATAAGTCCATTGTCCAAACAAGATTAATGTGTTGTTATTTATTTTATTATTTTTTTATATGAATGTAACTGGGCGGCAGCACAGTGATGCAACTGGTAGAGCTGCTGCCTCTCAGCTAGAAGGTTGCCGGTTCAAAGCCTGGTCCGGGCACCCTTCTAGGTGGAGTTTGCATGTTCTCTCCGTGCATGCGTGGGTTTTCTCCGGGTACTCTGGTTTCCTCCCACAGATCAAAAACATGCATGTTAGACTGATTGGTAACTCTAAATTGTCCCTAGGTGTGAGTGAGTGAATAGCAGCTCTCTGCTCCACACAAAGGGCTGTGGTAGCTCAGTGTCTGTGGTTGCGTCAGGAAGAGCATCCGGCGTAAAAATAACTGCCTAATCTTCGTGCGACTTAGTTCGCTGTGGCCACCCCTAATGCAGGGAGCAGCCAAAAGAAGAAAAAAAATTACATATACAGGTCCTTCTCAAAAAATTAGCATATTGTGATAAAGGTAATTATTTTCCATAATGTAATGATAAAAATGAAACTTTCATATATCTCAGATTCATTGCACACCAACTGAAATATTTCAGGTCTTTAATTGTTTTAATACTAATGATTATGGCATACAGCTCATGAAAACCCAAAATGCCTGTCCCAAAAAATTAGCATATCATGAAAAGGTTCTCTAAACAAGCTATTAACCTAACCATCTGAATCAACGACGTAACTCTAAACACCTGCAAAAGATTCCTGAGGCTTTTAAAAACTCTCAGTCTTGTTCATTACTCAAAACCGCAATCATGGGTAAGACTGCCGACCTGACTGCTGTCCAGAAGGCCATCATTGACACCCTCAAGCAAGAGGGTAAGACACAGAAAGAAATTGCTGAACGAATAGGCTGTTCCCAGAGTGCTGTATCAAGGCACCTCAGTGGGAAGCCTGTGGGAAGGGAAAAGTGTGGCAGAAAACGCTGCACAACGAGAAGAGGTGACCGGACCCTGAGGAGGATTGTGGAGAAGGGCCGATTCCAGAGCCACCGTGCACAGGCGTGTGCAGGAAATGGGCTACAGGTGCCACATTCCCCAGGTCAAGCCACTTTTGAACCAGAAACAGTGGCAGAAGCGCCTGACCTGGGCTACAGAGAAGCAGCACTGGACTGTTGCTCAGTGGTCCAAAGTACTTTTTTCGGATGAAAGCAAATTTTGCATGCCATTCGGAAATCAAGGTGCCAGAGTCTGGAGGAAGACTGGGGAGAAGGAAATGCCAAATGCCAGAAGTCCAGTGTGAAGCACCCACAGTCAGTGATGGTCTGGGGTGCCATGTCAGTTGCTGGTGTTGGTCCACTGTGTTTTATCAAGGGCAGGGTCAATGCAGCTAGCTATCAGGAGATTTTGGAGCACTTCATGCTTCCATCTGCTGAAAAGCTTTATGGAGATGAAGATTTCATTTTTCAGCACGACCTGGCACCTGCTCACAGTGCCAAAACCACTGGTAAATGGTTTACTGACCATGGTATTACTGTGCTCAATTGGCCTGCCAACTCTCCTGACCTGAACCCCATAGAGAACCTGTGGGATATTGTGAAGAGAAAGTTGAGAGACGCAAGACCCAACCCTCTGGATGAGCTTAAGGCCGCTATCGAAGCATCCTGAGCCTCCATAACACCTCAGCAGTGCCACAGGCTGATTGCCTCCATGCCACGCTGCATTGAAGCAGTCATTCATGCAAAAGGATTCCCGACCAAGTATTGAGTGCATAACTGAACATGATTATTTGAAGGTTGGCGTTTTTTTGTATTAAAAACACTTGTCTTTCATTGGTGGGATGAAATATGCTAATTTTTTGGGACAGGCATTTTGGGTTTTCATGAGCTGTATGCCATAATCATCAGTATTAAAACAATTAAAGACCTGAAATATTTCAGTTGGTGTGCAATGAATCTGAAATATATGAAAGTTTCATTTTTATCATTACATTATGGAAAATAATGACCTTTATCACAATATGCTAATTTTTTGAGAAGGACCTGTATGTATATAAATATATATATATATATATATTAGGGGTTGAACGAGTATATAATTTTTAAACTCGACATTAACATAATAAAACCCCAGTAGAACTCGAGTATTTGATGACGTCATAGATCTCAAGATACAAAAATAAATAAACAAATAAAACCGCAAAAAACGGTAATTATTTACAAAAAAAAAGACCAACAAAACATTGGGAGCGTATATTATGCTCCTACCATTTATCAACCTGCAAATAAGTCACAGAAAATACTAAACCATTAGTTATTATTATTAAACTGCAAACGTGAAGAAACATGCAGCACGTCAAAAACGAAACTTAAACCGAAACTGGTTCTGGTTCGGTGGATAGGACCCGGTGATACACCATACTCTGTGACCTGCAACAGTGCATCACCGCCCCCTACGGTCATACGGTGGTCACATAATATGACGTCACTACGGATACCCGACTTTACATTTTTAACATCGATAGATGTCCTAGCAATTGATGTGTAGATTACTCGAGTACTCTGTT
>NC_056498.1:83316281-83348830 GCF_014905685.2 Nematolebias whitei
TGTAGTATGACATATGCAGGATATATTCATACATTTAAGACGGGTTCTTCATTTTTCTGACTGTGTAAATGTCGTGCATTGAATTTAACAGAAACGTAAACGAGAGACGTTATTTATCTTTGACCCATCAAAATGAATGCGGTCATTTATTTACAGAATCAAAGTTTAACATCAAACATTTACATTAATTTGGCAAAATATGAAAACAATAACATGGCTAGTTTCACAGGAAGTGGGAACAATACGGAGATTATCCTCACTTTTCAGCAGAAACAGACATCAATCACACGGCGGTGATTGAGAAACTTTGCTCCAGACATTTCTAAAAATATCTGTAATGATTTTAGGAGAAAGGAGAGTTTAAGATGGAAAATGGAGATTTATCTTACAGAGAGATGTGGGAGGAAATTTATCTGTTTGACCAGAACGGGCACGCTCCTTCAAATCTCAGCTTGGTCACGGTACGCTTGGTCGAAATAGAACTTTTACCTGGTTGATGATAGATCAGGTCGGCGTGAAGTCCTTCTTTTGACTCTTTCAGCGTCTCCGTTGAGAACAGCTAAAATACTTCGAGAGTCGTGCGAGGTTATCCAAACAGAAGTTATAATTCCCAAAATCGTCCCTGCATTCTGGATTCAAGAACTCTGAACTCCTTCAGAGCTCTACTCCTTTAAGCTCTTTTCATCTCGTCGCGTCTCTCTTCGACAGAGACTCGACACAGACATCAGACCTTTTTTTGACACTTCTCCATGAGCTGCATCAGAGAGACGTGTTGAACTGGGAAGTTGCCACATTTAAATGGGTCGACTTCCGGTTCATTTGAGAGCTTTCTAATTGGTGGATGGACCAGAACAGAGGTATGGTTTGTGATGTAAGGTGTTATGAAAATTCAAGGATAGAGATTAAGATTGTTTAAAACAGACAGAAAGATTATTGGAGAAAACCAGACTTCGTAGAGTCAAACTCTCCTGTATCTTCTGTAAAAGTTAAACATGACATTTCTTTTCAGTAAACTTTTTAGTTGACCGAAACCTGAACTTTAACACACTTACAAACTTGCTCATTGAAGACAGAAAAATCAAGAAATGCATATTACCCTGATTTCTTCTTTGAATGAGGAATAAAAATCATTACTTACTGTTTATGTAAATAAAAATGAGTAGTTCTCTTCAACCTGTAAACATTGTTTGAACTAACACAATTTGATTATCAAAACATTTGTAAAATAGTAATGATCATAGAGAATTGTCTTTTCTACTTGATTAATTCAAGAAAGAAAGTCTCAGGATGGGTCAAACTGTATTTCTGGATGCAGATCAATGAAATGACAGTTTCTGTCCCACAAGGTTCTTAAGGTCAAGTGTTTTGACCTTAGGCTTAGTTTGACATCAGGTTAGGTTCACTACAACATAAAAGCATCAAAATAATCATTCCTATATCATTCCACCCTTGCCTTTTATGGCAATTTAGACATTTAATTCTGAAAAGTAACACACACAAAATATATGTTTGAATAGGCATAAAGGCAACTTTCATTCCACCCTTTGCCTTTATGGCATGTAAAACATAATACAACTCTTTAATTTTGACAAAATATATGTTTGAATAGGCATAAAGGCAACTTTCATTCCACCCTTTGCCTTTATGGCATGTAAAACATAATACAACTCTTTAATTTTGAAAATCACTCTCCTGAAATTGAAATTGTTCTGGGAATAACCTCATAATAAACTCACTCACAAAGTTAAGAAAATTCAGACGAGTTTCAAACCCCTGGAACGTTTGATTTATTACATTCCCACTGACACGATCATTGTAAATCAAAACACCTGGTAGGTGTTCAGGTTCGAGTGTGATTATAGTTTTTTCCCTACCAAACCATGTACCAAGCTGTATAATAAATTTCCTGATTAATTCTTTTTTTAAACCCTCCTAATATAAAACCAAGTTCCCAAAATACAAAAAGTTAATACAGAGATACATAGATCAAACTAGTTATTCTTCTTTTCACTAAACAAGCAAAAGAGATACTGCATATATTTTGCGCCGTAGATAATATTCCTGCGAATATATCCCACCAATGGTGAGCCAACGTCTACACTATTAGTTTAGCCACATGTAAAAACCTCTCTTTGAGCCATGCAGGTGGACAATGTTAGATCAGACACGTTTAGACTTATGAGATTCAATCATTCGTTTCAGCTCTGTAGACCCATTTCAATGCACATTTTGAAACGGTCTAGGGAGACTCGTCAGGGTACGTGCAAAGTTTGCCATTGTACCTCTGTTAGTCGAGTGGTGGAACTATAATTAGTTAATTGATAAGTCTGGTTGCTCCAAGTCCACAGATGTACACCATTCACACATCCAGAGAAAGGCACCTCAGGTAATTGAGAATGGCTTTTTATTGTTGCTATCAAACTAGTTCTCTAGCCTAGTTCATGAGTCCAATCACACAATACCTTGTCTCTGGTTAAACATGGGTTAACATGACCTAATTTCAGCATACATATCACTCCTTTATCAGCTGTCTCACATAATTGCATGTTATATGTGAGATTTATCTGTGGCTCAAACCACTCACCCTGTATTTTTTTTAAACCAGTGTCCTTGTACAGTTATTAAAGGCAAAATGTGATATTTGCATAACTGTGGTTGCCTTCATTACATTTTGTCAATTCAGGTTTCAAAATTACCCAGTAGGAACTGGAAATGTTCCATACTCTCCTCCACTCATGATGATTCGATGTGGTCACCACCCTCTGGCAGCGCTCCTTCTGCAGCTGTGCATGGAAAAATTGCAAGGTACACAGGAAAACAAGTTCAAAGCTTCAATTATGTTGGAGAGCACTTCTGTGCTCCCCCACATCTTCAGCTGCCAGTTTATTTCTTTTATCAGTATTTTGACCGTTTCTTCTTGAGTCATGACAACTGATGGCATCCAGACTCCAACTTGGGTAACTGCCAACGAAGCACGTCTCCTCCTTCTCCTTAATTGGCAGTAAAATCAAACTTTGTTCTTTTTTTCTTTCATCTGGTTTAGCATGCCCGACACTCGTACATAGGGCACAACTGTCGTGCCCTATCAGGCAGCTTTTTGTGTTTCAAACATGTGAAGTTACTTTGCACTCAGATCTTGCTTGCATCTTTTCAACCAAACGTGAACACCTGATCCTCCTCCAAGACACGTCCTGGTGTTGCTGATGAGGCGTTGACCATCAGCGACAAGGCACGTGATGCCCAAACAGCCTGCACTCCCATCTGACTGGCACTTGTCATCAGCTTCTCATGTTGTCCTCTGGACGGTCCCGGGTGTTCATTTAGCAAAGACCAAGGAAACATCAAGCTGTGGAAACAAGAAAACTGCTTTCAACAAAAAGAGAGAAGAATTAGTTTTCTCTTTTATAACACTTATGAATTGGTACATTTACCCATTTTTCTTCTACTGCCTCTGGGATATTGCAGACCCAGACCAATTTTATAACTTGAATTTGACCTGAAATCAATATCACTGGCTCTAGAGTCCTCAGAACTAGTCTAGCAGATCCAGGAGTTGCTCTGACAGGCAGCTCTGCTCTGTCATCAAATTTCCACATCAATTTAAAGGAGTGGTGCCTGGTACAATGGGTCTGTTATTCAATTGAAACACAGCCTGCAACAAATTTACTTTCCAGTTTGTCAAATCACGTTTTTAATTTTCTCAGCATTTTTTTAACAGTTCATTCATTCTCTTAATCAGCCCAGCAGCTTGTGGATGAAAAGGAAATATGATAAATCCATTCAACATGTTTTTCAGCTGACCAGTCTTTCACCTGTTTTCCAGTAAAATGGGTCCCATTATCTGTTTGTATCTGAAGGGGAATCCCATAAAATTATTTCATCATACTAAGACATTTTAAAGTAGATGTCTGATTTGCATATTTACAAGGATGAGTCACCAACACACCTGAATATGTATCTACAGCCGTACATACATATCTACACCCCTGTCACATGGCAAAGGCCCAATGAAATCCGTCTGCCAGATCTGATATGGTCCCTTTCCTCTATTTGTCCCTGCATTTACTATTGTGACCCTCTTTTCTAATGTTGACATGCTTCACATTGTTGTATTGCAGTTTAATGTCATTCGTCTTGTTCTACAACTAATCAAACAATTCTTCATACATAACCACTTCATGCAAAAAGTGTCAACAATTAACTTTTATTTATTAAAAAGAAATCCTTCTTCTAGTCTTGGCCCCACTCAGAATATTTAGCTCATCAGTTTTTTCCAAACTGAGGTGTTAACTTTTTCCACAGAACCCCTCTTGAAAAGAGCTGAACTTTCACTTTAAATGTGAAACATCTGCAGAACAAGATGGTGAATTTTTTTTTCATCTCAGATATTTTTAGATACTTCGAGTTGTTTTAGATGCTGTCAAAACTACAGCTGCAGATGATCCATTTATAAACAACATATGTTACACTTCCTTCAAAGCAACCAGATTAACACATCCCCTTTAAGTGCTCTGATGACATATTTATTTCTAGACATTTCAAATCCACCCTTTAATCCAAATAATGGCTTCCAGCCCTCAGCTCTTCTGCTGACACATCATCCATCTCAGCTGCAGGCACTCCTGCCTGCATTAATGCCCTCCAGAAAGCAGAACGGGCAGGTTCCTGCATGTTTTTCTGGCCGTCCTTTCTCGGCCTACGACCCATGGATTGACTAAATGTTTTTTTTTTTTTTTTTTACGTTTTTCAGCTCTGTGTTCCAATCCAACACTCTGCTTTGAACATCAGTCCTTGAAAAAACATGTAGATGATAATCTATAACCCAACGCACAGCGAGTGCATTCCTCACACACAGCCGAACCAATCTCTGCTCGCACTCCCCTAGGGTCATCCAATGCCCCTGTAAATCAGACCAATCTGATGCTATCTGTCGGGCTGTCTCTACACAAACTTCAAACGACGGTCTCGAGTCTTGCAAAGCTCTGACTCGATGCGCTGGATTCATTACCTGACCTCCACCTTTATCCAACAGCCTAGATACTCGAGCATCTGTGGGTTGTGATATTTTAGACAAGTAAACAACCTCCTTGTCTCCCCAGATGCCACCGTCCCAACTCGACGGATCCCATCCGTCATCCAACCTTGTAACATAAGCTCCGACTCGCTTTGGTGAAATATCACGCTTTTTCTTCCTCATTTTTTCCCTTTTAAGCTTGCATATTTGCCCGACTGCACCCTCGGCTACTTTTATCATGCGATTTAACTGTACCGTCAACAGCTACACGTGCTGTTTCTGAAGCATGCACTCTGTCTGTGCATCAGACAACAACTGCCTCTGTTGCAACCACTGCTTATCTTTCTCTTGAACTTCCTCCACACACTTTTTCCATGCAGTCGCACAAACCCACATTCGGCGCTGCAAACCAGACACCGGAGCTTTCTTTCTCTTGAATTTTCCTCGCTTCAACCGGGACACCTGCTCCACCGCCCCCTCAACTACCCTGCTCATTCTCCCAAACTGAGCGAGCGACTGAATGTGCCGTTCTTTCAACAAGCAGGCATGCTTGTTTGCTCCGTTGAGCCTGTGATTGTATTTTCTGACTTTCCTCATGCAGTTTTTTCCCCAGGCTACCGCACACATCCTCATATGACGCTGAAGCCCTGTCACTGGTGCCATCTTTCTGACCTCTATTGCCTGCAAAGTGGTTAAACATCACCCGGACTATCTGCTTTCAGAAAAATTGTTCTAACAACTAGGATGGGCTTCTTCCCACCTCTCAAACACAACAAAAACAACTAGGATGGGCTTCTTCCCACCTCTCAAACACAACAAAAACAACTAGGATGGGCTTCTTCCCACCTCTCAAACACAACAAAAACAACTGGGATGGGGTTTCTTCCCATCCCAGTACAACTTTTTCTCTGTTCCCCTCACGCCTCCTCAGGCGTCTGGATCAACTTTTTCTCCGTTCAGCTCACGCCTCCTCAGGCGTCTGAATCAACTACTTTCTGTTTTTAAACTCTCACACAAAGGCTTGGGGCGTCCCCCTCACCTCTTAAACACAAAGCCAAACAAAGTTGGATAACTCTCCCAACCTGGCACAACCTCTTGTGGACTCTTTGTCCAGATGCACTTGCATCAACTTAACACTTTTTTTTCCTTTCGTTTGAACATGGTGCAGCCGTTCAGAATTATTTATTTATTTTAATAATATCCCATCCTCATCGCCAAAAATGTATTATGAAATTTCTTATACAAGGTTCGTGAACGGTCGGCCCCGATGATTCACACGAGAGGAAATAAATCAGAGGAGACTGTTACTGCTAGAAATAATAGTGTCATTTATTAATCTGCCACAGAAAAAACAGCCAAGCAAAAACATGTACACTCGTACACTCTTAACACACAAATTGATATGAAAGTCCTCTCACCGTTGACACTTTGATCGGGAAGCCTTTCGACCCGATGACAGGTAAATCACATCAAAACTGCTGGGCACCGCGTGCGCTGGCCCTCAGCAAGACTTCTGACTTCCCTTGCCTGTCACACCTCCTATATACCCCTCCCTGACCGGATCGCGTGAGAGCAGTGAAAAACAAGTTTGATGATTCTCAGGAGGACAGATCTAATTAAAACATGTTTTCCATCATCAAAGCAGTCTGTGCAACAGAGCGATGGCTCATAAAAACATGTCCTTCAAACCCAAAGTGTGGGTGGATGAAAGACCTGTCTATATCAAACCCTGGGTCACTGTAACCTTAAGATGGGCCAGATCCCAGGCTAGAGCATCCCCCGGAGGACTTTAATTACTCCAAAACACATCTGCAGCACAGGCCTGACTTTGGACAGATAAGCTGCATCAAAAGTAAGTACAGGTCCTTCTCAAAAAATTAGCATATTGTGATAAAGGTCATTTTTTTCCATAATGTAATGATAAAAATGAAACTTTCATATATTTCAGATTCATTACACACCAACTGAAATATTTCAGGTCTTTAATTGTTTTAATACTGATGATTATGGCATACAGCTCATGAAAACCCAAAATGCCTGTCCCAAAAAATTAGCATTCACAAGAGTCCACAAGAGTTTTTAAAAGGTAAATATTTTATTTAAGTGAGCAGCGAGATTCACACTCTATTTAGCTTTGTGGTTCAATCAACAGTACTGTTATAAGCCAACTTTTCAATAAATGGGCACCTGTTTGTAGGTTTTACCCCATGCATGAATATTCTAAGTAAATGCCCCTGTGGCAGTGTTACTTAATGAGCTTATTCTAACAGATACAAGAGCCAGGCTATTTCAGTGTACTCCAATGCACTTAAATTTAATAAACCTGCAATTTTTCTAAAAAGTCTGACAGCAACTTTAGTTTTAAACGCTCTTTAAGCAGTTTTAATTTACCAGAATTCGCTATTTAAACAGTACACAGATACCAGGCTCTGATTAACAGAGGAAAAAATATGTTTAAATGAAAGACGAGTGTATAGCTTTCTTTCTGGAAAACTGTTATACTCCTTTTCAACAGCAGGTAAGCTTACTTTTACCAGTAGGAGTTGCTGACGACTTCCTATGAACCGTCCTGTTGACATCTGGTTGTTAGCCGTTAGCTACGATGTAACACACGGTTGAACATGGTTCAATCAGCATTTATGGACGGATTTAAAGCATAAACGTCTCATCGCTCAACAAGCACTCCTTTTCTGCATGTATTCATGAGTTTAGGAACAAGTGTCAGGGCTTTATTCAGCGTTTTTAAACACAAAGGAGGACTCTGTTAAAACGAGCTTCATTTCTAGGGTCACGTGACTTTACAGACACGTGGACGTCGGAGGTGGGCTTTACGCACTGACATCAGAGTGAGAGGATGTACAAGATATGTCACCAGCTTCTCAGTGAATCAGAACGACCCAAACAGCGGTTTTCAACCAATCACAGCTCGTGACAGCTTTAAGCTAGCAGTTAGCATCAACAGTTCGGTCAAACGTTCGCCCATCAGAGCTTCAAAATTGCACAATTTTACTGTGAATGTAACAAATCAGCATTGGAGCAGTTCCTGAGACGGCGCTCAGCTTCAAACAAACGTACCACCATTCAAAACACGACTCGAACAAGTCCAAAAACAGAACCGGGTCAGACACGCAGAACCCCCTTTCTGCTACAGTTTCAAACAGAATGGATGCATTATTCTCACTGCTTACAGCTTAGTTACACAAACAGATTGACAATTTTTAGCTTTAAAATGAACACATTGACATAATTGCAGCTGTATGAACACCACAGCTGTAAATCATGTCCGTTCAAGGTCAAACCTCTGACTTTTTTATGCCAACATGACGTTATTTTACAACAACACAGATCTCGTGTCACACATAATTATATCTCTTTAGAAACCTATCGGGCCACCAAATGTAGCGAAGGTGGGGGACAGCTTAACTGTCGCTTTACTACTAAAAATTTAAATACAACGGATTCTTTCTTTTTCGAGTTAAATTAATGCCATGTGACGAAGATAACTGTGTTCATTGTTTAATCAGTGACATGAGACGCCATTTTCTTTGACTCATCAGAATAAATGCGGTCATTTATTTAACAGAATCAAAATTTAACATCAAACATGTACACATAGATTTGCTAATCTGGTTCTGATTAATAAAAACTTGACACGCTTTACTAAAAAGACAACAGAACATTTCTGAAGGCATCTAGATTGATTTACTGGCGAAAAGAGAGTTACAAGAGGAGATATTTAGAGGAAGATGGATGAAGGAAAGATGCATGTTTTGTTGACCAGAATTAGCATGCTTCTTTCAACACCAGCTCAAACCCCCATTACACTCGGTGCGTGACACTCGTGACGTCTCTTTACCTTGGCAGATGAGGATCAGCTCTGGTATAGATGTCCCTATGCACGCTACCTTTCTAGCGTCTCCGGTTAAAGCGACTGGTCATTGTCAGAAGTCGTGTCGATTTACTTTGTTCAACAAACAAGCTGCTTCCTTCGAAGTTGTAAGTGTTACGCCCGGGTGAGTTCACAGCGAGGCGCCGTGACTCAGACAGAGATTCCACTCAGAAGTGGAAGACTCCAAAAGGACTCCATGAAAGACTGAGTTAGACTCAGAAGACTCTAGGAAGACTCCGGTCAAAGACTCCAGTCCAAGACTGAAGAGTCGAGAAGACTGAGTTTGACTCAGATCAAAGACTGAATAGTTCTAGGAAGTGTTGACTTTTAAAGAGTCCTCACTTCCGGTCACTTAGTACTTCCTGATTGGTTGAAACAACCAGCAGGGGGTGGTTCTAGTGATGTCAGAGGGTTATTAAAAGTCAATAGAGGCTGCAGGAATGTTTAGGAACGTTTAGTACAGACAGAGAAATTTTATGGCGAAGTGAAAGGAAGCAGGTGCCAGTTGCTTCTCTTTTTACCGTCTGCTAGGTTTAAAACAAGACAGTTCGTTCTAATAACTTGTTTTCTGACTGTCTCTGACTTTCGACCGACATAACTGACTTCTCATTCAGACAGAAGATCAAAATGCATAATTACTTTGTAAATAGACATTTAACTTGATTTCTAATTTAAATGAGGTTTAAAAATCATTAATACTGTTTCACAGTTGATTTAAATGAGTGGTTTACTTTCAACATTAGAAATGATATGAACTAAACACATTTTTGATTATCAAGATATTGTAAAATAGTAATGATAATAAAAAAAGGATAGTGTTCTTTCAATTGATTAATTCAGGATACAATTAAACAGTCTCTGGATGAGCTAATTTGTATTTCTGGATTCAAATCAATGAAATAACAGTTCCTGTTCCATGAAGGTCTACAGAGACAGGTTGAGGTCGAGGCCTAGTTCATTACATCAGTGTACACCACAAATGACAGTGCATGATAAAGGTAATCCTGGAAACGTTCACATATGGCCCACTTCATTGCCAAATACTCTAATTTGCCAGAGTGCAGGTGGTACTTTTTCTCTGCTAGACTCAAGGTGCGGGAACCATACCCTATTACTCTCATCTTGCCTTACTGTCGCTGGTATAAAACGGCACCTAACCCAACTTGCGATGCATCACAATGTAACACAAAGGGCTCTGTAAAGTCGGGGTACCCAATTACAAGAGGTCTGGTAAGTGCAGCTACGAGCTGGTTTAATGTCTCTTGGTGGGCACTAGTCCATTGAATGAGTGAGCATGATGGTAAGTGGCCTTTACTTTTCTTCACTCTTTTTTTAGTCTTGTCAGCTGGGACTGAAGCAGAGTTCTCAGAGGATGGAGGACTAAGCAGGCTATAGAGTGGATGGGCTACGCTGGAGAAGTTGGCGATGAAAGGCCTATAATGAGAGGAAACCAAGCATTTGACGTACCTCTATGACGGTTACAGGTGTTTTTTCTTTTAAAGCCATCACCGGGGCCAGCTCTGCTGGGTCCATTGTGTAACCTTGGCCTGTAACCAGCTTGCCCAAAAACTTGACACTTCGTCTGAACAGGTCACATTTCTTTGGAGTCAGCTTAACACCATGCTCCCTGTAACGCTGGAGGACAAGGCGGATGTGCTCTAGGTCCTCTTAAAAATTGCTGCTGTGCACCAGGTTGTCGTCCAGGTATGGAAGGCAAATAGTGGCTCTGAGACCTACCATACAATGTTCCATGCTCCTCTGGAACTCAGCGGGTGCGGAGCTCAGGCCAAAGGGAATGCACACCCATTGGTAGAGCCCCCAGGGTGTGATGAAGGCAGTCAAGGGGTGGCTCTCTTCATCCAAAAAACCCTGGTGGTACGCCTTGCCTTGGTCTATCACTGAAAACCAAGAGCTCCCAACCAGTGCATCCAGCATGTCTTGAATTCTTGGTATCGGATGACGGTCCGGAACTGACTTGCAGTTGAGCTCTCTAAAGTCACAACAAAGCCGAAGGGCACCATCTTTTTTGCGGACACACACCACAGGTGATGAGTAGGGAGACCTTGATGGTGTGATACAACCTTTGTTAGGCAGATCTTGTAGATACACTTTCACTTCATTGTGAAGAGGTTTTGGGACAGACATGTAGGTTTTTTTTTTACAGGACTTGTGTCATGAAGGGTTATATGCATTTTCAGAGAAGGGATGCAGCCCACATCATCACTGTCATATGAAAATGCCTCACATTATTCCCGCAACATCATCTTCACAGCTCTTTGTTGACTTTCTGTCAGGTGCTGAAGATCCACTGGTGGATCCCATGACTTTGGTCTCTGTTGAATCTTGTGTGACTGTGTGTTATTTGTGTTGTGTGACTTTAACTTTGAACTTTTTATTTCCTCTTGTGTCAGCTCATTTACTTTTGTCTGGTAGTCTGCTGCATATACAGTCTTTATTGGTTCAAGATGTCCGATCACTTTGTGACTCATTAGATAAATGGTGTGGTCTGTGGTGTTAGTCACTGGGATGGGCACGTATGGCACTTTTCTGTCTGGAATTTGCACCAGTACATCACTGAACATGACGCTTTCTGGTCGTGGGTCAGCAATGTCAGCTAAAAAGAGCATGTCTTGGCCCAGAGCATGTGGAATAACACGTGCCCGTGCATAGACTGTGGTGACTTGATTTGCTCTCAAAGGAACTCTCTTTACTCCAGTCTTTACCACACCTGCCTCTGAGTCTTTGTTGCTGTTCTGCACAAGTTTGACAACATTATGTGCAGTTTGTACATTTATTTCAAATGCTTTACTTACATAGTGTGCAAGTTGTTTTCTTCCACCTTTGGACTTTACTTCTTTTCTGTTGACAACAGCTTCAATAACATTGTGGCCGATGATGGGATCACTGGCCATGGCTGGGTCACTGGATACCAATATTGGCACTTGTAGCTCATTGGTTGGGGAACAATCACTGTCTAGTCTGAAGCTGACTTCTATCCAGCCAGTGTAGGGGATGGGTGTGTCATTTGCAGCGAACACTGTGAGTGTCTCATTGTCTAACAGTTCTGAAACAGGTCTGTCAACTGTGTGGGGAAGGTGGTTCTGCCGCCAGTTTTCATTTACAATGCTGGACTGTGCCCCTGAATTCCACAATACTTTGACTGGATGATTGTCCATAAAACAGTTCACAGTACAGCAGTTTCCCTCCAGGCTTACTAACCTTGACTTGCGTTGAGGGGGTATATAACAAACTTCAGTTAAAGCTGAAAAGGCAGTAACTGGAGTTTCACTGGAGGATGGTAGTGGGCTTGGCTGCTCATTATGGGACTGTCGGTACTGGACTACTGCTGGTCCCACCTCAGTAGTCCTTCCCTGTTTCCCATCAATGGTCTCAGTGCTCGGCATCCACGAGAGCAGTGGCCCTCCCGCCCACATTTTAAACAGTGCATACAGTTGTCTCCTTTCCCCTTTTCTCTGCACTTCTTACAGCCTTTTTGTCTTTGTTTTGGTGCCATGGTGTGGGGACTGGTTTCCATAGCAGCCACAAACATTTCTTTCATTTCTTTGCGAAGTTCTTCTATGATCTGCTGTGTGTCTGATTTAGTCTCTTTTTTTTCAACTGTTTTCACAGCCACTGTAGTGGGAGATTCTTTGAGTTTCGGGTGGATTTGAACATGCGTCAGGGCTGTCTGGCACTCTGTTTGGAGCTCTTGTACCTTGGGAATCTTGACTGCAGTGGACCTTCTTTGTTTCTCAAATTTTTAATTTTCTAGCTTTGACGCTTCGTTAACTTTCTCAATCAGTTCTTCATTTGTTATGGTCATGTTACTTAGCAGAGGCAGCAACTGATACTTAATGGAGTCACTGAGCAGACCAGTTTCAACGGAGCGGAGAAACTTACACTGAATTGTGGCTCTGCTGCACAGTTCATCGGTCTCCTCATTTGCTGCTTTCCATAACAGTTTCACTTTGAGCTCGATGGCACGAAATACAAAATTTAGGGCAGTTTCTTTGGGGTCTTGGGAGATATTGACAAGCTGGTGGTAAAACTCAGTGGGGCTATCTACTCTATAGTGTCCCTTTAATATGGTGAGCAGTTTGCTAAGTGTTAGCCCACGTTTTATCTCCAACATGTCTCTTAGAGGCATTCCTGGACTGATGGCCCTAAATACTGCTTCAACTACTTCAGTCTCCGAGTGTCCTTTTTCAATCCCATTTTCGATCTGGCATACTAAACTGAGGTAGGACAGCTTATCCTTCTGCCCACACTCTCCAATCTGCACAGAGATTTTAAACTCCCTCCTCAATGTTACCTCTTGCAGAGTTTGTGTCGGCTCTGGTCGGGTTTTAAGTGGATAATCTGTTGCCTGGACTGAAGTGGTGCATGGAATGGTGTCCTCAAGGTCTTTCTGTGGCACAGACTCTTTAAATGAGGATTCCTCTTCTGACTGACACATTACTTTACTTAGTCTCTGGATGTATGTGGCTGTTTCTTTATAAAACTGTTCCACTTGATCCTCTTCTTCACTTTTCTCTATCTCATCAAACATGTCCTCTGCCAACCTGATGAGTGTCCTCTTGGTCTTACTTTGAGGCTCTCCGCTGTCCAGGCCGGAACACTTCAGTCGCCTGCAGACATCCACGAGAGGCTCTCTTTCCAACTGCCACAATGCTGCACTCACTTGATCACCCAGAAGCTGTACTGTTTCCATCCTTTTTTTTCTTTTTTATGGTTCGTCTATTGGGAAGGAAGGTGGTTGGTGATGGTGTTGACTCACTAGCGCCACCTCCTGGCTGGCTCGCCAAAATATGTTACATCGCAGAAAATGATGGGCCGGGTCACTTCTGGTGTAGCATATTTATTTAGTTTGAACTGTGAACAGAAAAGCACAGCGGTTACTGTAGCTGCTCCTAATATCTGCTGCAGGCTGTTTTCTCAGCAATGGCGGACTTCTTCAGCCTAACAGAGCGACACCGCTATACACAATAGTCAACAAGCGGCACATCAGTAAACAGACATACTCACTATTGACGTCACTGTACATCTACTCCAACATATTTTCATTAACTGAACACAAACAATACATATATTTAGAAAATATTTTGCGGCCCTATTAAGCCGACCAACCGAGCCCACACAAGCGCGAGCCATTAGCTTCATTACTTTAGCCTGGTGCTAACTCCGGCTTCACATTCAGCTCAGCAGTTCAGTTTTATTGAAGCACCTTTGTTCTGCCATTCGTTACCTATCAGAGGCTACTAGCATTGTTATCTATATACACAGTATTATTTATGACTCAGCTTACCTGTGAACAGAAAAGCACAGTGGTTACAGTAGCTGCTTCTAATATCTGCTGCAGGCTGTTTTCTCAGCAATGGCGGACTTCTTCAGCCTGCCAGAGCGTCAACCTCTGTTACATACGGCACTGAGCACCCTCTGATAGGGAAACCCATACATTACAAGGTACAATAAATTCTAACGCTAGTTTCTGGCTGTAAGTAATCTTTAGCAAACAAATAAAATGGGGGGTTCTATTTTCATGCCTTGTTCTTTTTCATAGTGCCACACTGGTTTATAAAAACATTCAAAAAGTGTAGCTTGTTTTCTCTTCATGTTGACTAAGCATTGAAAATAATATACTTCTTCTTTTTTGAGGTTTATTGGCGGTTGGCAAACAACGAATGTGGTGCATTACCGCCACTGACTGGTAAGGAGTGTGGACCAAAATGTCACTCAAGGATTAAATTATGTTAAATGACTGTATTAATTTAAGATAACGAAATATTATTTGATAAATTTTTCTATTCAAGTTATTTATAAATGAATCAATTAAATCTAGTTTTACTTTAATTGTATTTAAATTTTGAATCGGCTGTTGTCTTTCTTCCTCACACTTTTGGCAGTGTAACATTACATGCTCTGATATCCTGATGCATGCTCAATAATCCAGGTAGAAAAATCCAAAAAAGTTCAATCTGGTCCTCTGGACAATCAAAAAACAAAAAAACAAAACAAAGCAAAAAATATATAGAAACGTTTCGTCTCTCATCCGAAAGACTTCCTCAGTATGAGGTGCTGTATTCAGCTCAGTCTCTTAAATAGCACCTTCTCAGAGTGGATCAACCAGTTTTCTGCTGACAACAAAAACCAGATGCTCACATGGTCAAGAAGGCCCATCAGCATAACAATGGATCATTAGCACACTGATGGCTGTTTACTATTCACAGGGGGTTGAGCGATACTAGCAATCACAGCATTGTAAGAGGGGGACATTTGAACACGTAGGCCTCCACCCCTGTTTAACAATGGACGATTTCTTTTCACAATGATGGCCTCCTTTACTCCTCTCTCAAACCATTGTTCCTCTCTATCCAGGATGTGAACATCTTCATCCCTGAAATTAGTGACCGCTGGCCTGGAGATGAGTGTAGACTGCAGAATCCTGGCCTGATGATGTTGATCTTCTGAGCTGGGCCATACTTTTGGCCAGTGGCTGTTTAGTTTCCCCGAAGTAAGACTGATCACAGCCCTCCTGACTCTGAACAGCATACACAATATTACTCTGTTTGTGCCGGGGGACTGGATCTTTGGGATGAACCAGTCTTTGCCGTAATGTATTTTGGGGTTTAAAAGCCACTGGGACGTTATGTTTAGAAAATAAATGTCTCAGTTTCTCTGATACTCCCTCAAAATATGGAATGACCACTGGTCTGGGTCTGGGTTCCTCCTTTTCACCCGATGGCTGACTGGAGTCCTGTTTGGGCTTCTTCTCTGCTTTCAGGAAGGCCCAAGTAGGATATCCACATTGCTCTAGAGCCTGTCTTGTGTAGGATTTCTCCTTCTGCCTGGCTCCTGAGTTGGTAGGGACGCTGTCTGCTCTGTAATACAGAGTCCTGATGACTCATAACTTGTGCTCCAAAGGGTGATGGGAGTCAAACTGCAAAGAAGGCTTTTAAACCCCAAAATACATTACGGCAAAGACAGTGGTCACTCTTTCAGGGATGAAAATTTTCACATCCTAGATAGAGAGGAACGATGGTTTGAGATAGTAGTAAAGGAGGCCATCTTTGTGAAAAGAAATCATCCATCATTAAACAGGGGTGGAGGCCACCGGGTTCAACTGTTCCCCTCTTATAATGCTTCTATTGCTAGTATCACTCAGCCCCCGTGAATAGTAAATAGCCATCAGTGTGCTAATGATCCATTGTTAGGCTGATGATCCTTCTTGATCATGTGAGCAGCTGGTTTTGGTTGTCAGCATCAAACTGGTTTATCCACTACGAGAAGGTGCTATTTATGAGACTGAGCTGAATACAGCACCTCAGACTGAGTAAGTATTTCGGATGAAAGACAAAATATTTCTACATTATTTATTTTCTTTGTTTTTGTTTGGCTTTGTTTTGTGAAAGTCCAGAGGACCAGATTTAACTTTTTTAGATTTTTGCACCTGGATTATTGAGCATGCATCAGTATATTAATAGACATCACTTATCCACCCATCAATTTTCTGTTCAATTATTAATTGTCTTTTGTATTACAGCATTTCCCATATTACTCACTCATTACTGCCTTGACAGTTCTGAGGTGAAGATATATAAAAGTTTTTTCAAAGGGGAAAACACAAAATATGCAATATTTTCCATAAAGTATAAAGCTGCTCCTCCTCATTTAAATCATTTCATGTATTAACTGACAGTCTCTCAACCATTAGCAAGTCCAAAATGTTCTGAATACAACCACGAGATGGTTACAGTGTTATTCACTGCCACATATTTTTCTACAATAATCTTCTGCAATACTAACCCAGAGAAGGATGGCAGGCAGAGTCGTGATCTTTTGCCACTGCACCTGCATGTAATGCCTCCTCTGTACAGTTCCCAGGGTCAGGCATCCTGGAGTCATCCTGGCCAGCAGCACCGAGGCACTTTCTTGCTCAAAGGTAAACTGACTCACAAGCTTGTGAGCGAGACCTAGATGTGAGAAATCAGACACTTCATGGTCATGACACATTTTTGTTTATAATATTTAAAAAAATGTTCAGCACTATCCTCCCTCCATTTAACCCAATCATTCCAGCAAAATTTATATCTACTCTAATCTAGAGTGGTGGCACAGAGGTTAGAGAAGGTAAATGGTAAAGGGAATGTACTTATATAGCACCTTTCTATCTTATCAAGATACTCAAAGCGCTTTACACTACAATCTGTGTCCTCATTTACCCATTCATACAGCACTCTACTAGATCTCTACAAAGCTAATTCAACAAATCATTCTAAAGAGACTAATCAGTGCTTTAGATCACATTCATACACTGATGGGACACACATCGGAGGCAATGAGGGGTTCAGTGTCTTGCCCAGGGACACTTCGACATGTGATTGCTGGTGGATTCGAACCCCCAACTCTTGCATTGGAGGACGACTGCTCTAACCACTCAGCCATAGCCGCCCCAAGAAGGTGGGCCTGTGATCAGTACAGACATCATCAAAAATGTGGGTGGGGTAGGTGAAGCACCCACACCTGCCCCCACCCTCATTCATCCCACTTTGGGCCCTTGAGCAAGGACCTTAATGCCCACCATCTGCTCCTCCGGGTGTCCTAGATAACAGCTCTCTGCTCCACACAGAGGGCTGTGGTATCTCGGTGGTCTGTGGTTGTGTCAGGAAAAGTATCCGGTGTAAAAATAACTGCCAAGTCTTTGTGCGACTTAGTTCGCTGTGGCAACCCCTAACACAGGGAGCAGCCGAAAGAAGAAAAAATAATAATAATTCCAGCGAAATCTAGATGGCACCGCTCATTGTCTGATCCGGGTTCTTCCACTGGCTGATGAATTTAGATCTTCTGGGACAAAGCGCAGACTGCATACATGGGTGCATACATGGGTGCTCCCACGAAGGATTTTAAAAGTTGGCCCTTCATCTCTCCTGATCGCTCTCACCCAACAGAAACATATTTTTTGTCCCCATGAAAATTGTGGAAACTCAAATACGATGTTTTTTGTTTATTGTTGGAACAACATGGCACACTGCAATAACGTCTTGAAGACTGTGTCATGCTGGTTAGATGCGCTGCTGCTGAGAAAGATGGACACAAGAAGAAAGTAAAAAGAGAAATTATTAATCATCAGAACATGGAAATGGTTTGACATATAGTTTTTAATTCAATATTTAAAATGCTATTCTATACAACAGTGTTGGAAGATGTCAGAGATTTTACATTAAAAGATGAAGTAAACATTTTAATGTTACAGCACTGACAGGCTGCAGCAGTGTTTAGTTTAGCTACCTGTTAGCTGCTAGCTAGCTTACTTTACAATTGGAGGCTGTTTCCTTACACAGATACAAAATGGTAAATTGATAATGATGGATAACATTACCACAGCTAACTAACACTTAAATACAGTTTTTATTAACCTTACCTTGCACTATATCTTGTAATTTAAACTCTATAAATAAAGGTTGAATGAATGAAATTCCGTGAAGTTTACAGACAGGTCTCCCGAGGGAGAATAGACCCGGAAGTACAGATCAACATCGAATCAGAATGTAATTTATCTGACGTCATGTGAAAAGGGTCTATTGAAAATGACAAAATCTTCACTACTCCCCTGTAGACATACACCCATCTGGAACAATCCTGACATCCTACAAGAAAATAATATGTTAAATTTCCAAGGTTGGAGAGTCAAGGGAATTGAACGTCTGGAACACATATATGAAGGTGTAGACTTTATTTCATTTAATAATTTAATAATACAATTTGGCATTGAAAATAAACACTTCTTAGAATATCAACAAATTAAATCTATCATAAAAAAGAAATTTAAGCTTAATAAAACTTTGTTAGAAACACCAATATGTGTGTTAGAGTTCCTTAATCTTAAATCCCCCAAATTATTATCTAAAATATACAAGAAATTGTCTAGAATCAATGACTCCATAATGTTACCTGTTGCAAAATGGGAGTCAGATTTATCAATCAATTTTGACCAAAACACCTGGTCTCAAATATGTTTAAGAACATTTAAAATGACTAGAATCTCCAACTTACAATTAATACAGTATAAAGTTCTTTATGGAGTACATTATACAGGTCAGCGAATGTTTAGGATGGGATTTACATCATCTAACAACTGCTCACAGTGCACAGGCAATATTCCTGATGATTATATCCATGCACTCTGGTTCTGCCCACCCGTTCAGAGGTTCTGGGTCCAGGTTTGTGAAGACTTGTCTAAATGTCTGAAATGTAATATTCCACACTCTCCGTCTGTTTGCTTATTGGCTATCTTGGAAGATGTTACCCTGGAAAAAAATACATGTCGCATGATTTTCACTGCCTTATGCATCGCAAAGAAAACCATACTCCTGAATTGGAAAAATAAAAATAATCTTAGCATTATTCAGTATAAAAATCTTCTGTTAGATCATATTAGTCTTGAAACAGCATCTGCCGACACATCGGATCAATCTCTGTGGGCTCCGTTGATCGGCTCCGTTACATAGTGAGGGTGGGTAGTCTGGGATCTGACCTTGTGGGGCCTTGGGGTTGATGTGGAGGCGGGTGTATGGGTTTGGGGCCCTGGGGGGGTTGCCGGGGGCTGGGCTCTCAGGGGTACCTGGGCAGGGGGGCACTGTTTTCCCTCTGGGGAGGGCCTGGGTGGTTCTGGGGGATGTCTGCTGGTGGCTGCATGCAGGCCCTCAAGTGGTCTGTGGCGGCGGTCGTGGGTCACCGATCTGGTAGCCTGGCTGTGCTGGTGTGGGTTCGGGGTGGGCGCGGGGGCTTGGGGTTCTGGGGGCTTGTCGCCCACGGGCTTGGGCCTGTGGGGATCGGGGATCTTGGGCTCTGGCGGGCGGGTTGCCGGGCTCTGGGCCGGCTTGCGCTCTGGTGCCCGGTTCTGGGCGGGGGCCTTCGGCTCGCTGGTGGGTTGTGGGTTCATGGGCTGGGGGATTGGGTGTTTGGGGGAGTGACCAGTGGCCCCTAAGAGGGGGTAGTTTGACCCAGCCTAGGTGTCTAGTGTACTATGTGTTTTGAGAGATGTCCGAATGAGGGGTGGGTGTAGTATTTCTTCTGGGGTGGGGATGGGGTGGATGTCCTTGGGGGCGGCCCGGGACTGTGCATGGCCGGCTGGCTGGCCCCTTTCCTGTGGTGGGGGCTCGCTCCCGGTGCTTCCTGGCACTGTCGGCGGTTGGGCGGGCGCTCTTGGCCGGGTCGTCCTGGTGGGGTTTGGCTTCATCTGGTAGCGGGCTGACTGCGGTTTGTGGGGATCCTGGCGGCCATCAGGTGTGTAGGCTGCTGGTACTGCTTCTGGCGGCCCTCGGGGCTCTGTCCCCCTCTGGTCTGGAGCTCAGCGGGCCTGGCGGTCGGTCCAGATGGAGAGGTGTCTTGGCCTCAATCCCTGGGTGGACCTTGGGGAGCTGGGGGGGGGGGGGGGGGCTGTTGGGTCAGTGGGGGAGCTGACTCCCTGTGGGAGCATTTGCTCTCACAGTTATTTCTCCCCATCCCTCACCATGCACCTCCACCCTCTTCATTTCAATTCCATACATTTAGGGTTGTTTGGGCTCAGGTATGCTGCAACAATTTTACATCTTTGTTGACCATAGCCACCTGGGACTCAATTTTACTGTACACCTTAGACATTCATTCATAACATCCTCATGACATTCACATATAGGAACTTGAGGTGGGCACATGGCTATGGGTGGTGGGATGACCTTACTCTCACCCCCTGTGCCTGTGCTCACTTACAACGGTTGCATTTAGACACTAGGGTTTGGAGAGAGTTGGGGTGGAGGGGAAACTGGCATCATGCCAGCCTTTGCTCCTTCTTCTTTCCTTTTTAATGGCACTATCCAACAACACACATCAACAGCACATCTAGGGGCGGGGGTGTATTTGTCGAGGTCTTATTCACTGAGCTTGGCTTTTGGGTGCCACGGTTGGCCCGCTGGCCGGGGTGGCTGCCAGGGCCTGGCGGGCGGTCGGCTGGGGGCGCGTGCTGGATGTTGGCGGTGTGTGGAGGTGGTCGGTGGCGTGTCCTCTTCATGGTGGGGGGGTGTCCTGTCGGCTGGGCATGGCCTGGGCCGGGTCTGGGGTATTGGCTCTTCTCCGCTCAAGAATGAATGGGTTTACCTCCTGGGTTTGGGCATGGGCTGCCCCCTGTAGAGGGCGGTACATGTCTTGGACATGGGGGGGTATAGAGTGCGTACCGGGAATAAGAATGAAATGTATCGTTATTGTATGTCTTTGAGTGAGTGAATGTGAGACTGAGGTTGGGATTGTGTGATTGTGTCTGTGTATGAATGGGTATTTGTTAGGCCGAGACTCGGACTGCCCCCTCTTTGATACAACTGGGGGTGCTTGGCATCACGCCCCTATCGCGCGGCCCCCTGTTGGGGTGTGCCCTTGCCTGCCGGCGCGCTTGGGGCCCTTGGTGTTGGGGGCTGGGCACTTGGGCGTGTGTCGGCTTGGCCTGGTGTCTGCCTGGTGGGGCTCGGGTCCTCTGGCCCTGTCAGGCCTTGGCCTGGGTGGTGTGAGTCCTCGGTGCCCGGGCCTCGGTGCCCGGACCTGGACCTACATCGGTGCGGCGGGTTCCGACGGAGGCCTATGAGTTTGTTGCTGTTGGCCCCGGGGGGTCACTGTATGTGGTCGCTGGTGGGGATCTTCCGGTTCTCCCCTGTGGTCCGTTCTGGGGGGTGGGTGAGTGGTTCGTCCTGTGTGGGTGGCCCTGGGGGCTCCGCGGTCGGGGTCCCTCTTGGGGTCTTGGGCTCTGGTCCCCCCCTTTTTCGTCTGCCTCTGGTCTTGGGGGTCGGGTCTCTGCTGCTTCACAGTTACTATTAAATGTTCTATTAGAGAAGCCTTATACACTTATGCATGCTCACAACCACACACAAATAGAAGCAGGGATGCTTATGTAGGCTTTATATGTAGATATATAGATGTGTATATGAATGTATATTCATGTGTATGTATGTATGTATATAGGCGTAGGTATGAGTATATATATTTATGGAAACTTACTGCAAAGCCATGAATATTTTAAGTTCTTTATACATATGTATTTTGTTGCTGTGTTTTGTCATGTTCTTTGCAGGTGAACAGACAGTGGCCGGGTGTTTTGCCATGTGCTCTCTTTGTGTATATTTCTTATATTTTGGAGTCTTACTTTGTCTTTTCTTTCTTTCTATCCTATTAAAAAAAAAAAAAAAAAAACGTACACTAGATAGTCACTAGAATAAATATTTCATAATAATGGTGTGGAGAGGATGGCTGTAAGGGGAGAAGGGAGGCCATCAAGAAAAAAAAAAAAAAGAATAAATGGTTGCCCTCAAAGGGCCAGATATAAATGTAAGACTGCTATCCTGCACTAAGAGTAGTTGTATAAATGTAGATAAATTTAACTAAATGTAACATAAAATAGAATACAACTACTTCTTAAAGTTAAATAACCCTGATTTTATTTATTTAACTTACAAATATCACATATATTCATATATATTTGCATAGATGTAGGAAAATATGTCTTCTTGTTGCTCTGCTACAACATAAAAAATTTTCAGGTTATGAAACCCACACTACTCCATGAATTAATTATCAAGCTTTCCAATTGAATATGGAAAATAACAAGTTATGACATTAACTTTGTTCAAAACTTTGACATAGTGAGGAGGGGAAGAACAGTCCACTCAACAACTGTGAGCTGCTAAGAACATGGGACAGGTGTAGCATTATACAAAAACAAATGGTTGCACACAGCCTGGCAAGGGTCTTACATCTAACTAATGAGAGATAGAATTAGCATTAAAAAAATATATATATTATTCTCATAAACACGCAAACCTGCAATCACAAATACATTGCTACAAATTTAACATAATATAAAAAGACATGTAATAAATTCAAGATAATAACATTAGAGTTGAAGTCTCATGTTAGCATACTTAGCACTGTGCTTGGCATGCACTATGGGAAATATACTAGCAGATTGTGTCAGTGCACCCTTTTCACTTATTATGACAATCAGACCGTTTTAGCTCCTGTGGGCCACCTCTGGCCCGCGGGCCTTGAGTTTGACATGTGTGGTATAGAGTTTTGCCTTAGATTCTGAGTTTAGCGTTAATAGTGCGTTTTTACTTTGATTGTATGAGGTGCTGCTAGGATCCTTGTGCTGGCCAGAGTGCAGGATGACCCAGCTGGAGGCAGAGGCTAACAGATGTTCCCGAAAATAGAATTGGCTATCAGAGCGCTGACTTTGAACTTTATTAGTCTGTGTGTAACCTGAGATGGAGAACTTTACTAATTGGTTTTGATGTTTAGGTGAAGGTTTCTGTTAAGTGCCCTGAGACAACTTGTTGTGTGGTTTAGAGCTATATAAATTAACAAATGAAATAAGAATAATAGAATTGAATTGGATTGCTTTATTTTTAAGCTAATCTTAATTTTTTACTTTTAAGAAAAAGTTGAACTGAGTGAGTTCTTGAATCGGGAAGGATGTTCTGGCAACACACAGAATGCACACAATGGTTTATATAGGATGCTAGGACGCAAAAGCAATTGCGGATTGACATCTTGAAAATCTGGTTCTGGTTGCACAGTAGTGGATGACATGTGTATAGTTGATGCAGAAAACTAGGCTGCCAACAAATTGTGACTTCATGAGACCACCGGATTGTGGCACCAGGGCTGAAAGACATCCTGTTCTGCTACAAAACAACAAGAGAATAATCTAAGTTTGGAGTCATGAACTGAACTGAAACAAAATGCTGGTGTCTGTGGAACTTTACTTTGTCCAGGAGGGGGCGCTGGACTAACATCATGATGAACTCTTGAACTCTGAACATGCAGTATCTCCAAAGTCAGGCTAGAGAAAACCGGGAGCAGTGGTCAAGCAAATGTCATTACGACGTCTGGATTGGGTCTTGGATTGAGTATCGGCTTCACATGTGATTTATGATGGTGCGATGGCTCCAGTTTCAGAATGGATGCTACATTTTGCTCTGACATGAATTTTTTTTTTCATTTAGCCTTTATTTATCCAGGTTAGTCTCATTGAGCCACGAGAACTCATTTTCAAGAGAGACCTGTTTAGGGAGCACATGGTGGGGGTTAAGGGCCTTGCTCATGGGCCCAGAGTGGGGCGAATGAGGGTGGGGGCAAGTGAATGCACTCACATAGACACATTTTTCACACATAACAGCAGGACTTTTAATTTGAAATGTAGTATTGAGGTTGCTGGAACAACTGCTTTATTCAATTGCTCTTAGATAAAAGAAAAGGTTCATTATCTTAAAGCCTTGCATCAAAATGAATAATGCTACTCCTGAGCGAATTGTTTGCTCTTTCATTAAGTTCAACTTTGTCTGGTTAGACAGGTTAGTCTCCATGAGTCAAAAGGACTCAGTGACAAGAAAGAGAAAGTGATGTTTGTGTTTTTTAGGTTAAATCTGTCCGCGTTTGCCTCAGAGCTGAGATCATTTTTGGCTGGTCTGGTTTGCAACAAGGGATGAAGTCTGGTCATTTGCTGATGTTTCTAGTTGTAAATGATATTGGATCAATGTTAGGACATTTAGTTTTGTTGGTCTACAGTATAAGCTGGAAGTTCTAAATTGTGGTTGAGCTCATAGGGTCAGAACTACATTATTTCATATAGAGCTCTAATTTGAATAAATAAATAAATAAATAAATAAATAAATAAATAAATAAATAAATAAATAAATAAATAAATAAATAAAATATTATGAACAAGGGAAAATTCAGATTACACATAAAAAGTATTTTGGGTGAACACAAGGCAGGGATCTTACATCACCAAAAACCAAATACGGGAAAACTTTAGATGTTTCTGAAACAGGACACGCTACAAATGGTGTACTGTTTCAGAAAAGGGGGAGAAGGAACAGTGATTGATGTACAGACTTGCTTTGCTAGATCATTGGTGTGTAAATAGGAGATTTTAAGTTATGACGCTCTTAATAACCAAATTATTTATCTTTATTCCTTTGAATGTGTACAGGACGGTTCTCTTAGTGGGACACCCCTAGACCCAGAAGAACAATGAAAATGTGGTGGATCTGTGTTCTTAAATACATTTGATTTGATTTGACATGACTTGACTGGACTGGACTGAAAAAAAAATAATTAGGTTTTCATGTATAGAGTGTTTTAACCACATTTTTACGATAGTCATGTATTGTGACACTTTTGTTTTTGCTTTACCTAAACAGATCTCCGGAGGAGCTATGGCAGAGCTGAATAACTGATTTTGACTTCCTTTTATTTTTCCAGCCCCATTTATCAGCAAACTCAATGTTTAATACTATATTGTGCTGTTTTGAGGACAGGGTGATCAATGAAAATATATTTTCTGCGCATGCGTTTACTAAATTCTTTCCCACAGGCAGGAGGAAATAAGACAAATAAAATGTATCAATTTTACTAAAAATTAACATCACTCATGCCAAATATTCACCACTAAACTTTGAAACCTCAACTCTTCTGATTACTCATTTTCACTGCATGTGGTAATCACATATTGTTGTGTTTTCTTGTGAAAAATAACTTTGCTTCTTCCAGGAAGATCCAGAGTAAGGACTCTGGAGAAATCCAACATATCCTTTTTGAGGTTCAGGTTTGTAAACGTGAAAAAAGGGGATGAAAGTATGAATGGAATGTGATTTATGTTGTTCTATAAAGCCATTACAGTGTAGAAGTAATAATGAAATATTTTATATTGACAAACCCTTTTAGTAGAAGAGATAAAAATACAGTCATATCCCTTAGAGGGCTGAAACTGGACTGAGTTTGGAATGTGGTTATTTGCTTAGGTGGTCTATTGTTATAAAGTTTACAGAAAAGGCTGGTAAAAAACATTACAAGCACCAAACAGGAACTAAACACAGGGAACATCACATGACCTATGGAAAACCACACTGTTGCCCAACTAGGATAGAAGTGGACAGGAAAATTACAGAAGTTCTGAAAGATACCCCTAAACAACGATGCAGAAGATATCCTGATTCATGTTCAATAATCCAGGTAGAAAAATCCAAAAAAGTTCAATCTGGTCCTCTGGACATTCAAAAAAAACCAACAAACAAAACAAAGCAAAAAAATATAGAAATGCTTCGTCTCTCATCCGAGAGACTGAGGAAGTCTCTCGGATGAGAGACGAAACGTTTCTATTTTTTTTTGCTTTGTTTTTTTTTTTATGTCCATGTAGATGAACATATGCATGAGATATATTCATAAATTAAACGGATTCTTTCATTTTTCTGGACTGTATATGATGTGCATTGAATTTAGAAATGTAACGTGAGACGTTAATTATCTTTGACTCAGCAACGACAGTGGGTCATTTATTAACAGAATCAAAGTTTAACACATCACACATTTACATTAATTGGCAAAATATGGAAAATAACAACATGGCTAATTTAGCAAGTTTTACACGGAGTAAACAATACGGCGATTGTTTTCTCACTTCCAGCTGTACAACAGACACTTCTAAAAATATCTGGAATGATTTCTAACAGATAGGAGAGTTTAAAGATGGAAAGATGAAGTTTAGAGGGAGAAAAAGATGGATGAGAGAGAATGTTTGTGTCGGCATCAGAACGGCACTCTCCGGGTTTTTCCCAGCTTCTTCCCCGGTACACTTAGGTGATAGAAATCTCTTTTACCTGGAGATGTCTCCCTAGTACGAAATTCCATTTAACGCACCCTTTCAGCGTCTCCGTAGGAACAGCTGTGAATCGTCCGAAGTAGTGACGGTGCTTGTTCGACACAAGTTCACCTCACAAGTGGACTTCACATGAGTGGAGTCCGTCAGAGTTCCACTCAGAGGTGGAAGATGTCATAATCCCCAATACTCGGAAGAGCTTTGAATCATGGCTGGACTTCTGTTCTCCCAAACGACTGGAGCTGCAAACTCTCCACCCGACTCCAACTGGACTCGACTCCAAACTCGACTGGGTTGAACTAGGAAGTACCGACATTTAAAGGGCTCTATTTCCGGTTCACTTGGGAGTTTCCTGATTGGTCGTTTCAACCAGACAGGGGTGTGTTTTTATGACGTAAGAGGTCACTAGGAGTTAGAAAAACAGCAAGAATGTTATGGAACAGATTGAAAATGTTTTTCAGACAGATGAGAGGAATATTTAGACAAGTTGGCGGAAAACAGGTGCCAGCTTCTCTATTTACGTCTGAGAGGATTTAAAAACAAGACAGTTCGTTCCAACAACTTGTTTGCGTTTGACTCCAACCTTGGACCAACTTACACTGCTCATTCAAAGACAGAAAATCAGAAAATGCATAATTACTCTGTAACAGACCTTAACATGAATTCTAACTTTGCATAAGGATTAAAATCATTATTAATGTTTCACAGTTAATTAAAAATAATTAGTTCACTACAACATCTAAAATGGTTTGAACTAAAACACTTTGATTATCAAACATTTGTAAAATAGTAATGATAATAGAAAAGAGAGTGTTCTTTCACTTGAATTTTCAAGAAAGAAAGTCTCAGGATGGGTCAACCTGTATTTCTGGATTCAAATCAATGAAATGACAGTTTCTGTCCCACAAGGTCCTTAAGGTCAGGACTTTGACCTCAGGCCTAGTTCACTACATCCAGACGACCAGATTGAACTTTTTTGGATGCAGAAGATGTTTGCAGATTTTGTGTTACAGGGGGCGAGTAAAAAGGAAGACAGTCTCTGGGTCGAGCAACTGCTCTGACCCTGGGAGAAGACATGGAGGAATACATGGAGGTACAAAACATATCTTGAAAAATTGAGAACCTTGGTGTCAGGCTTTCATTCATAGGCAACAAAACAGGAGGAGAGAGAAGAACCTGGGAGGTCCCACACAGCAGAGTGGGTACTGCTGAATGTCATAATAAAAGAGGAAGGAGCCGAGGTGGACAGACACCTACAGAACTGAACCGAGGTGGACCAGACCTCATCAGGTGGTTGAGAGAACATCGCACGCCAGCGTAAGAGCCGAACCAATCACTGGATCAAGTTGGGTTCCATCTGGTTGAAGAAAGCCCCCACTTTGTCAGGACGAGTGACCTGACTGCCCCCACTGTATCGAGACCAGTGACTCGATAAGCCCAGAAGCCCCCACCCCCAGAAAGTCCCATTACACCCCCTTCTACACCACTTTGTCAGGACAATTGGCCTGACACTGGGAACACAGGCTGGGAAAGGAGAACGGAGTCTCCAAGCCCTGACACAGACTCATATTTAAAAAAACTGAACTGAACTTATTCCCCCAATAAAAGCGAAAAGATGGAACCACTGACTTAGGCCTCTCCAGTGCACACACGTCCCTAGAAAAGTTGAAAACATGTTAACAAAGAGACTCTCACACACATGAAGAAATCTCCGTGGTCCTACAAATTATCACCGCTGAGCAACAAAGGACCCCTCACCTGGGAGGACCTCCCAACTCATCGAAGCGCCGAAACGCCGAGGGAAAGGGTTGAAAATTGATTTCTGTTGTTGTCTTTTATTTAGTCATTTCAGGAGAACAAAGTATAATAGTTTTATTAAAAGGCCCAGAACTTAGAGTTGAAATAGTCTACTATTTTCAAATAACATGAGTTTGTTACAAAACCCCGGGAGAGTGACCCTGGTTTTGGGGATTTTAGCGAGGATAATGTGTGGTGTTGTTTTCATGTGTGAACACTTTGGTGCGTTCCAAGACAATCCAAACTCCACTCAGCCACTCACTAGCTCTGTAGCACCCTGTACTCCTAAAAGACTTTCAGAACACACAATCTGTCACGTGGACTGAATAGTACATCCAATTGAGAGATGTGAACACATTTTAGCGCAACATAAGATAAATTTGAAATTTAACCAACTAACAAACAGTCCTACTTATATGGAGGTTATTGGAATCCTTAGGGGAGTTCCAGATTATTATAATCTAGCTGATTCCGTAGCTGCAAGATTTGAGAGCTTCCCGTCATCCCTAATACAAAAGATGGCGCCGTTGTACGTGGCAGGTCGTCTCTCACTCTCCGTAATTTTCGTTATTCTGTCGTTTTTAAGTGAAGTCAAGGCACTATTGGTGTATGATTGCCAAACGTTATTAGATCTAAGGCCATTTATCCACAGTGTGGCTGCTTTTAATACATGGGAACATAAAATTCCACCCCAACTTCTGTCGGGTATTCCAGCTCACCTGTGCCGGGCTCCGGCACTGTCCCACCGGCGGAAACGTCATCGCCACCGCGGCAAACGCGGTGGACGCCTGGTGAGGCTGAAAGCCTTTTTTTCATGGCGCAACGGTTCCCGGCCAGTTCCTGAAGTGTTTCCTGGTGTGTTTCTACCTTGGCGTTTTCTGGAGCCGGTGGATGCTTGCCTGGTTCGTGTTGTTGGTGAGGATGTCCCCCGACGTCAGTGCCCCTGCCCCCCCCGGCTCAGCAGGTGTGGAGTGAACCAACTGAACCTGACACAGCTGAGTCGGACCCTCCCTCAGCGCGACAACCCCGCTCCAGCTCCAGCCAGGATCGGCTTGGTGAACGCCAGATCGTTGGTCAATAAAACTTTTATCCTGAGGGATTTCTTCAGCTCCCATAACCTGGACATCCTCTGTATTACAGAGACTTGGCTGAGTGAAGTTGAGTCAGCTGCTCTGTCGGAGCTTTTACCAGCAGGCTGCTCTTATTTTAACTCCCCACGATCATGGGGCCGAGAAGGAGGAACTGCAGCTGTGTTTAAATATGTTTTTAGTTGTAAACAGTGTTTTAAACAGCATCACTTCACCAGCTTTGAGCTGACCTGCTTTGAAGTGGGCCGCTCTGACCCGACATTCTGTGTTGTCATCTACCGTGCTCCCAAATATAATAAGGATTTTATTAGTGACTTTTCAGATTTTCTTTCTGAAATAGTGACTGGATATGACCATCTCTTTTGTACAGCACTTTGGTTGGTCTTGTTGCTGTTTTAAGTGCTATATAAATAAATTGGTATGGTATGGTATGGTATCTCGTTATTATGGGTGATTTGAACATCCACTTTTGTTGCCCAGACAAACCTCTGGTAAAATAATTTTTAATTCTCATTGACTCTTTTAATCTGGTGCATTCTGTGTCTGGTCCTACACACGATAAAGGTCACACTCTAGATATTGTGCTCTCTTTGGGATCACCTGTGTCTAATCTGGAAATTCATGATTCTATAATCTCTGATCATATGCCTATAACATTCCAGACTGTTCTCACATATGCTCCTGTTAAAACTCACACTCCTGCTCAGAGCTGTCGGATTATTAACCCCTCCACTGCTGGCCAGTTCACTGAGGTTTTCTGCCAGCTCTGTCCACCTGCCTCAACTGATGCTGAGGATCTGAGTTCTTGGCTCCATTCATCCTGTCTGACTGTGTTGGATACTGTGGCTCCTTTAAAGACCAAACAGCCTGGATTTAAACATGAGCCATGGCTTCAGAACAGAATGTCTCGAGCTGTCAGACAGGAATGTCGCAGAGCGGAACGCAGGTGGAGAAAGGACAAGCTGCAGGTGTCCCTTCAAATTTTTAAAGACTGTTGGCGCAATTACCAGGACACAGTTAAAGCAGCCAAAAAGGACTATTTTTCTAACTTGATTTTATCCCACAGCCACAACCCACGTGTTCTTTTTAGTACCATTGACTATTTTCTTAATTATCCACAGACACCTGGTTTTGAATCATCTACTCAGTTGTGCAATAATTTTATGCAGTTTTTTTTTTATTGATAAGGTCACCTCTATAAGGGCTTCCATCTTATGCCCAAACTTTGACCCCTCTGTGTGTGTCCCCTGCTCTGCTGCTTTCAATCAGTTTGAGCTGGTGACTGTGTCATTTTTAGAGGACATGGTCACTCAGATTAAGCCTTCTGGTTCTCCATATGATGCTCTTCCACCACGCTTTCTTAAAGAGGTTTTCCCTTGTTTTAAACACTTGGTTCTTGACCTTTTTAACAGTAGTTTGTTATTTGGAGTAGTCCCTGCTAATTTTAAACATGCTGTTGTGCAGCCCCTATTAAAAAAACCTGGTCTCGATCCCACTGTGTTGGGGAATTTTAGGCCCATCTCTAAACTTCCCCTCCTGTCAAAAATCTTGGAGAAAATTGTTTATGCTCGGTTAAAATCCTTCTTGGATGAACATAACATCATGGATGTGTTCCAGTCTGGATTTAAAACTCTCCATAGCACAGAGTCAGCTCTGCTGAGAGTTTTTAATGACGTCCTCCTGGCATGTGACTCAGGTGATCATGTGATTCTTGTTTTACTGGACTTAACTGCTGCATTTGACACAGTGGACCACAGCATTTTATTGTCACATCTACAGCATCAAGTAGGCATTGGTGGGACTGCTCTGGAGTGGTTGGGGTCCTATCTGACTGACAGAACTTTCTCTGTAAAAACTGCTGGGCATGAATCCTATTCTGCTCCTTTGTCATGTGGCGTACCTCAGGGATCAATTTTAGGGCCTTTGCTTTTTTCTTTATATCTGCTTCATCTAGGATCAATTTTTAGAAAACACTGCACCTCCTTTCACTGCTATGCTGATGATTGCCAAATCTATGTTCCTTTGAGGCGAGTTGATGCCTGGTCCATTAAACCTCTTTTATCGTGTCTCGAGGATCTTAAAGCTTTGATGGCCCTAAACTTCCTGCATTTTAATGAAAAAAAGACTGAGGTACTTGTTTTTGGACCTAGTGGAGCTTGTTTGAGCCCTCCAGTCGACTTAGACCCCATAACAATGTACGTAAAGTCTACAGTTACAAATCTTGGTTTTAAGATGGACAGTGATTTTAAACTCGACAGTCAAATAAGGGCCACAGTAAAGTCTGGTTTTTATCATTTGAGAAAATTGGCAAAAGTAAAACCTATTCTTTCAAGGCAACAGTTTGAAACAGTAATCCATGCCTTCATTTCATCACGGCTGGATTACTGTAATTCTCTCTGTCTCTGAGTCAGCCAGTCCTCACTCGCACGTCTGCAGCTGGTGCAAAATGCTGCTGCACGACTTTTAACTGGAACACACAAAAGACAACACATCACACCTGTCCTGGCTTCTCTCCACTGGCTGCCCGTGTATTTTAGAGTTCATTTTAAAATTCTTTTGTTTGTTTTTAGGGTTTTAAACAGTCTTGCCCGCCCTTATTTTACAGAGCTTCTCCACCATTACACTCCACCTCAGTCACTCAGGTCTGCTGACCACTGCTCCTGGTCATCCCCAAGAGTAAGAGGAAGCTTAGAGGAGACAGGGCCTTCTCTGTTAGTGCCCCTAAATTATGGAACACTCTACCTTTGTACATTCGACAGGCCCCCTCATTGTCCATTTTTAAAACCCATCTAAAAACTCATCTCTATTTATTGGCCTTCAACCCAACTGAGTCTTGATTTTACTTTATTTTATTGGTGTTGATTTTATCTGTTTAACTTGTTGTTTTATTGTGTTTTAAATTGAGTTGTGTTCTTGGGTTAGCTCTGTTTTTATGCTATCTTTTATCTTGTTTTTAACTGATGTTTCAGCACTTTGTTTCAGCTGTGGCTGTGTTAAAGTGTCAGGGTTTGGTGGACAGGAACGAACCCAGTAGTGTAGACAGGACTCAACTCGGCAGATGACAAAAACCAAATACTTTAATGA
>NC_056498.1:83348840-83380670 GCF_014905685.2 Nematolebias whitei
AACTGAAGAGAACACACAAGGGAAACACAGACACAAACCGAGTCCACCAAATGGTACCATCCTTACATAAAGTGCTTTACAAATAAAGTTGATGATGATGATGATGATGATGATGATGATGATGATGATGATGATGATGAATAAGAATTTAGAATTAACTACATCCACTATCATGATTTGCGACTGATTAATTTGACTTGAGTTACTCTAGAAGAATTGGTTGAACAATTTGCACACACTTCCCTTATGATTACAAAAGGGGGCATGTGTGCTAGGTTTAGAATAATGCTGTCCATTACTCAGGCAATAGAAGGCCTGACTAGTTCATCTAAAACATGCACGAACGCCCAGGTGAAGACAACCCCTGGATGGTTGGCTGACTGGACTTTTTGGTAAGTGGGGATGTGCAGTATTGTCTGTATTCATGTAGGATGTTTTTGTTAAGGGGTTTAGACAGGATTTAATTTACATATTGAGTTAGTCTGTGGAAACATTGTATTACGTTTTTCATTAAGTTGTGCTATATTTATCCCATTAATTGCTCATTTGATTGCTATTGTTATATAATTTAGACAGCAATTTTGTTAAAATTATGACACGGGTGTAGTGAACTTGACCTCCGACATCAATCTGTCTATGAGGACCTTCAGGGGACAGGAACCGTTATTTCATTGATTTGAATCCAGAAATACAAATTATCTCATCAAGGGACTATTTAATTGTATCTTGAATTAATCAATTGAAAGAACACTCTTCTTTTTACATTATCATTACTATTATACAATATCTTAATAATAAAAAGTGTGTTTAGTTCATACCATTTCTAAATGTTGAAGTGAACCACTCATTTAAATCAACTGTGAAACAGTATTAATAATTTTTAAACCTCATTAGACTTTGATCATACAGTTAAGTGTCTATTTACGAAGTTAGTGTGCATTTAGTCTTCTGTCTGAATGAGGAGTAGTGGATGTCGGTTGAAAGTCAGAGACAAGTTATGAGAACAAATTGTCTTGTTTTAAAACTCTCAGACAGTAAATAAGAGCTGCTGGCACCTGCATCCTCTCATTTCTTCAAAATATTTCTCCGTCTGTACTAACCGTTCTCAAAACATTCCTGCTGTCTCCTGACTCCTAGTGACCCTCTGACATCACTAAAACTACACCCCTGCTGGTTGTTTCAATAAATCAGGAAGTACCACGTAACAGGAAGTGGATACCCTTTAAAAGGCAACACTTCTTGGAACTATTCAGTCTAGTCTGAGTCTTCATCGTCTTCGGAGTTGGCAGTCTTTCCCAGTCTTCCTAGAACTTTCAGTCAAAGATGAGACTCGGTCTGATGGCGAGTCATACAGGAACTTTCAGTTCTTACTGAAAGTCAACTAAGTAGCGGATGGATTTGACCATGTGCCAAGGGTCTCTCCATTCCAGCGTAGTCACAGCCTGCCTCGGTTGTGACTCAACCCGAGCAGTAAATGCTCAACTTCTAAGGAAGTGTATTCTGTTGAACTGAGTACTTCGTCACGATTTCTGACAACCCCAGCTACTCTGACCGGAGACGCTGAAAAGGGAACGTGCCAATGGACCTCTGTTCCAGAGTGGATGTATCCTCTGCTAAGGTAACAAGCTGTTGACGCCCTGAAGTGTACCAGAGGGCTGAGCTGGATGTCAGAGGAAGGGTGCCATGTTCTGGTTCAACACATAATTTTCATCCATCTAAACTTCTTCCTTAAATCTATTCCTTCTCTTTAAACTTCTCTATTCGCCAGTAAATCAAGCTAGATGCCTTCAGAGATGAATCAGTCTCAATCAGTAATGTTCTGTTGTCTTGTTTAGTAAATCGTGCCAAGTTTATTAATCAGAAACAGATCAGCAAATCAATGTGTACATGTTTGATGTTAAATTTTGATTCTGTTAAATAAATGACCGCATTTATTCTGATGGGGCAAAGATAAAATGGCGTCTCATGTCACTGATTAAACACTCCACTCTCATTGTTATCTTGGTCACATGGAAGAATTTTAACTCGAAAAAGAAAATAATCCGTTGTAATTAAACAATTAATATTCTTTGTGCTTGAACTAGCTTTAAGAATAATTAATTAGTAGTGAAGCTAACAGCTACATCACTACACAGGGTAAGGATGATTGTGAGAGTGCACTGGAACGCTATCTTGGTCGTCGTCACAAGGGGCGTGAGGCGTTGTACTGTTTTTACCCCACACCACTGTAGTGTTCTAAGGGCTAGGTTAGCATCATAGCTTCACTACAATTATTTTTAAATAACGGGTTCTCACTTTTTCGAGCTAATTACAGCCATGTGACAGAGGTAACTGTGCGTAGATGGTTTAATCAGTGAAATGAGACGTTAATTTGCTTTGACCCATCAAAATAAATTGGTCATTTATTAACAGAATCAAAATTTAACATCAAGACATTGTACACTTGATTAGACTGATCTGGTTCTGATTAATAAAACTTGGCATGTTTTACTTAATAAAAACAACAGACATTTCTGAAGACATCTAGATTAATTACTGGCAAGATAGAAGAGTTTTAAAGATGGGAAATATGGAGGAGTTTAAAGGGAGATGTTGAAGGAAGATGTATGTCTGTAGACCAGAACAACACGCTCCTTCCAAACGCAGTTCGCCTGCGGTACACTTCGCGTGAAGCTCGTGACGACTCTTTACCTTGGCAGAGGATTGGTCCGCTACGGTCAAGAGGTCCCTGGCACGCTACCTTTCAGCGTCTCCTCAGGGCGGCTGCGACTCGGCAGAAGTCGTGAGATACTCCGTTCTACAGAACAAACTTCCTCAGAAGTTGTAGGGCATTCGCCTGGTGATAGTCACAGCAAAGCGCCGTGACCACAACAGAGATGGATGACTCCATCAGCCTGGAAAACTGAGTCCGAAGTTCCACTCTGCAGTGGAAAAACTCCAGAACTCCAGAACAGCTAGAGCTGAAGAACAGAACTTCACTCCAGAACTACTCCACAGAACCTCAGAAGACCCAGAAGACATTACTCCAGAAGACTATAGTTCCAGGAAGTGTCGACTTTTAAAGAGTTCTGCTTCTGGTCACTTTAGTAAGTCCTGATTGGTTGAAGCAACCAACCTGGGTGTGGTTCTAGTGATGTCAGAAGGTTTTTACATGTCAGGAAAACAGCAAGAATGTTTTAGGAACAGACAGAGAAATGTTTTGGCGAACTGAGAAACACTACAGGTGCCAGTTTTCTTATTTTCTGTCTGAGAGTTTTAAAAACACGACAGCTCATTCTAACAACTTGTTTTTGACTGTCTCTGACTTTTGACCGACATCACTCCTTCTCATTTCAGACAGAAGATCAAAATGCATAATTACCTTGTAAATAGACATTTAACTTGATTTCTAATTTAAATGAGGATTAAAAAATCATTAATACTGTTTCACAGTTGATTTAAAACGAGTGGTTCACTTCAACATTTAAAAATGGTATGAACTAAACACACTTTTGATTATCAAGATATTGTAAAATAGTGATAATAATATAAAAGAAGAGTGTTCTTTCAATTGATTACTTCAGGATACAATTAGACAGTCTCTGGATGAGCTAATTTGTATTTCTGGATTCAAATCAATGAAATAACAGTTCCTGTCCCATGAAGGTCTTCAGAGGCAGGTTTTGGTCAGAGGCCTAGTCCACTACACCACTATACCGTTGCCCTGGGGATTTTTCTGGCACAAGTTCTGGACACTCGTCAGGGACAGATGTTTGTAGCCAAAGAGGTGGTCCCCTTGGAGGGACTAAAAGGGGGAATTGTTGTATAATGTCATCTTTTTTGCTATGCTCTGACATGAAATATTTCTTTGTGTATGGTAAAAACTGCAAAATCATGATGTACGTCATAGACGTTCATGATGTGCGTAACTCCTTGTACAAGAGAACCTGAGACTGTTGCTATCTTGCTGGAACAGACCACTGTCAGCTGGGGCAGAGGGTAAAAAAACGAGATCATGCCAGACCACACCCAGGAGCATCGACTGACCCAGTGAACAACATCACGATAAGGAAATCCTAATGTAACTGATAACGCTGTATTTAAACGAAGCAAAGACATTTGTAACTTAGACGTGTTTGATGGATGTAAGGTGCATGCGAGACGTCTCCCTTTACAGCGCTATGAAGGTAAAATAAATCTTTGTCTGAATTCAGAACCACTTCTCAGGCAGTGTTTTTGACTCTGTCTTCCTTCCACTGAACGATCTCGAGTTTAGGCAGTTTTTGAGCTAAGTGTTTGAAGGTTGGTTCTCATAGTTTGAAGACCTCAACACACATCACGTAGGAAGGCTTTAAAGCACTGTCTCATGTTTTCCTAACAACTCAGTACACCTAAGTACTCTTAGTCACGCCCCCTCATACACTGATAGGCTGAGCTCCCCTTCTGCGAAAGGCAGAGTCTAGGACCCCATAAATGAGTGACGACACGGGACTTCAGGGCTCTTCTGGTTCTGTGAACGCGTCACAAGATTGTGTAGAGTCCAGCGCTGTAAGGCTGTAATCTTTTCCTGCTTTTTTAATATAATTGATAAAACTTAATTGACGTTTCTTTGATTTATTGATTAGTATAGTGCCACTTCTGAGGGAGGTTCGAGCCGGGGGTAAAGCCGTAGGCTGGAGGGGGTTTCCAGATCCGGTGGCCAGCAGCCAGCTCTCGTATTTAACAGCTGGTGCCATACCTGGCCTCTCGTCTGTAGAATTGGCAGCTCTCCTTTTTTATTGTTTAATGGAGACAAAGCAGCAGGTGAACGGAGTCAGAGCAGAATGAACAAGCCGGCTATTATCATCTCATAAGGTAAGCAGAAGACCTGTTATATCGAACTTCTGTGCGTCCCTTAAGGACTGACAGGCTGCTCTGTTTTCGGTCCGGTGCACGCATTTTAAAGAGCTAAAAGGCAGTATAACATTACAGTTTAATACGTGATTTTGTATGTATTTATCGGACGTAACAATTTATATACATAACGTTTTTTTCGCCTGGGCGTGCGGGGAGCGGTCCGGAAGCGTTAGCAACAATGCTAACCGGAAGTGGTCTGCGAGCATTTTAAACACGCGAAACGTTAATTTTTCTTTAAAATTTACACTTTGTTTCAGTTGATTTAAATGCCCGTACATAAATTGTCGTTTGTTTATTGAAAAATACAGAGGATACGACGTGACTGACGGTTTAAAGCCACACGTAAAAATTGTGGCATCATTTCTGTTGACGCCAGAATATTTACGAGAAAAAGTGCTCAGTCCTCAAGACATTCTGGGTGTAATTCCCCATCGCTGTTTATTAGAAACGCGTTAAAACTTGGACGTCTGGACAGCGTCAAGTGGTGTGGTTATGTGACAGTTTGAAAAAAACGTACGTGGTTTTAGGTGCCTGTGGGGAGAAATTGCTATCCTCCTTGGGAAAATGTGATGACCTCGGGGTTCTGTTTTATGATAGCTTCCTTTGGGTCTGTAACAAAAAAACATTACAGACTGGCCAGCTGTGCATCCCCGAGCGACGTAGCTGTTTTTATATATTGTTTTAATATAGATTTTTATTCTCGTCTATTTTCGGTCAGGGATGCGCTAGCTTGAACGGCTGAACCTTTAAAGTACACCAATTTATAGAATGATCCCTAGAAAGATTCTAGAAGAAGAATGATCCCTAAGAAATGTCTAGAAGAGGTACCTGAAAGAAGAATATATGGATGGTTAAGATAGGGATAATTAACCACAACTTACCTGGACATTGTCTTTCGCTCGACCCATTGGATTACCACGTCTTCTGTCTTCGGTTCTGACCTTTGCCTGCACGACTACGCCTCCTCGTCTTCTCCTCCAGTACCTCCTGTCATCTGCTCTCCGGTTTTGGACCCAGGCTTGTGTGACCACGTCTCTGCGCTCAACGGACTCACCACCCACCTGTCGCTGCGGCCAGCTGCAGCTCCTCACCGGACTCAGCCTCTCCTGCAGCGGTCCGGATCAGTTTGGACTTCGTTACTCTCCAGAACCCCCAGGATTATCTGAGACAGTTAGTGGTCCTTCTTATTTGACTTTTCTGCACCCCATAATCTCCTGCACGACCACTAACCGATCTCTATCTCATAGACTTGTCCCTGATCCGGAACCAGTACCAGAACCCAAACCCAAACCAGAACCGGTCCAATGTGCAATATCTCTCCTAGAAAATAAATACTATTTAATTTTCTTCATTTGTGTGGTGATTTTGGTCCAAACTAAAAGGGGTTCATTACAGAACTAGCGGGCCATGATGAACCACTCACCACCAGCAGATTGGCGCTTCGGAGTAGAAGGAGCTATTATGAAGTTGGAGTCTGGCATGGAGGACATGGTCCGCATGCTTAAGAACTTAACCCCTCAGACTTCCATTCAGGACTCAGTGGTGATTAGACCCCACTCCGAACCCATCAGGGAGCCAAGATTGACCCCACCTGAACTTTTCACAGGGGAACCGGACCAGTGTCGTCCATTTATCACTCAGTGCGAGATCCACTTTGAGCTACAACCGTCTTCTTTTCCTTCAGATAAAGCTAAAGTGGCGTATGTTATTTCTTTACTTTCAGGCAAAGCTAAGAAGTGGGGAACTGCTGAATGGCAGAGGGACTCTCCTAACATTTACTCTCTCCAGGCATTCACTAAGGAACTCTGCAGGGTGTTTGACCCGGTCCTCCCAGAGCGTGAGGCTGCCAGACAACTATTCTCCATAAAACAAGGTAACAGGAGAGTCACAGACTATATCATTGAGTTTCACTCCATAGCGTCTGGCAGCCACTGGAACGAAGAGGCCCTCACCAACGCGTTCTACAAGGGTTTGAACGACGACATTAAAGATGGTTTGGCAACTAAACATTACCCAGATTCTCTGCAGGACCTTGAAGACTTATCCACCAGGGTGGATTTAAGACTGGCCGAACGAGCAAGAGAGAGAGGACCTAAGACTTCACCAGTCCCTAAACATGTTATTGAGTTTCAGTTCCAACCATGACCCACTCACCATACTCCTGTTTCTCCTCCAAAACCTGCAGAGGAACCTATGCAGTTGGGCAGGAGCCGACTCACGCAGGCTGAACGCGAAAGGAGACGCAAGGGACATCTTTGTTTCTACTGTGGAGAGCCAGGATACCTCGTCACCAACTGTCCGGTAAAAGGGGTAGCTCAGTAGACGAGAGGAGATGTCTACTGAGCCGAACAAATCCCAAATAACTCTCCTCACAATTTATTGTTTCTGCTCACCTTATTACACCAGACAAATCTCGATCACTGGTTAAGGTGTTTATTGACTCCGGTGCAGATACTGAATTCATAGACTTTGACTTTGCTAAATCGGTGGGAATAAAGCTATACAAAGCTGCTCGTGAACTTTCTGTGGTGGCTCTCGATGGACATCCTCTGAACTCTTCATCTTTAATTACTGAATCGGTGGTCTTATGTCTCGGTGGTAACCACAAAGAGAAACTAACCTTTGTGGTTGTTAAATCTCCCCAGGCTCCGATTGTGTTGGGAGCCACATGGTTAACCAAACACAACCATCATCTTGACTCGAGGAGGAGGGATATTTTAGGGTGGTCAGAGGAGTGCTTGACCACTTGTTTATTTGATGCTGTTGTTCCTATCGAAACTGTTACCCCGCATGAGAATTTTTATCGAGACATTTCCAAAGTACCTAAAGAGTATCATGACCTTAAAGAGGTGTTTAATAAGACTAAAGCTACCTCACTGCCTCCACACCGTCCCTATGACTGTGGTATAGATTTACTCCCAGGCTCCACTCCTCCTAGGGGTGCGTTATACTCTCTCTCTGCTCCCATAACAACTCTCTATGAAGGAGTACATCCAGGACTCATTATGGTCGGGCATTATCCGACCATCTGCCTCACCTGCTGGGGAATATTTCTTCTTTGTCAAAAAGAAAGATGGCTCACTTCGTCCATGCATAGACTTTAGAGGACTCAATAAAATTACTATAAAAAACAAGTATCCTCTACCCCTCATGTCATCCGCCTTCGATTCTCTTCAGGGAGCCAACATTTTCACCAAACTTGATCTCCGCAATGCTTATCATCTGGTCCATATCCGTGAAGGTGATGAGTGGAAGACAGCCGTCGTTTGGTTAACCCAAAAGGCATAACTAAGTATTCATAATGACCTGTCGGGGTATTAAAGGCTGTCTTCCAAACTTTAGTAAATTACGTTTTGAGGGACATGGTTAACAAGTTTGTTTTCGTTTATCTCAGCGACATACTCATTTTTTCTAAGGACCAAGATTCTCATTGCAAACATGTCAGATCTGTTCTCACCAGGCTCCTCCAGAATGGTCTCTTTGTAAAAGCTGAAAAGTGAGAGTTTCATGTGTCTTCCACTTCCTTTTTGGGGTTTATTGTGTCTCCTAACAAGATGGGGATGAACTCCAGCAAGGTCTCTGCTGTGGTAGATTGGCCCACCCCTAAAGACCGCAAACAACTTCAGCAGTTCCTGGGGTTCGCCAATTTTTACAGACGCTTCATTAAAGGCTACAGCCAGAAGGCCAAGCCTCTTTACGAGCTCACCTCTACTAAGTGCCGTTTTCACTGGTCCACTACAGCAGAGACCACTTTTAATGAGTTAAAGAACTTGTTTGTTTCTGCTCCCATTCTCCAGGCTCCCAACCCCGACAAACCTTTTATGGTGGAAGTTGATGCCTCCAGTACTGGGGTGGGGGCCGTTCTGAGTCAGCGCATCCAGGAGGGACGTCTTCACCCTTGTGCCTTTTTCTCTCGGAGTCTCATCTCGGCTGAGCACAACTATGATGTTGGAGATCGGGAGCTCCTTGCTGTCAAGCTCGCCCTGGAGGAGTGGCGTCACTGGTTGGAGGGCTCCAGGTTCCCGTTCCAGGTGTGGACGGATCACAAGAACCTGGAGTACCTCAGGTCCGCTCGTCGCCTTAATCCTCGCCAAGCCAGGTGGGCACTGTTCTTTTCTTGCTTTAATTTCACCCTATCTTACCGTCCCGGCGAGAAAAATACCAAGCCTGATGCCTTGTCATGTGTTTTGGAGGAGGATAATTCTCCCTCAGCTCAGGAGGAGAACTTTATCCTTCCTGAGAGTGCTCGCCTGGCCATCACTCAGTTAGAGCTGGACCTGAGAAACTTCAGCCAGACACGCCCTCCCCCGGCCAACTGCCCTCAGAACCATCTTTTTGTACCAGTTAATATGATCAAGAAGGTGTTGAATTTTTGTCATAACTCCTTATTATACTGCCACCCTGGTCTGACTAAAACTTTGTCTATTGTCAGAGCTCAGTTTTGGTGGGAGACCATGAACAGGGACATCCGTGCCTATGTGCGATCCTGTCCGGCGTGTTCCCAGTCCAAGACCTACAGAAGTCCCTGTTCAGGATTACTTCATCCTCTCCCTTGTCCTTCACGTCCCTGGTCCACATAGGTATGGACTTCATTACCGGTCTCCCACCATCCAATAATTTCACGGTCATTCTAACTATCGTTGACCGATTTTCTAAGATGGTCCATTTAATCCCTTTACTCAAGCTACCCTCCTCTAAGGACTTGGCCCACATTATGGCTCGAGAGGTGTTTAGGCTCCACGGACTACCATTGGACCTTGTCTCTGATCGGGGCCCTCAGTTTGTCTCCCACTTCTGGAAGGAGTTCTGTGACCTTCTGGGTATTTCCATTAGTCTCTCCTCTGGCTTCCACCTTGAATCAGATGGCCAGACGGAGAGGGCTAATCAAGAGGTGGAAGGCAAACTGAGGCTCTTATGCCAGAAGGATCCAGAAAAATGGAGCTCATCGCTACCCTGGGTCGAACATGCCCTCAATTCTGTCCTTTCCTCAGCCACTGGTTTGTCCCCGTTTTATGTTGTTTTTGGTTTTCAACCCCCTATTGTTTCTGTTCAAGAGCATGAAGCATCTGTTCCCTCAGCCCACATGGCCGCCCTCCGCTGCCAGAGAGTCTGGAGGAGGGCTAAACAGGCTCTTTTAAAATCCAGGGTGGCCTATACTAGGAAGGCTGACCATCACAGAACTCCCCAACCAGACTATACTGTGGGACAGAAAGTATGGTTGTCTACTAAGGACCTCCCACTTAAAGTCTCGTCCCACAAACTAACCCCCCGCTTCATCGGACCCTTCCCCATATCCAAAATTATCAATCCTGTTTCTGTTCATCTGTCACTACCAAAGTCATTTTGTGTTCACCCCACGTTCCATGTCTCTTGTGTTAAACTGGTTATTTCCTCCCAGTACCACATCCCTGTTTGCTCCCCCCCCCCCCCACCCGCCCGTCTAATTGACGGTTCTCCCACCTACACTGTTTGCCAACTCCTCCGTTCTAGACGAAGGGGTCGGGGGCTCCAGTATCTAATCGTTTGGGAGGGATACGGACCAGAGGAGCGGTCCTGGGTTCCCTCCCGTCAAATCCTGGACTGCAGCCTCATCTGGGATTTTCATCGCCTGCACCCCGATCAACCTGGTGGAACGCCGGGAGGCGTTCCTTGAGGGGGGGATCTGTCACGAATCACATTCCATAGATTATATTTTATGTCACCCTGATCACCCTTTAAAGTTTGCAATAGATCTTTTCTGTAAGTTTAATATATTCTGTCCACTCAGGTAACGTTTGTTTATATACGTGAGTTTTAGTTTGTCTTCTTTGCATGCTGGTTGAGGGTGATGTCACGGTTGTTTAATTTTGTCTTCACTGCATCCAGCAGCAGCTGATTGAACTCAACTGGCTGCACCTGTTGCTCTCGCCCTTTAAAAGCTGCACTCTCTCTTCTTCGGTGCCCGGTAGTTGAAAGCAGTTCACTGTAAGTAGATACCTCTCATTACTCATCCTGCCTTGTTCCCCCTTAGCCTTTCATGTTCCCTTGTCATAGTTTACCTGTCTCCTCGTTCCTGTCCCTCTCCTGGTTCCTGTCCTTCCCTCTTGGCTTGACCTCCCGGCTCCTAAACCCACGACTTACCTGGACATCGTCTTTCGCTCGACCCATTAGATTACCACGTCTTCTGTCTTCGGTTCTGACCTTTGCCTGCACGACTATGCCTCCTTATCTTCTCCTCCAGTACCTCCTGTCATCTGCTCTCCGGTTTTGGACCCAGGCTTGTGTGACCACGTCTCTGCGCTCAACTGACTCACCACCCACCTGTCGCTGCGGCCAGCTGCAGCCCCTCACCGGACTCAGCCTCTCCTGCAGCGGTCCAGATCAGTTTGGACTTCGTTACTTTCCAGAACCCCCAGGATCATCTGAGACGGTTAGTGGTCCTTCTTATTTGACTTTTCTGCACCCCATAATCTCCTGCACGACCACTAACCGATCTCTATCTCATAGAAGGCCGGACATCTGGCCAGAAACTGCAGAAGTATGCAGGGCCCAAACATGTACCAGAATTAGCTACCGAGGAGAGTTTTTAACACAAAAGGGGTTTAAAGGATTTTAATAAATACTTTTTCTCAGATCTGGGGCCAAAAAGACAATAATAAATAAAAGTTATGTGTATGTATTAACCATTTTTTGACAGGTTGTCCAGACCCATCCTGTTGCTGGATTAGAACTGTTAAATTTTAGTTTTTAGCTAATCATCTTTCATCCCCCATCATTCTCTCTGCACTATGAATGATAATTTTTCCTGACTAACTACTTTTTCTCTAAAATTTCAGCTTCTTTGATTTAATTTTAAATGCCTGTATATAAGTTGTTGTTTGTTTGTCGATGACATGTGAAGGATCCGACGTGGTTCAGTTCAACCTGGGAGCCCAGACAGAAAACATAAATCTCCGCACTCAAGTTGATGTAAGTAGATGAACACACAAACCTTCTCTCTGAAGATAATGTGACAGGTCAAAGATGTTTTTCATTTATCAATGTCTCATGTGTGTGGATCATAGTGTTGTTCTTGTCTAGAGGAGAGACAGACTGGAGTCTTGTGTTTTGTTTTTATTTTATTTTATTGCAGGATTTTGAGTTGTTAAACAAAAAAATATATATATGAATGTTGTGGTATAATGATTTGATAAATAAGATTCATCCATCCATCCATTTTCTTTACCCGCTTATTCCATTTTGGGTCACGGGGGTCGCCGGTGCCCATGTCCAGCAATCACTGTGCGAGGGGCGGGGTACACCTGGATGGGTCGCAAGTCCATCACAGGGCCACATATAGACAAACGAGACAAACAACCACTCTCTCACTCACACCTAGGGACAATTTAGAGTTTGAATTATGGACAGTTTTAAATGGTAATACAAGCCAACATTAACTATGGGATTTAACAGAATGTCTTAAAGGAGTCGTGATGAGAGCTGGGATTATCTCATAGCAAGTGCCCTGCAGGTTTTAAGATATAGTCTTAGTGTTAAATTAAAGAAATGCAGATTAAAATTGGTTATTTTATGTTTTCAAAAGAAATTTTCATTTTAATGGTGCCTGTCCCTGAAAAAAAATTACTGGTTAAACAAAGATTATGTTTGAGGATTATTTAAATGATGTGATTTGTATATCTAAAACAACATTAACCCTTCACAGGTCTCTGGAGCAGTGCTGAACTAAAATAACTACTGTGAATGCTTTTTAGAACTGTTAACTGTAAATTGCTTCAGCAGGCATGGATGGCTTTACTTCCCCCCCCCCCCCCCACCAATATTTTTCTCTCTACAGGAGAGGCCATAAGGAGAATTGAGAACCTAAAACTGTAAACTGGACAGATGGGACAACCAGTGAGGTATCAGTGTTATGGATGACTGAATACAAGTAAATATTGGTAATCAGGAAGGGCAATTCATGAATTTAAGTAAAGATTATTGATTTTTCTATAATGAGATGAGCTAAATTATAGAGGTTGTTTTGGATGATGAATTAGGCTGGAATATTGTATATAATATAAGGATCAAAAACTTTGCTAGATATTTGACTTCTAAATCACTTACAATGTTCAGTTACAGGCAGATTAAATCAAATCTATAGATGTTTTTTATCTCAGGTAAGATTTTTGCAAGTGCTAACAGAGTTGGAATATACTATTTTTTTACTTATTTTTCACTATTTTTTACTTATTTTATTGTTCTTTAACAGATGCTAAAAGAAAATGTATAATAATGAATTCTAACAACTACTAACATGATTTAAGAAACATTTTAGAGTGATGTTGTATAACACTTATGATGACTTGTGAAATATGGTGCGTGAAGAAAAACTGTAAGTGTTGCTGATAAAATGCTAAATGTGATGACTCAATTCAGAAAAACTTGACAGGAATAAGATGATGGGTGGAAGGATGGATTTTGTCTGGCGGGTTGCCAGCAGGGTGTTTGTGTTGTTTGTGTTTGTTTCTTATCACCTGTTTCAGGTTACCTAAGATGAAAAAGATCCAGGGAAGGTGAACGCAGGGAACACTTGTGTGAGTTTGTGATAAACGTTCCCAGAGAAGTGTCAGATGAATATGAACCTTTGACTTGACCAGAATGAATGATAATTGATAGTTATATATTGATATTGAAAATTCTAGAAATTTAGTTTGATGACTGGAGTTTTGTGATATTTGTGGGAGAAGGATGTTTGTTGTTTTTTCCTGATAATGCAGCTTCAAACGAGTTGCTGACAGAGAGGTTGAGAGTCCACTGACAGAGGTTTGTATGATGGAGCCCGGACAGATGTCCGAGGAATGCCCCTGATGAGGGGGAATGGAGTGGCGTGCCAGGGAGGAAAAAGTCACCGGTTCTACTCCCTGAGCTGAGAACATCACGCATCAAATGAGGGTGTTGTCATTTATCATGAATGAGGTTTTTTTTAAGGTTCATACTGACCTGGCTGACAGTTTAAGTAACATCAAATTGACATCACTTATCATTATTAACATCTAATTAACGTTACCAGCACGGTGAAGGGTTTTCTATTTTCTGATTTTTACTTTTAAATATATAAATGGAGGAGCGTTTTTAAGATATATATATATATATATATATATATATCTTTAGCCAATTAAACACTTTGACACAGTGAACTTACTGATTATGTTAAGCTATGAGTTAATAAATGATTATTGATAGATTAGAGTTTTTGGATTTTGACATGTGCTGAAATGATTATAGAACACTGTTTTGACATTTCAAATATTTATAGGTTGTGTTTATATTGCTAATCAACTATTGATGTGATTATATCTAAAGCTAAATCTTGGGGATTTTTGAAAGATAAATTAGAACAACTGCTGTTATGGATATAAAGCAATATTTTTAAAGTAGAGTTACAAACAGGGAGGATGCCAAACACTGATGATTATTAAGGAGATTTAACAGATAATATGAAACTAAGTTTTGAGTAAATTTTTAACAATTAAGTACTGTTGTGTACTTTAGAATTATGGTTAATTTGATTTTTGAACTTGGCATTAATTGGGTGACAGGTCTTCTCCAACTACCTTGAAAGATGAGATGATTGATGGACTAACTAATTATGGGATGGGTTTAATATTAACGTTTACAGTTTATTAAAAGTATTATGGAGCGTTATGATGATTTTCTCCTTAAAATTAACATGGTTGAACAAGATACTTTTGCATGGTACTTAGCTAAATATTACTTTTTAAATTATTACTTGATGATTTGTTTATTTAATGACTATTTTATGTGTGAAGACATGGGTAAAAATGAAATTTTAATGCGTTTTTTTTTTTGTGCAAATTTTAAGGGCTGATCATGACGAAATAATGCCACTAGATGGTGCAATTGCAATGATAAACTTAATCTTTGACATTGGTTTCTATGAAATAACTTTTTTTTTACAGCTGGGCAATTGGAGAGGAGGATAATATATACATAAAATGGGTTTTTATACTATAAATTTTCCAGGGGGTGAACTTATGACACTTTTCAATCCAAATTGATATTAAATTAAAGGGTGGCATGGGGAAATTGATTTGTTGGTTAATTAATATAATAAACAAATAAATAAATAAACGTCTCAGTTTTTTTCTAAACATAACGTCCCAGTGGGTTTTAAACCCCAAAATACATTACGGCAAAGACTGGTTCATCCCAAAGATCCAGGCCCCCGGCACAAACAGAGTAATGTTGTGTATGCTGTTCAGTGTCAGGAGCGCTGTGATCAGTCTTACATCGGGGAAACAAAACAGCCACTGGCCAAAAGGATGGACCAGCACAGAAGATCAACATCATCAGGCCAGGACTCTGCGGTCTACACTCATCTCCAGGCCAGCGGTCACTCTTTCAGGGATGAGGATGTTCACATCCTGGATAGAGAGGAACGATAGTTAGAGAGAGGAGTAAAGGAGGCCATCTTTGTGAAAAGAAATTGTCCATCGTTAAACAGGGGTGGAGGCCTACGTGTTCAATTGTCCCCCTCTTACAATGCTGTGATTGCTAGTATCACTCAGCCCTCTGTGAACAGTAAACAGCCATCAGTGTGCTAATGATCCATTGTTAGGCTGATGGTCCTTCTTGAGCATGTGATCAGCTGGTTTTGGTTGTCAGCAGCAAAACTGGTTGATCCACTCTGAGAAGGTGCTATTTAAGAGACTGAGCTGAATACAGCACCTCAGACTGAGGAAGTCTTTCAGATGAAAGACGAAACGTATCTAGATTTTTTTGCTTTGTTTTTTTTGAATGTCCAGAGGACCAGATTGAACTTTTTTAGATATTGAAACAGAGCATGACTTGGCAGAAATGTGACATGTTTGTTGTTTAAGCTTATTACATGGTCCCTTTTTGATTGGCTGTTGACTAATGGGTTTAAAGATGACGAAAGCATTTGTTTTTGTATAAGTCTGGCACCCCAAGAGTAACAGTCTTTTGACTGTCACATTCTATTTGTTTTGAATCAGTATACCTTTTTTGTGTATTTCTTCATATTACGTCCAGTAAAGACACACAGATAACCGCTAGATTCAAGACCTCTTTTTTTGAAGAAATGCGTTGCATACAAAAGAGTTTTAAGGGGCTAGACTAGTGAGAGCTTGCTGCACTTACACTGATTTCATTGTTTTAAATCATAAAAACTGATTTTAGGACATCACATCACAAATTTTGTTCATGCTATTTTAGTATCAATTTATCCTGATGCATGCTCAATAATCCAGGTAGAAAAATCTAAAAAAGTTAAATCTGGTCCTCTGGACATTCAAAAAAACAAAACAAAGCAAAACAACAAAAAAATGTAGAAACGTTTCGTCTCTCATCCGAGAGACTTCCTCAGTCTGAGGTGCTGTATTCAGCTCAGTCTCTTAAATAGCACCTTCTCAGAGTGGATCAACCAGTTTTGCTGCTGACAACCAAAACCAGCTGATCACATGCTCAAGAAGGACCATCAGCCTAACAATGGATCATTAGCACACTGATGGCTGTTTACTGTTCACAGAGGGCTGAGTGATACTAGCAATCACAGCATTGTAAGAGGGGGACAATTGAACACGTAGGCCTCCACCCCTGTTTAACGATGGACAATTTCTTTTCACAAAGATGGCCTCCTTTACTCCTCTCTCTAACTATCGTTCCTCTCTATCCAGGATGTGAACATCCTCATCCCTGAAAGAGTGACCGCTGGCCTGGAGATGAGTGTAGACCGCAGAGTCCTGGCCTGATGATGTTGATCTTCTGTGCTGGTCCATCCTTTTGGCCAGTGGCTGTTTTGTTTCCCCGATGTAAGACTGATCACAGCGCTCCTGACACTGAACAGCATACACAACATTACTCTGTTTGTGCCGGGGGCCTGGATCTTTGGGATGAACCAGTCTTTGCCGTAATGTATTTTGGGGTTTAAAACCCACTGGGACGTTATGTTTAGAAAAAAACTGAGACGTTTATTTATTTATTTGTTTATTATATTAATTAACCAACAAATCAATTTCCCCATGCCACCCTTTAATTTAATATCAATTTGGATTGAAAAGTGTCATAAGTTCACCCCCTGGAAAATTTATAGTATAAAAACCCATTTTATGTATATATTATCCTCCTCTCCAATTGCCCAGCTGTAAAAAAAAAGTTATTTCATAGAAACCAATGTCAAAGATTAAGTTTATCATTGCAATTGCACCATCTAGTGGCATTATTTCGTCATGATCAGCCCTTAAAATTTGCACAAAAAAAAAAACGCATTAAAATTTCATTTTTACCCATGTCTTCACACATAAAATAGTCATTAAATAAACAAATCATCAAGTAATAATTTAAAAAGTAATATTTAGCTAAGTACCATGCAAAAGTATCTTGTTCAACCATGTTAATTTTAAGGAGAAAATCATCATAACGCTCCATAATACTTTTAATAAACTGTAAACGTTAATATTAAACCCATCCCATAATTAGTTAGTCCATCAATCATCTCATCTTTCAAGGTAGTTGGAGAAGACCTGTCACCCAATTAATGCCAAGTTCAAAAATCAAATTAACCATAATTCTAAAGTACACAACAGTACTTAATTGTTAAAAATTTACTCAAAACTTAGTTTCATATTATCTGTTAAATCTCCTTAATAATCATCAGTGTTTGGCATCCTCCCTGTTTGTAACTCTACTTTAAAAATATTGCTTTATATCCATAACAGCAGTTGTTCTAATTTATCTTTCAAAAATCCCCAAGATTTAGCTTTAGATATAATCACATCAATAGTTGATTAGCAATATAAACACAACCTATAAATATTTGAAATGTCAAAACAGTGTTCTATAATCATTTCAGCACATGTCAAAATCCAAAAACTCTAATCTATCAATAATCATTTATTAACTCATAGCTTAACATAATCAGTAAGTTCACTGTGTCAAAGTGTTTAATTGGCTAAAGATATATATATATATATATATATATATATCTTAAAAACGCTCCTCCATTTATATATTTAAAAGTAAAAATCAGAAAATAGAAAACCCTTCACCGTGCTGGTAACGTTAATTAGATGTTAATAATGATAAGTGATGTCAATTTGATGTTACTTAAACTGTCAGCCAGGTCAGTATGAACCTTAAAAAAAACCTCATTCATGATAAATGACAACACCCTCATTTGATGCGTGATGTTCTCAGCTCAGGGAGTAGAACCGGTGACTTTTTCCTCCCTGGCACGCCACTCCATTCCCCCTCATCAGGGGCATTCCTCGGACATCTGTCCGGGCTCCATCATACAAACCTCTGTCAGTGGACTCTCAACCTCTCTGTCAGCAACTCGTTTGAAGCTGCATTATCAGGAAAAAACAACAAACATCCTTCTCCCACAAATATCACAAAACTCCAGTCATCAAACTAAATTTCTAGAATTTTCAATATCAATATATAACTATCAATTATCATTCATTCTGGTCAAGTCAAAGGTTCATATTCATCTGACACTTCTCTGGGAACGTTTATCACAAACTCACACAAGTGTTCCCTGCGTTCACCTTCCCTGGATCTTTTTCATCTTAGGTAACCTGAAACAGGTGATAAGAAACAAACACAAACAACACAAACACCCTGCTGGCAACCCGCCAGACAAAATCCATCCTTCCACCCATCATCTTATTCCTGTCAAGTTTTTCTGAATTGAGTCATCACATTTAGCATTTTATCAGCAACACTTACAGTTTTTCTTCACGCACCATATTTCACAAGTCATCATAAGTGTTATACAACATCACTCTAAAATGTTTCTTAAATCATGTTAGTAGTTGTTAGAATTCATTATTATACATTTTCTTTTAGCATCTGTTAAAGAACAATAAAATAAGTAAAAAATAGTGAAAAATAAGTAAAAAAATAGTATATTCCAACTCTGTTAGCACTTGCAAAAATCTTACCTGAGATAAAAAACATCTATAGATTTGATTTAATCTGCCTGTAACTGAACATTGTAAGTGATTTAGAAGTCAAATATCTAGCAAAGTTTTTGATCCTTATATTATATACAATATTCCAGCCTAATTCATCATCCAAAACAACCTCTATAATTTAGCTCATCTCATTATAGAAAAATCAATAATCTTTACTTAAATTCATGAATTGCCCTTCCTGATTACCAATATTTACTTGTATTCAGTCATCCATAACACTGATACCTCACTGGTTGTCCCATCTGTCCAGTTTACAGTTTTAGGTTCTCAATTCTCCTTATGGCCTCTCCTGTAGAGAGAAAAATATTGGTGGGGGGGGGGGGGGGAAGTAAAGCCATCCATGCCTGCTGAAGCAATTTACAGTTAACAGTTCTAAAAAGCATTCACAGTAGTTATTTTAGTTCAGCACTGCTCCAGAGACCTGTGAAGGGTTAATGTTGTTTTAGATATACAAATCACATCATTTAAATAATCCTCAAACATAATCTTTGTTTAACCAGTAATTTTTTTTCAGGGACAGGCACCATTAAAATGAAAATTTCTTTTGAAAACATAAAATAACCAATTTTAATCTGCATTTCTTTAATTTAACACTAAGACTATATCTTAAAACCTGCAGGGCACTTGCTATGAGATAATCCCAGCTCTCATCACGACTCCTTTAAGACATTCTGTTAAATCCCATAGTTAATGTTGGCTTGTATTACCATTTAAAACTGTCCATAATTCAAACTCTAAATTGTCCCTAGGTGTGAGTGAGAGAGTGGTTGTTTGTCTCGTTTGTCTATATGTGGCCCTGTGATGGACTTGCGACCCATCCAGGTGTACCCCGCCCCTCGCACAGTGATTGCTGGACATGGGCACCGGCGACCCCCGTGACCCAAAATGGAATAAGCGGGTAAAGAAAATGGATGGATGGATGAATCTTATTTATCAAATCATTATACCACAACATTCATATATATATTTTTTTGTTTAACAACTCAAAATCCTGCAATAAAATAAAATAAAAACAAAACACAAGACTCCAGTCTGTCTCTCCTCTAGACAAGAACAACACTATGATCCACACACATGAGACATTGATAAATGAAAAACATCTTTGACCTGTCACATTATCTTCAGAGAGAAGGTTTGTGTGTTCATCTACTTACATCAACTTGAGTGCGGAGATTTATGTTTTCTGTCTGGGCTCCCAGGTTGAACTGAACCACGTCGGATCCTTCACATGTCATCGACAAACAAACAACAACTTATATACAGGCATTTAAAATTAAATCAAAGAAGCTGAAATTTTAGAGAAAAAGTAGTTAGTCAGGAAAAATTATCATTCATAGTGCAGAGAGAATGATGGGGGATGAAAGATGATTAGCTAAAAACTAAAATTTAACAGTTCTAATCCAGCAACAGGATGGGTCTGGACAACCTGTCAAAAAATGGTTAATACATACACATAACTTTTATTTATTATTGTCTTTTTGGCCCCAGATCTGAGAAAAAGTATTTATTAAAATCCTTTAAACCCCTTTTGTGTTAAAAACTCTCCTCGGTAGCTAATTCTGGTACATGTTTGGGCCCTGCATACTTCTGCAGTTTCTGGCCAGATGTCCGGCCTTCTATGAGATAGAGATCGGTTAGTGGTCGTGCAGGAGATTATGGGGTGCAGAAAAGTCAAATAAGAAGGACCACTAACCGTCTCAGATGATCCTGGGGGTTCTGGAAAGTAACGAAGTCCAAACTGATCTGGACCGCTGCAGGAGAGGCTGAGTCCGGTGAGGGGCTGCAGCTGGCCGCAGCGACAGGTGGGTGGTGAGTCAGTTGAGCGCAGAGACGTGGTCACACAAGCCTGGGTCCAAAACCGGAGAGCAGATGACAGGAGGTACTGGAGGAGAAGATAAGGAGGCATAGTCGTGCAGGCAAAGGTCAGAACCGAAGACAGAAGACGTGGTAATCTAATGGGTCGAGCGAAAGACGATGTCCAGGTAAGTCGTGGGTTTAGGAGCCGGGAGGTCAAGCCAAGAGGGAAGGACAGGAACCAGGAGAGGGACAGGAACGAGGAGACAGGTAAACTATGACAAGGGAACATGAAAGGCTAAGGGGGAACAAGGCAGGATGAGTAATGAGAGGTATCTACTTACAGTGAACTGCTTTCAACTACCGGGCACCGAAGAAGAGAGAGTGCAGCTTTTAAAGGGCGAGAGCAACAGGTGCAGCCAGTTGAGTTCAATCAGCTGCTGCTGGATGCAGTGAAGACAAAATTAAACAACCGTGACATCACCCTCAACCAGCATGCAAAGAAGACAAACTAAAACTCACGTATATAAACAAACGTTACCTGAGTGGACAGAATATATTAAACTTACAGAAAAGATCTATTGCAAACTTTAAAGGGTGATCAGGGTGACATAAAATATAATCTATGGAATGTGATTCGTGACAGATCCCCCCCCTCAAGGAACGCCTCCCGGCGTTCCACCAGGTTGATCGGGGTGCAGGCGATGAAAATCCCAGATGAGGCTGCAGTCCAGGATTTGACGGGAGGGAACCCAGGACCGCTCCTCTGGTCCGTATCCCTCCCAAACGATTAGATACTGGAGCCCCCGACCCCTTCGTCTAGAACGGAGGAGTTGGCAAACAGTGTAGGTGGGAGAACCGTCAATTAGACGGGCGGGGGGGGGGGGGGGGGGAGCAAACAGGGATGTGGTACTGGGAGGAAATAACCAGTTTAACACAAGAGACATGGAACGTGGGGTGAACACAAAATGACTTTGGTAGTGACAGATGAACAGAAACAGGATTGATAATTTTGGATATGGGGAAGGGTCCGATGAAGCGGGGGGTTAGTTTGTGGGACGAGACTTTAAGTGGGAGGTCCTTAGTAGACAACCATACTTTCTGTCCCACAGTATAGTCTGGTTGGGGAGTTCTGTGATGGTCAGCCTTCCTAGTATAGGCCACCCTGGATTTTAAAAGAGCCTGTTTAGCCCTCCTCCAGACTCTCTGGCAGCGGAGGGCGGCCATGTGGGCTGAGGGAACAGATGCTTCATGCTCTTGAACAGAAACAATAGGGGGTTGAAAACCAAAAACAACATAAAACGGGGACAAACCAGTGGCTGAGGAAAGGACAGAATTGAGGGCATGTTCGACCCAGGGTAGCGATGAGCTCCATTTTTCTGGATCCTTCTGGCATAAGAGCCTCAGTTTGCCTTCCACCTCTTGATTAGCCCTCTCCGTCTGGCCATCTGATTCAAGGTGGAAGCCAGAGGAGAGACTAATGGAAATACCCAGAAGGTCACAGAACTCCTTCCAGAAGTGGGAGACAAACTGAGGGCCCCGATCAGAGACAAGGTCCAATGGTAGTCCGTGGAGCCTAAACACCTCTCGAGCCATAATGTGGGCCAAGTCCTTAGAGGAGGGTAGCTTGAGTAAAGGGATTAAATGGACCATCTTAGAAAATCGGTCAACGATAGTTAGAATGACCGTGAAATTATTGGATGGTGGGAGACCGGTAATGAAGTCCATACCTATGTGGACCAGGGACGTGAAGGACAAGGGAGAGGATGAAGTAATCCTGAACAGGGACTTCTGTAGGTCTTGGACTGGGAACACGCCGGACAGGATCGCACATAGGCACGGATGTCCCTGTTCATGGTCTCCCACCAAAACTGAGCTCTGACAATAGACAAAGTTTTAGTCAGACCAGGGTGGCAGTATAATAAGGAGTTATGACAAAAATTCAACACCTTCTTGATCATATTAACTGGTACAAAAAGATGGTTCTGAGGGCAGTTGGCCGGGGGAGGGCGTGTCTGGCTGAAGTTTCTCAGGTCCAGCTCTAACTGAGTGATGGCCAGGCGAGCACTCTCAGGAAGGATAAAGTTCTCCTCCTGAGCTGAGGGAGAATTATCCTCCTCCAAAACACATGACAAGGCATCAGGCTTGGTATTTTTCTCGCCGGGACGGTAAGATAGGGTGAAATTAAAGCAAGAAAAGAACAGTGCCCACCTGGCTTGGCGAGGATTAAGGCGACGAGCGGACCTGAGGTACTCCAGGTTCTTGTGATCCGTCCACACCTGGAACGGGAACCTGGAGCCCTCCAACCAGTGACGCCACTCCTCCAGGGCGAGCTTGACAGCAAGGAGCTCCCGATCTCCAACATCATAGTTGTGCTCAGCCGAGATGAGACTCCGAGAGAAAAAGGCACAAGGGTGAAGACGTCCCTCCTGGATGCGCTGACTCAGAACGGCCCCCACCCCAGTACTGGAGGCATCAACTTCCACCATAAAAGGTTTGTCGGGGTTGGGAGCCTGGAGAATGGGAGCAGAAACAAACAAGTTCTTTAACTCATTAAAAGTGGTCTCTGCTGTAGTGGACCAGTGAAAACGGCACTTAGTAGAGGTGAGCTCGTAAAGAGGCTTGGCCTTCTGGCTGTAGCCTTTAATGAAGCGTCTGTAAAAATTGGCGAACCCCAGGAACTGCTGAAGTTGTTTGCGGTCTTTAGGGGTGGGCCAATCTACCACAGCAGAGACCTTGCTGGAGTTCATCCCCATCTTGTTAGGAGACACAATAAACCCCAAAAAGGAAGTGGAAGACACATGAAACTCTCACTTTTCAGCTTTTACAAAGAGACCATTCTGGAGGAGCCTGGTGAGAACAGATCTGACATGTTTGCAATGAGAATCTTGGTCCTTAGAAAAAATGAGTATGTCGCTGAGATAAACGAAAACAAACTTGTTAACCATGTCCCTCAAAACGTAATTTACTAAAGTTTGGAAGACAGCCGTCGTTTGGTTAACCCAAAAGGCATAACTAAGTATTCATAATGACCTGTCGGGGTATTAAAGGCTGTCTTCCACTCATCACCTTCACGGATATGGACCAGATGATAAGCATTGCGGAGATCAAGTTTGGTGAAAATGTTGGCTCCCTGAAGAGAATCGAAGGCGGATGACATGAGGGGTAGAGGATACTTGTTTTTTATAGTAATTTTATTGAGTCCTCTAAAGTCTATGCATGGACGAAGTGAGCCATCTTTCTTTTTGACAAAGAAGAAATATTCCCCAGCAGGTGAGGCAGATGGTCGGATAATGCCCGACCATAATGAGTCCTGGATGTACTCCTTCATAGAGAGTTGTTATGGGAGCAGAGAGAGAGTATAACGCACCCCTAGGAGGAGTGGAGCCTGGGAGTAAATCTATACCACAGTCATAGGGACGGTGTGGAGGCAGTGAGGTAGCTTTAGTCTTATTAAACACCTCTTTAAGGTCATGATACTCTTTAGGTACTTTGGAAATGTCTCGATAAAAATTCTCATGCGGGGTAACAGTTTCGATAGGAACAACAGCATCAAATAAACAAGTGGTCAAGCACTCCTCTGACCACCCTAAAATATCCCTCCTCCTCGAGTCAAGATGATGGTTGTGTTTGGTTAACCATGTGGCTCCCAACACAATCGGAGCCTGGGGAGATTTAACAACCACAAAGGTTAGTTTCTCTTTGTGGTTACCACCGAGACATAAGACCACCGATTCAGTAATTAAAGATGAAGAGTTCAGAGGATGTCCATCGAGAGCCACCACAGAAAGTTCACGAGCAGCTTTGTATAGCTTTATTCCCACCGATTTAGCAAAGTCAAAGTCTATGAATTCAGTATCTGCACCGGAGTCAATAAACACCTTAACCAGTGATCGAGATTTGTCTGGTGTAATAAGGTGAGCAGAAACAATAAATTGTGAGGAGAGTTATTTGGGATTTGTTCGGCTCAGTAGACATCTCCTCTCGTCTACTGAGCTACCCCTTTTACCGGACAGTTGGTGACGAGGTATCCTGGCTCTCCACAGTAGAAACAAAGATGTCCCTTGCGTCTCCTTTCGCGTTCAGCCTGCGTGAGTCGGCTCCTGCCCAACTGCATAGGTTCCTCTGCAGGTTTTGGAGGAGAAACAGGAGTATGGTGAGTGGGTCATGGTTGGAACTGAAACTCAATAACATGTTTAGGGACTGGTGAAGTCTTAGGTCCTCTCTCTCTTGCTCGTTCGGCCAGTCTTAAATCCACCCTGGTGGATAAGTCTTCAAGGTCCTGCAGAGAATCTGGGTAATGTTTAGTTGCCAAACCATCTTTAATGTCGTCGTTCAAACCCTTGTAGAACGCGTTGGTGAGGGCCTCTTCGTTCCAGTGGCTGCCAGACGCTATGGAGTGAAACTCAATGATATAGTCTGTGACTCTCCTGTTACCTTGTTTTATGGAGAATAGTTGTCTGGCAGCCTCACGCTCTGGGAGGACCGGGTCAAACACCCTGCAGAGTTCCTTAGTGAATGCCTGGAGAGAGTAAATGTTAGGAGAGTCCCTCTGCCATTCAGCAGTTCCCCACTTCTTAGCTTTGCCTGAAAGTAAAGAAATAACATACGCCACTTTAGCTTTATCTGAAGGAAAAGAAGACGGTTGTAGCTCAAAGTGGATCTCGCACTGAGTGATAAATGGACGACACTGGTCCGGTTCCCCTGTGAAAAGTTCAGGTGGGGTCAATCTTGGCTCCCTGATGGGTTCGGAGTGGGGTCTAATCACCACTGAGTCCTGAATGGAAGTCTGAGGGGTTAAGTTCTTAAGCATGCGGACCATGTCCTCCATGCCAGACTCCAACTTCATAATAGCTCCTTCTACTCCGAAGCGCCAATCTGCTGGTGGTGAGTGGTTCATCATGGCCCGCTAGTTCTGTAATGAACCCCTTTTAGTTTGGACCAAAATCACCACACAAATGAAGAAAATTAAATAGTATTTATTTTCTAGGAGAGATATTGCACATTGGACCGGTTCTGGTTTGGGTTTGGGTTCTGGTACTGGTTCCGGATCAGGGACAAGTCTATGAGATAGAGATCGGTTAGTGGTCGTGCAGGAGATTATGGGGTGCAGAAAAGTCAAATAAGAAGGACCACTAACTGTCTCAGATAATCCTGGGGGTTCTGGAGAGTAACGAAGTCCAAACTGATCCGGACCGCTGCAGGAGAGGCTGAGTCCGGTGAGGAGCTGCAGCTGGCCGCAGCGACAGGTGGGTGGTGAGTCCGTTGAGCGCAGAGACGTGGTCACACAAGCCTGGGTCCAAAACCGGAGAGCAGATGACAGGAGGTACTGGAGGAGAAGACGAGGAGGCGTAGTCGTGCAGGCAAAGGTCAGAACCGAAGACAGAAGACGTGGTAATCCAATGGGTCGAGCGAAAGACAATGTCCAGGTAAGTTGTGGTTAATTATCCCTATCTTAACCATCCATATATTCTTCTTTCAGGTACCTCTTCTAGACATTTCTTAGGGATCATTCTTCTTCTAGAATCTTTCTAGGGATCATTCTATAAATTGGTGTACTTTAAAGGTTCAGCCGTTCAAGCTAGCGCATCCCTGACCGAAAATAGACGAGAATAAAAATCTATATTAAAACAATATATAAAAACAGCTACGTCGCTCGGGGATGCACAGCTGGCCAGTCTGTAATGTTTTTTTGTTACAGACCCAAAGGAAGCTATCATAAAACAGAACCCCGAGGTCATCACATTTTCCCAAGGAGGATAGCAATTTCTCCCCACAGGCACCTAAAACCACGTACGTTTTTTTCAAACTGTCACATAACCACACCACTTGACGCTGTCCAGACGTCCAAGTTTTAACGCGTTTCTAATAAACAGCGATGGGGAATTACACCCAGAATGTCTTGAGGACTGAGCACTTTTTCTCGTAAATATTCTGGCGTCAACAGAAATGATGCCACAATTTTTACGTGTGGCTTTAAACCGTCAGTCACGTCGTATCCTCTGTATTTTTCAATAAACAAACGACAATTTATGTACGGGCATTTAAATCAACTGAAACAAAGTGTAAATTTTAAAGAAAAATTAACGTTTCGCGTGTTTAAAATGCTCGCAGACCACTTCCGGTTAGCATTGTTGCTAACGCTTCCGGACCGCTCCCCGCACGCCCAGGCGAAAAAAACGTTATGTATATAAATTGTTACGTCCGATAAATACATACAAAATCACGTATTAAACTGTAATGTTATACTGCCTTTTAGCTCTTTAAAATGCGTGCACCGGACCGAAAACAGAGCAGCCTGTCAGTCCTTAAGGGACGCACAGAAGTTCGATATAACAGGTCTTCTGCTTACCTTATGAGATGATAATAGCCGGCTTGTTCATTCTGCTCTGACTCCGTTCACCTGCTGCTTTGTCTCCATTAAACAATAAAAAAGGAGAGCTGCCAATTCTACAGACGAGAGGCCAGGTATGGCACCAGCTGTTAAATACGAGAGCTGGCTGCTGGCCACCGGATCTGGAAACCCCCTCCAGCCTACGGCTTTACCCCCGGCTCGAACCTCCCTCAGAAGTGGCACTATACTAATCAATAAATCAAAGAAACGTCAATTAAGTTTTATCAATTATATTAAAAAAGCAGGAAAAGATTACAGCCTTACAGCGCTGGACTCTACACAATCTTGTGACGCGTTCACAGAACCAGAAGAGCCCTGAAGTCCCGTGTCGTCACTCATTTATGGGGTCCTAGACTCTGCCTTTCGCAGAAGGGGAGCTCAGCCTATCAGTGTATGAGGGGGCGTGACTAAGAGTACTTAGGTGTACTGAGTTGTTAGGAAAACATGAGACAGTGCTTTAAAGCCTTCCTACGTGATGTGTGTTGAGGTCTTCAAACTATGAGAACCAACCTTCAAACACTTAGCTCAAAAACTGCCTAAACTCGAGATCGTTCAGTGGAAGGAAGACAGAGTCAAAAACACTGCCTGAGAAGTGGTTCTGAATTCAGACAAAGATTTATTTTACCTTCATAGCGCTGTAAAGGGAGACGTCTCGCATGCACCTTACATCCATCAAACACGTCTAAGTTACAAATGTCTTTGCTTCGTTTAAATACAGCGTTATCAGTTACATTAGGATTTCCTTATCGTGATGTTGTTCACTGGGTCAGTCGATGCTCCTGGGTGTGGTCTGGCATGATCTCGTTTTTTTACCCTCTGCCCCAGCTGACAGTGGTCTGTTCCAGCAAGATAGCAACAGTCTCAGGTTCTCTTGTACAAGGAGTTACGCACATCATGAACGTCTATGACGTACATCATGATTTTGCAGTTTTTACCATACACAAAGAAATATTTCATGTCAGAGCATAGCAAAAAAGATGACATTATACAACAATTCCCCCTTTTAGTCCCTCCAAGGGGACCACCTCTTTGGCTACAAACATCTGTCCCTGACGAGTGTCCAGAACTTGTGCCAGAAAAATCCCCAGGGCAACGGTATAGTGGTGTAGTGGACTAGGCCTCTGACCAAAACCTGCCTCTGAAGACCTTCATGGGACAGGAACTGTTATTTCATTGATTTGAATCCAGAAATACAAATTAGCTCATCCAGAGACTGTCTAATTGTATCCTGAAGTAATCAATTGAAAGAACACTCTTCTTTTATATTATTATCACTATTTTACAATATCTTGATAATCAAAAGTGTGTTTAGTTCATACCATTTTTAAATGTTGAAGTGAACCACTCGTTTTAAATCAACTGTGAAACAGTATTAATGATTTTTTAATCCTCATTTAAATTAGAAATCAAGTTAAATGTCTATTTACAAGGTAATTATGCATTTTGATCTTCTGTCTGAAATGAGAAGGAGTGATGTCGGTCAAAAGTCAGAGACAGTCAAAAACAAGTTGTTAGAATGAGCTGTCGTGTTTTTAAAACTCTCAGACAGAAAATAAGAAAACTGGCACCTGTAGTGTTTCTCAGTTCGCCAAAACATTTCTCTGTCTGTTCCTAAAACATTCTTGCTGTTTTCCTGACATGTAAAAACCTTCTGACATCACTAGAACCACACCCAGGTTGGTTGCTTCAACCAATCAGGACTTACTAAAGTGACCAGAAGCAGAACTCTTTAAAAGTCGACACTTCCTGGAACTATAGTCTTCTGGAGTAATGTCTTCTGGGTCTTCTGAGGTTCTGTGGAGTAGTTCTGGAGTGAAGTTCTGTTCTTCAGCTCTAGCTGTTCTGGAGTTCTGGAGTTTTTCCACTGCAGAGTGGAACTTCGGACTCAGTTTTCCAGGCTGATGGAGTCATCCATCTCTGTTGTGGTCACGGCGCTTTGCTGTGACTATCACCAGGCGAATGCCCTACAACTTCTGAGGAAGTTTGTTCTGTAGAACGGAGTATCTCACGACTTCTGCCGAGTCGCAGCCGCCCTGAGGAGACGCTGAAAGGTAGCGTGCCAGGGACCTCTTGACCGTAGCGGACCAATCCTCTGCCAAGGTAAAGAGTCGTCACGAGCTTCACGCGAAGTGTACCGCAGGCGAACTGCGTTTGGAAGGAGCGTGTTGTTCTGGTCTACAGACATACATCTTCCTTCAACATCTCCCTTTAAACTCCTCCATATTTCCCATCTTTAAAACTCTTCTATCTTGCCAGTAATTAATCTAGATGTCTTCAGAAATGTCTGTTGTTTTTATTAAGTAAAACATGCCAAGTTTTATTAATCAGAACCAGATCAGTCTAATCAAGTGTACAATGTCTTGATGTTAAATTTTGATTCTGTTAATAAATGACCAATTTATTTTGATGGGTCAAAGCAAATTAACGTCTCATTTCACTGATTAAACCATCTACGCACAGTTACCTCTGTCACATGGCTGTAATTAGCTCGAAAAAGTGAGAACCCGTTATTTAAAAATAATTGTAGTGAAGCTATGATGCTAACCTAGCCCTTAGAACACTACAGTGGTGTGGGGTAAAAACAGTACAACGCCTCACGCCCCTTGTGACGACGACCAAGATAGCGTTCCAGTGCACTCTCACAATCATCCTTACCCTGTGTAGTGATGTAGCTGTTAGCTTCACTACTAATTAATTATTCTTAAAGCTAGTTCAAGCACAAAGAATATTAATTGTTTAATTACAACGGATTATTTTCTTTTTCGAGTTAAAATTCTTCCATGTGACCAAGATAACAATGAGAGTGGAGTGTTTAATCAGTGACATGAGACGCCATTTTATCTTTGCCCCATCAGAATAAATGCGGTCATTTATTTAACAGAATCAAAATTTAACATCAAACATGTACACATTGATTTGCTGATCTGTTTCTGATTAATAAACTTGGCACGATTTACTAAACAAGACAACAGAACATTACTGATTGAGACTGATTCATCTCTGAAGGCATCTAGCTTGATTTACTGGCGAATAGAGAAGTTTAAAGAGAAGGAATAGATTTAAGGAAGAAGTTTAGATGGATGAAAATTATGTGTTGAACCAGAACATGGCACCCTTCCTCTGACATCCAGCTCAGCCCTCTGGTACACTTCAGGGCGTCAACAGCTTGTTACCTTAGCAGAGGATACATCCACTCTGGAACAGAGGTCCATTGGCACGTTCCCTTTTCAGCGTCTCCGGTCAGAGTAGCTGGGGTTGTCAGAAATCGTGACGAAGTACTCAGTTCAACAGAATACACTTCCTTAGAAGTTGAGCATTTACTGCTCGGGTTGAGTCACAACCGAGGCAGGCTGTGACTACGCTGGAATGGAGAGACCCTTGGCACATGGTCAAATCCATCCGCTACTTAGTTGACTTTCAGTAAGAACTGAAAGTTCCTGTATGACTCGCCATCAGACCGAGTCTCATCTTTGACTGAAAGTTCTAGGAAGACTGGGAAAGACTGCCAACTCCGAAGACGATGAAGACTCAGACTAGACTGAATAGTTCCAAGAAGTGTTGCCTTTTAAAGGGTATCCACTTCCTGTTACGTGGTACTTCCTGATTTATTGAAACAACCAGCAGGGGTGTAGTTTTAGTGATGTCAGAGGGTCACTAGGAGTCAGGAGACAGCAGGAATGTTTTGAGAACGGTTAGTACAGACGGAGAAATATTTTGAAGAAATGAGAGGATGCAGGTGCCAGCAGCTCTTATTTACTGTCTGAGAGTTTTAAAACAAGACAATTTGTTCTCATAACTTGTCTCTGACTTTCAACCGACATCCACTACTCCTCATTCAGACAGAAGACTAAATGCACACTAACTTCGTAAATAGACACTTAACTGTATGATCAAAGTCTAATGAGGTTTAAAAATTATTAATACTGTTTCACAGTTGATTTAAATGAGTGGTTCACTTCAACATTTAGAAATGGTATGAACTAAACACACTTTTTATTATTAAGATATTGTATAATAGTAATGATAATGTAAAAAGAAGAGTGTTCTTTCAATTGATTAATTCAAGATACAATTAAATAGTCCCTTGATGAGATAATTTGTATTTCTGGATTCAAATCAATGAAATAACGGTTCCTGTCCCCTGAAGGTCCTCATAGACAGATTGATGTCGGAGGTCAAGTTCACTACACCCGTGTCATAATTTTAACAAAATTGCTGTCTAAATTATATAACAATAGCAATCAAATGAGCAATTAATGGGATAAATATAGCACAACTTAATGAAAAACGTAATACAATGTTTCCACAGACTAACTCAATATGTAAATTAAATCCTGTCTAAACCCCTTAACAAAAACATCCTACATGAATACAGACAATACTGCACATCCCCACTTACCAAAAAGTCCAGTCAGCCAACCATCCAGGGGTTGTCTTCACCTGGGCGTTCGTGCATGTTTTAGATGAACTAGTCAGGCCTTCTATTGCCTGAGTAATGGACAGCATTATTCTAAACCTAGCACACATGCCCCCTTTTGTAATCATAAGGGAAGTGTGTGCAAATTGTTCAACCAATTCTTCTAGAGTAACTCAAGTCAAATTAATCAGTCGCAAATCATGATAGTGGATGTAGTTAATTCTAAATTCTTATTCATCATCATCATCATCATCATCATCATCATCATCATCATCATCATCATCAACTTTATTTGTAAAGCACTTTATGTAAGGATGGTACCATTTGGTGGACTCGGTTTGTGTCTGTGTTTCCCTTGTGTGTTCTCTTCAGTT
>NC_056498.1:83380680-83392289 GCF_014905685.2 Nematolebias whitei
TCATTAAAGTATTTGGTTTTTGTCATCTGCCGAGTTGAGTCCTGTCTACACTACTGGGTTCGTTCCTGTCCACCAAACCCTGACACTTTAACACAGCCACAGCTGAAACAAAGTGCTGAAACATCAGTTAAAAACAAGATAAAAGATAGCATAAAAACAGAGCTAACCCAAGAACACAACTCAATTTAAAACACAATAAAACAACAAGTTAAACAGATAAAATCAACACCAATAAAATAAAGTAAAATCAAGACTCAGTTGGGTTGAAGGCCAATAAATAGAGATGAGTTTTTAGATGGGTTTTAAAAATGGACAATGAGGGGGCCTGTCGAATGTACAAAGGTAGAGTGTTCCATAATTTAGGGGCACTAACAGAGAAGGCCCTGTCTCCTCTAAGCTTCCTCTTACTCTTGGGGATGACCAGGAGCAGTGGTCAGCAGACCTGAGTGACTGAGGTGGAGTGTAATGGTGGAGAAGCTCTGTAAAATAAGGGCGGGCAAGACTGTTTAAAACCCTAAAAACAAACAAAAGAATTTTAAAATGAACTCTAAAATACACGGGCAGCCAGTGGAGAGAAGCCAGGACAGGTGTGATGTGTTGTCTTTTGTGTGTTCCAGTTAAAAGTCGTGCAGCAGCATTTTGCACCAGCTGCAGACGTGCGAGTGAGGACTGGCTGACTCAGAGACAGAGAGAATTACAGTAATCCAGCCGTGATGAAATGAAGGCATGGATTACTGTTTCAAACTGTTGCCTTGAAAGAATAGGTTTTACTTTTGCCAATTTTCTCAAATGATAAAAACCAGACTTTACTGTGGCCCTTATTTGACTGTCGAGTTTAAAATCACTGTCCATCTTAAAACCAAGATTTGTAACTGTAGACTTTACGTACATTGTTATGGGGTCTAAGTCGACTGGAGGGCTCAAACAAGCTCCACTAGGTCCAAAAACAAGTACCTCAGTCTTTTTTTCATTAAAATGCAGGAAGTTTAGGGCCATCAAAGCTTTAAGATCCTCGAGACACGATAAAAGAGGTTTAATGGACCAGGCATCAACTCGCCTCAAAGGAACATAGATTTGGCAATCATCAGCATAGCAGTGAAAGGAGGTGCAGTGTTTTCTAAAAATTGATCCTAGATGAAGCAGATATAAAGAAAAAAGCAAAGGCCCTAAAATTGATCCCTGAGGTACGCCACATGACAAAGGAGCAGAATAGGATTCATGCCCAGCAGTTTTTACAGAGAAAGTTCTGTCAGTCAGATAGGACCCCAACCACTCCAGAGCAGTCCCACCAATGCCTACTTGATGCTGTAGATGTGACAATAAAATGCTGTGGTCCACTGTGTCAAATGCAGCAGTTAAGTCCAGTAAAACAAGAATCACATGATCACCTGAGTCACATGCCAGGAGGACGTCATTAAAAACTCTCAGCAGAGCTGACTCTGTGCTATGGAGAGTTTTAAATCCAGACTGGAACACATCCATGATGTTATGTTCATCCAAGAAGGATTTTAACCGAGCATAAACAATTTTCTCCAAGATTTTTGACAGGAGGGGAAGTTTAGAGATGGGCCTAAAATTCCCCAACACAGTGGGATCGAGACCAGGTTTTTTTAATAGGGGCTGCACAACAGCATGTTTAAAATTAGCAGGGACTACTCCAAATAACAAACTACTGTTAAAAAGGTCAAGAACCAAGTGTTTAAAACAAGGGAAAACCTCTTTAAGAAAGCGTGGTGGAAGAGCATCATATGGAGAACCAGAAGGCTTAATCTGAGTGACCATGTCCTCTAAAAATGACACAGTCACCAGCTCAAACTGATTGAAAGCAGCAGAGCAGGGGACACACACAGAGGGGTCAAAGTTTGGGCATAAGATGGAAGCCCTTATAGAGGTGACCTTATCAATAAAAAAAAAACTGCATAAAATTATTGCACAACTGAGTAGATGATTCAAAACCAGGTGTCTGTGGATAATTAAGAAAATAGTCAATGGTACTAAAAAGAACACGTGGGTTGTGGCTGTGGGATAAAATCAAGTTAGAAAAATAGTCCTTTTTGGCTGCTTTAACTGTGTCCTGGTAATTGCGCCAACAGTCTTTAAAAATTTGAAGGGACACCTGCAGCTTGTCCTTTCTCCACCTGCGTTCCGCTCTGCGACATTCCTGTCTGACAGCTCGAGACATTCTGTTCTGAAGCCATGGCTCATGTTTAAATCCAGGCTGTTTGGTCTTTAAAGGAGCCACAGTATCCAACACAGTCAGACAGGATGAATGGAGCCAAGAACTCAGATCCTCAGCATCAGTTGAGGCAGGTGGACAGAGCTGGCAGAAAACCTCAGTGAACTGGCCAGCAGTGGAGGGGTTAATAATCCGACAGCTCTGAGCAGGAGTGTGAGTTTTAACAGGAGCATATGTGAGAACAGTCTGGAATGTTATAGGCATATGATCAGAGATTATAGAATCATGAATTTCCAGATTAGACACAGGTGATCCCAAAGAGAGCACAATATCTAGAGTGTGACCTTTATCGTGTGTAGGACCAGACACAGAATGCACCAGATTAAAAGAGTCAATGAGAATTAAAAATTATTTTACCAGAGGTTTGTCTGGGCAACAAAAGTGGATGTTCAAATCACCCATAATAACGAGATACCATACCATACCATACCAATTTATTTATATAGCACTTAAAACAGCAACAAGACCAACCAAAGTGCTGTACAAAAGAGATGGTCATATCCAGTCACTATTTCAGAAAGAAAATCTGAAAAGTCACTAATAAAATCCTTATTATATTTGGGAGCACGGTAGATGACAACACAGAATGTCGGGTCAGAGCGGCCCACTTCAAAGCAGGTCAGCTCAAAGCTGGTGAAGTGATGCTGTTTAAAACACTGTTTACAACTAAAAACATATTTAAACACAGCTGCAGTTCCTCCTTCTCGGCCCCATGATCGTGGGGAGTTAAAATAAGAGCAGCCTGCTGGTAAAAGCTCCGACAGAGCAGCTGACTCAACTTCACTCAGCCAAGTCTCTGTAATACAGAGGATGTCCAGGTTATGGGAGCTGAAGAAATCCCTCAGGATAAAAGTTTTATTGACCAACGATCTGGCGTTCACCAAGCCGATCCTGGCTGGAGCTGGAGCGGGGTTGTCGCGCTGAGGGAGGGTCCGACTCAGCTGTGTCAGGTTCAGTTGGTTCACTCCACACCTGCTGAGCCGGGGGGGGGCAGGGGCACTGACGTCGGGGGACATCCTCACCAACAACACGAACCAGGCAAGCATCCACCGGCTCCAGAAAACGCCAAGGTAGAAACACACCAGGAAACACTTCAGGAACTGGCCGGGAACCGTTGCGCCATGAAAAAAAGGCTTTCAGCCTCACCAGGCGTCCACCGCGTTTGCCGCGGTGGCGATGACGTTTCCGCCGGTGGGACAGTGCCGGAGCCCGGCACAGGTGAGCTGGAATACCCGACAGAAGTTGGGGTGGAATTTTATGTTCCCATGTATTAAAAGCAGCCACACTGTGGATAAATGGCCTTAGATCTAATAACGTTTGGCAATCATACACCAATAGTGCCTTGACTTCACTTAAAAACGACAGAATAACGAAAATTACGGAGAGTGAGAGACGACCTGCCACGTACAACGGCGCCATCTTTTGTATTAGGGATGACGGGAAGCTCTCAAATCTTGCAGCTACGGAATCAGCTAGATTATAATAATCTGGAACTCCCCTAAGGATTCCAATAACCTCCATATAAGTAGGACTGTTTGTTAGTTGGTTAAATTTCAAATTTATCTTATGTTGCGCTAAAATGTGTTCACATCTCTCAATTGGATGTACTATTCAGTCCACGTGACAGATTGTGTGTTCTGAAAGTCTTTTAGGAGTACAGGGTGCTACAGAGCTAGTGAGTGGCTGAGTGGAGTTTGGATTGTCTTGGAACGCACCAAAGTGTTCACACATGAAAACAACACCACACATTATCCTCGCTAAAATCCCCAAAACCAGGGTCACTCTCCCGGGGTTTTGTAACAAACTCATGTTATTTGAAAATAGTAGACTATTTCAACTCTAAGTTCTGGGCCTTTTAATAAAACTATTATACTTTGTTCTCCTGAAATGACTAAATAAAAGACAACAACAGAAATCAATTTTCAACCCTTTCCCTCGGCGTTTCGGCGCTTCGATGAGTTGGGAGGTCCTCCCAGGTGAGGGGTCCTTTGTTGCTCAGCGGTGATAATTTGTAGGACCACGGAGATTTCTTCATGTGTGTGAGAGTCTCTTTGTTAACATGTTTTCAACTTTTCTAGGGACGTGTGTGCACTGGAGAGGCCTAAGTCAGTGGTTCCATCTTTTCGCTTTTATTGGGGGAATAAGTTCAGTTCAGTTTTTTTAAATATGAGTCTGTGTCAGGGCTTGGAGACTCCGTTCTCCTTTCCCAGCCTGTGTTCCCAGTGTCAGGCCAATTGTCCTGACAAAGTGGTGTAGAAGGGGGTGTAATGGGACTTTCTGGGGGTGGGGGCTTCTGGGCTTATCGAGTCACTGGTCTCGATACAGTGGGGGCAGTCAGGTCACTCGTCCTGACAAAGTGGGGGCTTTCTTCAACCAGATGGAACCCAACTTGATCCAGTGATTGGTTCGGCTCTTACGCTGGCGTGCGATGTTCTCTCAACCACCTGATGAGGTCTGGTCCACCTCGGTTCAGTTCTGTAGGTGTCTGTCCACCTCGGCTCCTTCCTCTTTTATTATGACATTCAGCAGTACCCACTCTGCTGTGTGGGACCTCCCAGGTTCTTCTCTCTCCTCCTGTTTTGTTGCCTATGAATGAAAGCCTGACACCAAGGTTCTCAATTTTTCAAGATATGTTTTGTACCTCCATGTATTCCTCCATGTCTTCTCCCAGGGTCAGAGCAGTTGCTCGACCCAGAGACTGTCTTCCTTTTTACTCGCCCCCTGTAACACAAAATCTGCAAACATCTTCTGCATCCAAAAAAGTTCAATCTGGTCGTCTGGATGTAGTGAACTAGGCCTGAGGTCAAAGTCCTGACCTTAAGGACCTTGTGGGACAGAAACTGTCATTTCATTGATTTGAATCCAGAAATACAGGTTGACCCATCCTGAGACTTTCTTTCTTGAAAATTCAAGTGAAAGAACACTCTCTTTTCTATTATCATTACTATTTTACAAATGTTTGATAATCAAAGTGTTTTAGTTCAAACCATTTTAGATGTTGTAGTGAACTAATCATTTTTAATTAACTGTGAAACATTAATAATGATTTTAATCCTCATGCAAAGTTAGAATTCATGTTAAGGTCTGTTACAGAGTAATTATGCATTTTCTGATTTTCTGTCTTTGAATGAGCAGTGTAAGTTGGTCCAAGGTTGGAGTCAAACGCAAACAAGTTGTTGGAACGAACTGTCTTGTTTTTAAATCCTCTCAGACGTAAATAGAGAAGCTGGCACCTGTTTTCCGCCAACTCGTCTAAATATTCCTCTCGTCTGTCTGAAAAACATTTTCAATCTGTTCCATAACATTCTTGCTGTTTTTCTAACTGCTAGTGACCTCTTACGTCACAAAAACACACCCCTGTCTGGTTGAAACGACCAATCAGGAAACTCCCAAGTGAACCGGAAATAGAGCCCTTTAAATGTCGGTACTTCCTAGTTCAACCCAGTCGAGTTTGGAGTCGAGTCCAGTTGGAGTCGGGTGGAGAGTTTGCAGCTCCAGTCGTTTGGGAGAACAGAAGTCCAGCCATGATTCAAAGCTCTTCCGAGTATTGGGGATTATGACATCTTCCACCTCTGAGTGGAACTCTGACGGACTCCACTCATGTGAAGTCCACTTGTGAGGTGAACTTGTGTCGAACAAGCACCGTCACTACTTCGGACGATTCACAGCTGTTCCTACGGAGACGCTGAAAGGGTGCGTTAAATGGAATTTCGTACTAGGGAGACATCTCCAGGTAAAAGAGATTTCTATCACCTAAGTGTACCGGGGAAGAAGCTGGGAAAAACCCGGAGAGTGCCGTTCTGATGCCGACACAAACATTCTCTCTCATCCATCTTTTTCTCCCTCTAAACTTCATCTTTCTATCTTTAAACTCTCCTATCTGCTAGAAATCATTCCAGATATTTTTAGAAGTGTCTGTTGTACAGCTGGAAGTGAGAAAACAATTGCCATATTGTTTACTCCATGTAAAACTTGCTAAATTAGCCATGTTGTTATTTTCCATATTTTGCCAATTAATGTAAATGTGTGATGTGTTAAACTTTGATTCTGTTAATAAATGACCCACTGTCGTTGGTGAGTCAAAGATAATTAACGTCTCACGTTACATTTCTAAATTCAATGCACATTATATACAGTCCAGAATAATGAAAGAATCCGTTTAATTTATGAATATATTGTTGTGTTACATTATCTCACTTCTCCCCCCGAGTCTGTTACCTTTTATTCCTGCAGGAGTCAGTCAAAGACACGCACTTAAATACAAGAGACACGCACCTTCTAGTTTATGAATATTTAATTAGCAAAGAAAGTCAGAAGTCATAAAGTAGTCAAATCATAAAGTAGTCACAAATTCACAAGCATAAACAGTGGATTAGTTAAATGCAGTCATTATTTTAACATATTATTATTTGGATGCATCCCTTTAAACTCTACAATACAACCTTGTTTAAGGAGGAATCTGAAAACGACCGTCATACTGCTCCATTTTGCTGCTGGCTACTGCTGGCTGCTGCTTCATCTCTCTGCTCACTCCTCCGTCTGTTAACTACCATGAGGAGAGAGACTCTGCACATCCTTTGTTCTGTGAAAAAAGGGCGTTCCTTACACAGCAAAACTAACTTTTCAGCGCGCTCTGAGTCTACTTGTCATGATTGGCCAGTTTTCAATCCAATCAGAAGTGGTTTACATCGTGTTACATTATGTAAACAGGAACAGCCTTCAATCTGTGGGAGCCACTTCAAAGTAAAACAGGAAGTGGGTCAATTTTAAAATAAAATAAGAATAGGAATGTTAAATTCAACAAAGAACACAATCTTTATTTCACAACAATATCTCATGCATATGTTCATCTACATCTGGTGGCCTCGTCTGCTTCATAAATGGACTGTATTCGCGTAAGAATTGAATTATCATGTTGGCATGAAAAGTGCAGATTTTGCTGTGTGAAACGCAGCGCAGCTGCGACGCTTGGAGAAAACACAGCGTGTTGAGCTGCGATGCTCAGAGAAAGCTTACAGAAATGTTTGCAGCTAGTGATGTTTTGAAAGCTGAAATTGTGTGTCAACGTGTCTTTTTGAAAGCTGAAATTGTACGTCTGTGGTGTGTGACGAATTTGCTGAGCTGTGGAAACGCTTTATTCTGTTTAAACTGTGTTCCAGACGCTGTTCTGGTATGGCTCGGTTCTGAAAAGTTCGAACGAGTTGTTTTAAATGGTTAGAAAGACGTTTTGAGACCGGAGGCCGCCTCAGTTAAGCTGACAGTTGATTCGTTACATTTTTAACAGAAAATGGTACATTTTGACAGTTTAAAAGACGAAAAGTTGACCGGACTTGTTCAGGCTAATGCTAAACGCTAGCTGGAAAAACGATCCGTTATTGGTTGAAATCGGCCGAGTGGAAAGCCTTGATTGGGTGAGAGACGTGTCTGTCGTCACTTCCTCTGAGTCTGCGATATAAGAACCCACCCCGTTGCTGCTCTGTCATTGGTAGATTCAGTCACGTGACCCGGAAATGAAGTTCGTCTTCATAGGGAATTTCAATCTGCTTTTTAAAGTTGAAAAACGCTTTAAAGTTGCATTCTGATCCGCTGCTCCGTTTCTTTGAAGCCTAATCGCTGAAACTTTGCCACGTTTCAGTTTGAAATCCGTCATTAAATGGTGTTTTTGGACCACGCTAGCCGATGCTAATTTTAAGCTAACAGCTAACGAATGGATGAGTGACGTGTCGCGTCACTTCCTCTGATGTCAGGTTGTAAAGCTCGGTTGCACCGAAGCTTTTCTGTGCTTAAAATCACTAAATAAAATTTGCCACATGTCCCCAAAAACTCATGTTCATGCAAAAAGTCGTGCTTGTTGAAACAACGCCACGTTTTAGCTTGAAATCCGTTCAGAAATGTTGATTTAACCGAGTTTTAGCCGAAGCTAACTTTAAGCTAAGCGGCTAACGACAGGATGTCAACAGAACGTCCACAGGAAGTCGTCATAGGCTCCTGCTGGTAGAAAGCTAACACTGCCCCCTCCTGTAGAAACTTGATTTCACAGTTTCACTTCGTTTTTAGGTTATTTTGAGTGAAATTAAACATATTTATTTCTATAAGACGAATTTTTGAGTTAATAAACGTTCCTCAAGTTGAATTATCACTGTTATCTTGCATTTAAAAAGTGATTAAGGTATTTATGCAGCAGGCATTTACCAAAAACTTTTATTCACTGGTAATTCCTCATGACAGAGGTGCAAAATAAAAATTAGAAACTTTTTAAAAAGATACAGATACAGATATTCATAGAGTAGATAAAGTTTACTCATTTGCTGGAAAGATAATACACGTTTAATTACTAAATCACTAAATAAGAGTAAATATCAGAAAAAAGAAACTTTTCTGTTTAAGTTACCACCTAAAACACTATATCTTCCTATTTAATTTTTAAATAGAAGATAATGGCAGGAGAAGGGGAGTATAACAGTTTTCCTGAAGAAAGACTGAAGCTCCTCATAAAATCAATTTTCTTTTCTCTTTTCACCCAACCTGGGTTGATGAGTAACTGTTAAAATAGCGAATTTATGGAAGTGAACGGTTTAAAAAGCGTTTTTAAACTGATGTTGCTGTGAGACTTTTTAGAAAAATTGCAGGTTTATAAAAATTCAGTGCTTTAGAGTAAAAAACACTGAGAGGCTTGGTAATCTAGTATCTGTTAAAAAATAAGCACATTAAAAAGTAACACTGCAGAGAAGCATTTACTTAAATATTCATGAATTGGGGTAAAACCTACAAAATAGGTGCCCACATTTGAATAAGTTGACTTATAACAGTACTTTTGTGTAAACCCAGAGCTTAAAATAGTGTGAAACTCAATGACACTTGAATACAAATATTTACCTGTAAAGTAATCTGAAGCTGGCAACTGTTTTAACCAAATAAAGTGCTACACAGTGAATGATCATGACAGGTGTGATAGAAAAAGATTTTGATCCTTATGAGATGAAGGACTGTTTAGAGAAAGCGTTAGCACTGCTGACAGAATCCTTACATCCATATGATAAACAGATGAACAGCATGAACCCAAAAGAGTTAGTGGACAATCTGATGGAGGTTGCAGGGAGTGTGACCTCTACAGAAATTACAAAGTCAAGTTATGATCAGCTGGCTAAAATTGCAATTTTGCTGAAAGAATCATTCTATGCAGTTGTTGAGAAAGCTGATGCCCTTACAATAAGGTTAAACACTGAAAAAGAGGTGGTTCAGGAAATTGAAGAACACTTCCTTCAATTTAAAAGCGAACACGAGGTCCTCACAAGAAAACATTGTGAACAGATGTTTCAATCACAGCAAGATGCACGTGCAGAAGTTGATTCAATGAACAGCAAAATACAGTTACTTGATGCATCACTATCTGAAGCCAGGGATGCTAAAGAGCAGTTGTCCAGAGAATACTTTGCATTAAAACGGGATCACGTTGTGACAGTGTCACAAGTTTCCCGCTGCAAAGCTGAAATAGATGTGCTTAAAGCACAACTTGACGAATGCAGACTGGTAAAAGCGGGATTACTCCAACAATGTCTGCTTTTACAAAGTGAATGTCAGACATCACAGGAACGCCTGAAGGCTTGTGAGGAGAATCTAGCCACAGCAACAAACAAGATTTCTGACGTGGGGCGGGCTGGTCTGGAACTCAAAGACGAACAAGGTCAGGGTCCGGGTCACCCACAATCACCCCAGAAAGATGTTGTTGCACCTCCTGCTCTCAATCCCATTCTAACACCTCCACCCCCATCTCGGGTGATAGGGGCAGACCTGCACCAATTTGCACTACCAACCACGCAAGAGAGACAGTTGATACTTTCTCCTTCAATGGATGATTTGCAAAAAATCTCAAAATATGTACAACGCTTTGTACCTGGACCGATGGGTTCAACTGGAACAAAAGCGTACCTCAGAGATCTTGCGTTCAGATTGAGAGGTTATCCTAATGCTACGGTTGAGGATAAGATCAGTCTGATAAGGCTCACTTCGGACAGAGAGGTGTTCACCTTCATCGAGCGTCTACCTGATGCAACGAGAAGGGATTACAACCTTCTGTGTGAAGCTTTGATCAGAGAGTACGACTCCTGCACGGGACCTGCTGGTTTCCCAGCTGCTGACAAGGTCACGCAGGGCAAGAATGAACATCCAAAAGTTTATTACAAAAGAATCTTCCAAGCTTATTTTGGTAACAGAAATGAAACCGGAATGGAGGAAGAAGAAGGTTTCAAATTTGTTTTCAGCAAAAATCCCCACACTGATTTTAAACGATCAGTACAAATGATGGCAAATTTCAGAGAAAAATCCATCAATGAGATTAAACAGTGTGCTATGAATGTGTTCGAGGCATGTTCTCATGCTAAGACGCCCATAGAAGTGTTTCCTGGTGTAAAGGTTAAACCCCTCTATCTTGAACTGGAAGGACAACGTGCTTCGCCGCCTCCTCCTAAAACAGGCGAGAAAAAACAGTATTTTCAAACTAACAAACCGCGTAATGAAGGTGCACGCTAGGACAGAAAAGCTCCTCTTTCAGAGGATGAACGTGATTATCGTAAATGGGGTATGCGTAGGACGCAAAGATATGGGATCCAAGAGGACCCATATTATCAGGGGAAGTCCGAAAAGGAACCCCCAAAAGACGTACCTAACCCTCTCCCACCTCGGACGAAATGAACCGAGGCGATAAAATCACAAAGGTCCCAGGAACAAGGCCCTACACCTCTGAGCTCGGAAGAGACAGAGAAACTACAAAAGTTTTTAGAAACTTTGATACACGCTGAAATGGGAAACCAACCTGGAACGCTGTGTAGTGAGGTGATCGCTACTAAATCTGAAGACGCGAATGACAACATTACAGATGTCGGTGAAACACACCAAGACATTGCTGTTGTTGCCTCTAACAACCCCTCATCGGACGAAGGGGGGGTAAACTCACACACAATCGATGATGAGTCATCGCAAGCTGAACACTCAGAACCTGATTTTCATGATTTTGAACTAGGCATTCCAGTTCTGGGAGGACTCCCAGACAACCTGGTACCGAGTCAAGAAGCTGGGCCAGTATGGTTCACAAAACCAACACAGGCCATCGCTCTTTCCTCAACCAATGACGTCGACCAAGGACCTCAAACCTATGGTGTCTTACCCATAGACAGGTCCGACGACTCAGAAAAGGATTCGTTGGAGCTCCCCACGGAGCAAGAACCCTTAACAGTCTCATCACAGATTGAACATGTGGTCGCTCAAGCCGACACTCTGACATCTGATGAAGAAAGAGACAAACTTCGCCAAGTTCTTCTAAAATATGAAAAGTCATTTTCAACTGACCCAGACATCACCCAACTTCAGAAGTTGG
>NC_056498.1:83392389-83402551 GCF_014905685.2 Nematolebias whitei
GAACCCGTTTAATGTATGAATATATCTCAGCATCTGTTCATACTACAGTTACTTCGGGGATATTTACAGGTTTATACCACTCTTCGATTTCCTTTTCTCCATGTGTTGTCCCTATTTTTACTAATCTGGATTTGAACATATTCAACAACCTATTGAGGGCACTTTGGTCTCTTTTTGGCTTCGCTAATTCTTTCAAATCTGTTACTGTCATGAGGTTATAAGGTCCTTTTACCCATACAATTCCTTTCCATAAGCCAAAAGGCATTTTTTTCTATGGTTCCATTAGCCAATTGGACCGTGAGGTGTCCTGTTGTTTTTAGGTCTCTGCGGGTCATTGACACCTCTGCACCAGTGTCTATCAGGTAAGGTTCTCCACCTAACTCAGTGTAGATTTCATCCCCATCCCAATAGGCATTCTCTAGTGTGCCCCGCAACCTTTCGGCCATCATTTAGCTGGCCCTCCACTCCCCTTCATGCGGGCTCTTGGAGGGCCTTCTTTTCTTCTGGGGTGAGCTTTGCATACTCTTCTGGTAGTATATATTTACCCCACTTCTGGGGTGCTTGAAATTTTCTCGGTTGCTGATTTCTGTACGGTGGCTCTTGTGGCCTCGGGGGCCGCTCCCTGTACTGTGGTTGCTGTGGGGCTCTTTCAGCTACCTTCGGTTGTTTTGGGCTCTGTTTTGCCTCACTTTTCTTTCGCTCATCCCAGAACTGCTGTTCTAGGTCGTACGACTTCACCGCCTGATCTATTTGGGCGACGGTGGTCTCATGTTGGGGCATTTTAGCAAATGTGATTTCTCCCCTTCTCCCTTTGGTTACGCTTCTTAGGGCTTTAACGTATCTGTTAGGGGGAATTACTTGTTTGAGTTGATACCAGACTGGTGTGAGGCGTTGCCCTTGATCCATACGCGCTCGTGCCCGTTGAATCTGAGAGTCCTCATCATCCATGTCCTCTAAGACCAATTTCTCATATTGGCTTTGAGCCGACTCTCCTTTACTCACTGGGTTGGTAGTGACATTACCCAGCCACAGCTTTTTTGCTGCTTCACAATCAGTGGAGTTAACAACCATGGGCCACACGTCTTTGATGTATTCCTCAGTGGTCTCTTGGGATCTTTTTTCTCTCACTAAGGTTTTCAGCTTTTTGTACTCACGATAACTGTCAGTGTCTGAAGTGGAGGCTCGGCTTTGTTCCGCCCGTCTTGGTTCAGGGGTTGATTGAGCCACATGATATGATGGATTTGCCTCAGCTGTGCATGTGTCGTCTTCTTCATCGGCCGATATTTCCATCCATCCATCCATCCATTATCTTTACCCGTTTATTCCATTTTTGGGTCACGGGGGTCGCTGGTGCCCATGTCCAGCAATCACTGTGCGAGGGGCGGGGTACACCCTGGACGGGTCGCAAGTCCATCACAGGGACACATAGAGACATACGAGACAAACAACCATTCACTCTCTCACTCACACCTAGGGACAATTTAGAGTTACCAATCAGCCTAACATGCATGTTTTTGGTCTGTGGGAGGAAACCGGAGTACCCGGAGAAGGCCGATATTTCATCTTGCAATTTCTTTTCTGTTTCTTGGGCATATTTGTAGGCAGTCTTTTTCATTCTTCTCAGCATCACATCATGTACTATTCCCAAGTAAGCTGTTCTAAACTTACTGGTTAGGGGTTTGTGGGCTGCTAAGGTGGGGTACGAAGGCATCATTAAAATGTTGGCCCACTCTCCCAACGTAGCTTTTACAGTCAGTTCCACTAGCTCCTCCGACCTGTCTGCCCATACTGGTGGAATGTCATAATGATTTTGGCCAGCTTCAGGGATGTAGGTTCGGCGCCCATCACTCGCCTGCACCGGACCCCAACTCAAGTCTCTGGCCAACCTTTCCGACACCCTGTGTACATCCAGTATTTCTATCCCCTTCTTCTGTCCTTTCCTTTGCCCTATTCTCAATGGCTTAATTGGACCATCATATTGGCCTGCTATTGATCCTAGGCTGGCACTACCTTCATCATCTGTGTCCTCCTGACTCAGATCAGCGTCAGGTTCTCCCTGCGAGCTCTCTTCGTCACTTTCCTCGCTCTCTCCATTTAATGGTTGTATTTTTGCTAGTGTTTTACATCTTGACTGTCCCTCTTGAGAATCTGCGCCTCTTCTGCGTCGTCTTGTGGCTGAACTTTTCAGATCTTTTTCTGAGGGTGAGGTCAGAGGCATTTTCAACCCCTGAGGATTAATCCTTAACGGGTCTTCACTTTTCTTGGCCCCCTGTGATGTTGATGATTTCTCTGCGTCCTCTTTCCCTAACTTTAGGGGTTCTTTAGTTGGTTTTACCTATAGTTTTGTCATTGAGGCTACGACTCTTGATTTTCGATCCTCATCTAACCGAGTTGGAGTCACAATAATCAATTCTTTCAATGCTGCTTCCGCAGGCATCTCTTTTGCCAACCACATAGCTGAGCGAATTGCCACACGCTCAGCTATTTCCCACTGCAGATGATGGGACCGCAGCCCATCGACACTCATCACCAGCTGCCTAAAACCTTGAGTTATGGCTCTGGATACTCCTCTTTCGATGGCTCCTAACATCTTTCTCATATATCCTTCATCGCCGGTTGCCTCCTCATAGCTTATAATCGGGACATGTATTATGGCATAATGTGGTAGGTCAGCACCACTAGTTAGGCTCACTTTTGGCTTTAAGTCTTTCATATACTGTTTTAGTTGAGTTATTACTTGTTGGTACTCGCTTCCTGCTAATCTCTTTAAGGTTTTCCTAAATGCTGAGTTATGAATTTTATACTTGTAAATACCAACAGCCCGTCGGCATCCACCATCCAAGGGCTTCCTTTCAGCCTACCTACTCGGACCCCATTTTGGAACAGCACGATTTGTGTTTCCTCGGGTAAGGGTTTAAGGGTTTCAGTCAGAGGGAATTTGGGCATGTTTATTGGTATAGGTTTAATTTTCTCTTTCAGCCTCGCTCTGGGCTCCTTTTTTATCTTTTCGCTCAGATTTTGGTTCAAGTTTTAGTTCCCAATGTTTTTCTTTGGATAGTATTTTTCTTGGGGTTTCACTAGACATTCCTGAGGGACCCTCCCTTGGGTTCTCCTTCTTGTCTCTTTGATCCTCGCTTAGCTCTGACTTTACCTGCGTCTTTGTTTTTTCTAAGGGCTCCACTTTCAACCCTCTCCCACTCATCCAGTACTGATTTAATTTCTCTGCTAGAGCTTGGGCAATGACATTCAGCTGTTGATCATTTTTCTCTTTTTCTGCTTCATCATCAGAGGACCAGTCATTGTTATTTTTTCCGGCTGTGGCTCCTGATCTTAGGTGCTCAGCGTCTGAGTCTAAGTCTGGGTCATGAGTCTTAGTCTCCCTGTAATGGCTATCACTCAAGGAAAAGCCTCCATATGGGAGGTTCACAAAAGAGGGGCTCACATGGGAGGCCGGAGCAAATGCTCCTGGTCCGGGTCTGACAGCACTCGGACCTTCTTTTTCTATCTGGGTGTTTGCGAACATTTCACTTTTAAGTTCATCCTCTTTTCCCTCATCTAATTTGGATTCATCGTCATCTGAGACTCCTGGAGAGCCCGCTTGGGATGCTTTTTCTGATCCGGCTCCTTTCTCCTGGTTCTTTTTCTGTTCATACATGGCCAGTCTTATCAACTCTTCATTGTACTCTTGGTACTTAGGGGCTGCTTTTGTGTCGTGTTTGACTAGGTGCCACCCTAGTCCTGATGCTCTAGCCACCATTTTTATTAGAGAGTTATAATCGAGGGAAGGACTCATCATCACTGTGATTAGGTCACCCACTGGTGTCTCGACTAATTGTATCCACCATTGTAACCACTTTTTGCTCTCTGGTTTGGTTTTTATTCTAGCTGGGTCTCGCATCACTATCATTTGAAGCCCATTCACTGCCTTGTTACAATGGTACATACTCTTTTCTTCTATGCATTTAATCAGGTTTTGTTACAAGATTTCTTCATCTTTCTCCAAATTGCTTTCTTTGAATTGGAGTTGCTTTAGGTGGTCCCACGTTTCGTAACCTTTTCCATATGGGAGGATTCCTATCCTCACTCCTAGTATTTCTTTTTCTGACTCGGGTGTCACTTCTGTCTGATCGTTTAGCACGGGCTGGCTCTCCAGCCCCACAGCTTCGGCTTCTTCGCCCATTTTTCTGTTTTTGTTGTCTCGAGTTGCCTGTTCCTCAGAGCCTCCAGACTCTATCCCGTGTACTTCAGATGGGAACAGACTAGCTGCTTAACTTACTACTTGGATTATGGTCAGTAATCCTTCGTAAGCCCTTCTACCCCACCCACTGCCTAGTGGATTACTACGGGGTTTTGGCTGGTGGCCTGGTCCAGCCGCTCACACTCCCTCAACTCTAGGGACTGTTTTCTCTTCTTTGGGGGGTCTTTACACTAAAAAAACGTATCCCACCGCTGCCACCATGTCTTGCTATCCGAGTGAGGTAGGCACAGGGCACGTGCCACGCCCTCACCGCAGCCTCTCCTCCAACGGGTCTCAAAACTAATCCTACGGCTCAGGTCTTACCTGCAGCAGCTTCCAAGGACAGTTTCAGATTTAGGCTGTGTTGAGATGATTCACCCAGACTGTTAACTACTGGGCTTTGAACGGCTTGATGAGTGGACGCTGGCCCATTTTGCTGCCGCTGCTCGTCGGTAAACTTTAGACATTTTATTTCCTTTTCTGCAATTTTTTTAACCGTCTTGTGATCGCTAATCGACGGCTACTACATTTGCCTGCCTTCAATCCAGCTTTTACCACACTGTGATTGTGTGCTATCAAGTCAAGTGATATTGGCTTACCTGTCAAACACCGACCAGCTTCAGGCCCTCATTTGACTCCTTCGCCTCACGATGTGGATCAGTCATTTTTTCACCTGGTTTCTACTTCTATGGACTCTCCTGTCACTCCTCACTGAACCTGTGGCAGCTCTACAATACTCCGCTGATGAACTTCTTCGGCTGCATTGTCACCAGCCCAATCCTTCGCCGGTGATGCTGCGTCTCCACCCAGACATCGCTTTCCTGCCCCGCCGGAGATACATCCACCGTGGGTCTCGCCGGAACTTCCAGCTCGACAGGTCAAAACCCATCCACTCATTTTGGACCAACAACCGTCGAGCTTCCAGGAAAGCCACCCGGTCTTCAGATCGCAACATGTTAGCCAGCCTAGCCAGGTCAGCTAACCCATCTGCTAACTCCACGTCTGTCAACTTTGGTCTGCTCAACATCCGTTCTCTCACAGACAAAGGACATCACATCCAAGATCTCCTCACCGACCGTAAGCTTGACTTTCTCTGTTTGACCGAAACTTGGCAACAACCTCTGGACTTTTCACAACTCAATGTCTCCACTCCACCTGGCTTTGTTTACATCTCTCAACCCCGCAGCTCCGGTCGCGGGGGTGGTCTCGCGATAATTCATTGCGAGAGTTGGAAGGTTTTGCCAGTGAGTGTTCCTGAGGTCAGCTCTTTTGAGAGTGTTGTGTGTAAACTGTCTGGACCCACCCCCACCATCATTGCCACTGTTTATCGCCCCCCAAGACCTCACAAAGATTTTTTAAATGAATTTTCTACCTTTCTTTCTCAACTGTCTGCCATGTCACCTAATATTATTTTATTGGGAGATTTTAATATCCATATTGACAATCTTAACCTTTCACCCCAATAATTTTTTATCCTGCCTGGAGAGTTCTGGATTAAATCAACATGTTGATTTTTCCACCCATATTAAAGGACATACACTGGGCTTGATTTGTTGTTCTGGACTTACACCTGTTGACTGCAAATCTGATGAACTCACCTTTTCTGACCATTTTTTCCTTTCATTCCATATTCCTCTGTGTGTTTCATCAACCAAGACAGCCCGGCTCATCTCGTTCAGGAATATTAAAGACATCAATTTGGATTCCCTTTCCACTGATATTTCCTCCACTCTGATCCCTGATAATCTTTTGACTCCGGATCAACTCACTGTTCAATACAATCATCACTTAACCCACATTCTCAACTCCCTTGCTCCTGTTAAAACTCGATCTGTTACCTTTACTCATTCTGCCCCCTGGTTTACTTCTGAACTTCGGACCATCAAAGCCAAATGTCGTCAACTTGAACGACTCTATAAAAAATCCGGTCTTACCATCCACAGGGACATGTACATTTCTCATACATCACACTACAAGAACTTGATCTCACTAACTAAACATTCTTATTACTCTGGCCTCATTTCCTCTAACTGTTACGATTGCGCGGGGAACCCAGATGTTAAGAGACCCAGAACGAGGCAGACACAGGGGAAATACAAAAGAACAGTGTTTATTATTTACAGTACACAAATTAAAGTCCACACACTGCTTCTCAACGGCTCCTGGAAAGAGGGACGACAGGTTATTGTTTGTCCAACGGGGAAGACCAGAGTGGTTGATTTAAAGAGCGTCTTGTCCTTACAGTCCAACCTGAAGGGGAATGAGCTGGTCCATCAGTCCAAGGAGTGAGCAGCAGAAGAGAATCCAACAGGGGTCCAAAAGGAAACGAGGAAGGCTGGCAACTGGAGGCAAAGAGACACGAGGGATACCTGACAGGTCGAGGGATCCAGGTCAGGCCACGAGGAGAATCCAAAACACGAAGGAACCAGGAAACTGGAAAAAAGAGCAGAAGGTGAACAAATTCTTTTCACCTAAACATCTCTACCTCAGCAGTACTATACCATGAGAGGTGATATGCTCCAGCGTTGAATCACACCGGGCTGCAGCCTTAAGTCGATGGAGAGGCTCATCAGGCTGATGGCCGCCAGGTGTTGGTAATCAGCGGCCATCAGCAAGGCAGGCTGCAGACGGTGGGACCCTTACACTAACAAAGGTAACACAAAGATCCTGTTTTCATTGCTCAATAATACTTTTCACCCCCCTGACTCTCTTCCCTCTCACTTCTACTCAGACAACACATGTAATTCTCTCATGTTCTTTTTTAACGATAAAATCAGTAAAATTCATCAGCAACTTTGTCCTGTCTCTCCTCTTTCTCCCTCCTCTGAACCTTATCTGCCTAGTCAACCTTTTTCTGTCTTTCAGCTTCCTCCTGCCTCTGAAATAGCCGAACTTATCCATAAATCCAAGCCTTCTACATGCTCACTGGATCCTCTCCCTACAGTGCTTGTTAAATCTTGCATTTTGTCACTTCTTCCGTTCATTTCTGCCATCATTCACTCTTCTCTTTCCTCTGGAACTGTCCCAGTTATTTTCAAAACTGCAGTTATCACTCCAATCCTTAAAAAACCTGGATTGGATCCCAATACTTTCAATAATCTCCGTCCTATTTCTAACCTTCCATTCATCTCCAAAATTCTGGAAAAAACAGTCGCCTCTCAACTCCACCTTCATTTAACCGATAACAGTCTATATGAACAGTTCCAGTCTGGTTTCCGTCCTGGTCATAGCACAGAATCTGCTCTCCTCACTATCACCAACTCTCTTCTCATGGCAGCAGATTCTGGATTACTTTCTCTCCTCATCCTCCTCGATCTCAGTGCGGCTTTTGATACCATCTCCCACAACATCCTCCTCCACAGACTGTCATCCATTGGCATAACCCACACACCCCTCGCTTGGTTTCAGTCATATCTCTCTGGCCGCACTCAGTTCATCCAACTGAAATCATTCAGATCCCATTCCTTTCCTGTGACTTCAGGTGTGCCCCAAGGGTCTGTCCTGGGGCCCCTTCTTTTCATCATCTACCTTCTCCCCCTTGGTAATATCTTTCGTAAATTTAACATCCATTTCCACTGTTTTGCCGATGACACCCAGCTCTTTTTATCCACTGCACCTAACTCTTCACTTCCTCCCTCCTCCCTCACTTCCTGCTTAGCTGAAATTAAATCCTGGTTCACGTCTAACTTCCTGAAATTAAACAGTGATAAAACAGAGTTTCTACTCATTGACACTAAATCCACCTTATCTAAAGTTAACAGTTTCTCACTCACCATCGACAACTCCTTAGTTTCTCCCTCCCCTCATGTCAAGAGTCTGGGTGTCAGTCTTGACAGCACTCTCTCTTTCCACTCTCACATAAATAGTATTACCCGGTCTGCATATTTCCACCTTCGAAATATCAACCGTCTCCGTCCATCCCTCTCTCCACACTCTGCTTCCATCCTGGTCCACAGTCTGGTCATTTCTCGAATCGATTACTGTAACTCTCTCCTCTTTGGTCTGCCTCACAAATTAATCTGTAAGCTTCAAATTGTTCAAAATTCAGCTGCCTGCATCGTCACCAAAACCCCCTCATTTAACCACATCACCCCAGTTTTACAGCAACTTCACTGGCTTCCAGTCACATTCAGAATTCAATTTAAAATCTTGTTGTTCACTTTCAAAGCTATCCACAACCTCGCCCCTCCTTACCTGTTAGATCTCCTGCACATTACCACCCATTCACGCTCCCTTTCGTTCTTCCACTTCCATCCACCTTAACGTGCCTCTTTTCCGCCTCAGCACCATGGGACACAGAGCCTTTTCTCACTCTGCTCCCCAGCTCTGGAATGCTCTTCCCCCGGACATCCGTAACATTGACTGCCTTCTGACCTTCAAATCAAAACTCAAAACTCATCTGTTCAAGCTAGCCTTTTCACTTTAACTGTTATTTTTAAATGTTATTTTCTTTTTGGTTTAGTGTTTTTAATAGTTATTTTATATTGTTTAGTACTGTGTTTTTAGTGCTGTGAAGTGTCCTTGGGTGTTTTGAAAGGCGCTGACAAATAAAATGCATTATTATTATTATTATTACCTTCTTCCTTGCACCACACCCAACTTTTCACCTCGTGCCTCACCCTGCCTAGCAGCCGGAGCGAGGTTGTTCGGCAGACGAGGGAGCGCAAGTTAACGGTAGCTCATCTCCTGAATTAGCATTGCAATTGTTAACCGATCTGGCAATCTTTAGAGTCTAGGAACAAAATAAGACTCCTGGGTGTTGTTCTATAATCAAAGGCTAAGAAAACCGTTTAAAACCTCCCAAATACTTCTGTTGTTTCATTGAACCAAGATTTTCATTTCCAAGAACAAGAGGGTGTGTTTGAAATAAGAATCCAGAATTTTATGTTTTGCTTTGCTTTTAATCAATAATTTTTGCAGGGGAACAGCAGTATAGCACAATAAATGATTACAATGGATTACACAGAGATTACATGATGAATGATCCTCATTCCTTACATCCTTTTCAGTTGTTAACCTTCCCTGGGTGAGGTGGATGGATAGGTTTGAAACAGGCGCTCGGTCTCCTCTCTGCCCGGCGTCGGACCTCTCTCAGTCCAGCCGGCCGTGCCCGGTTTCACTCAGGAACACAAGTACCCACACAGCTTACCTACTCTCTCCACCTGCCTCAACAGATTATTTCTCACCACAAGGAAGACCCTTCTACAACTCTGAGCAACCAGGTTTTTGATATAATAAATTTTTCTGTTTGTCAATTCATACACCACTGCTAAAATTTGATAAACCTTTCTTTTAGTTAGGATCAATTTTGTGGAGCGTCCCCTTACCATGCTTTCTGAATCAGGTGATGGCAAATTTCCCGGTCCCGTGTTGTTAGGATCTAGGCCACTCCTTAATCCTTGCTGGTTCAATTTGAAGAAAATGGGTTTCAGGTTTAATCCGGGCTGTTGAGTTTTGAAGAAATAATTCCAAAAAAGAAAATTATTCCATCGGATTTATCCCAGTTCTTCTCCAGCTAGAAATCGTCCAAAAGTGCCCTATTAATCCACATTCGTCCTAAGGTCCTTCGGTTTTCATCCTTAGTCCATCCTTGGTGAAGAGAATCCCACAAACAGCAAAGTTTCAACTGAACTCTCTGTTTTTATAAGCTTCAGATTTTGACTGACAGCCCTCGGCTGGTCACCCCATCGGTTACCCCACCTTTTTAGGCGGGCTCTTGGTTCCATCTTCACTGGTTCTCTATGACACTTTGCAAGTCACACTTATGCATATTAAAATCTGGGTGTACTTAGTGTACATTCTGCACGGTCACCTTGTGCTGTCTTATGCTGATTGGCTCAGAGCTGTTTTTCAAAGGCCCTCCTTGCGCAATATCAGGTACTTTCCAGAACCTTCCCGAGTTTCTGGTATCTTCCATTTAACATT
>NC_056498.1:83402651-83407651 GCF_014905685.2 Nematolebias whitei
TTTAAATCAACTGTGAAACAGTATTAATGATTTTTTAATCCTCATTCAAAGTAGAAATCAAGTTAATGTCTGTTACAGAGTAATTGTGCATTTTTTGATCTTCTGTCTGAAATGAGAAGGAGTGATGTCGGTCAAAAGTCGGAGACAGTCGCAAACAAGTTTATTGGAACGAACTGTCATGTTTTTAAACCTATCAGACAGAAATAAGAAACTACTGGCACCTGTGGTCTGTCATCTCGCCTAAACATTTCTCTGTCTGTTCCAAAAACATCTCACTGTTTTTCTGACTTGTAGTAACCTCTTACGTCACTAAAACCACACCCCTGTTGGTTCTTTCAACCAATCAGGATTTCCCAAAAAGGGACCGGAAGCGAACTCTTTAAAAAGTCGACACTTCCTAGTTCCAGTCAGTTCAAAGTTCCGGGGAAGAACAGAAGTTCTGGAGTTCAAAGTTCTGAGAGTTCCAGTTCAAAGTTCTGGGGAAGAACAGAAGTTCTGGGAGCAGAACCGAACGAAAGTTCTGAAGGGCTGGAGTTAGTTGGGAGTTCTTCCGAGTCTCGTGGGGATTATGGAATCTTCCACATCTGAGTGGAACTCTGACGGGCTCACAGCTCATGTGAGTCCACCTGGGAGGTGAGCGTGCTGTTGAACGAAGTACCGTCACTACTCCGGACCTTTCTCTGCTCTCCTACGGAGACGCTGAAATGGTAACGTTGAAAGAGAACTTTACACCGAAGCTGGGATATCTTCTGCAAGGTAAAGAGTCGATTTCCACTACCGTAGTGTACCGAGGGGAGCTGGGTCGAAAGGAGGGTGCCGTTCGTTATCAACACACTTTTCCCTCATCCATTTTCTCTCCATTTAAACTCCTTCATTTTCCCATCTTTAAACTTCTATCTTGCCATTAATTAATCCAGATATCTTCAGAAATGTCTGTTGTTCAAAAACTGCAAGTGAGATATCATGGCCGTATGATTTCTCATTGCAAAGCTCATTAATTAAGCTGTGTTAATTGTAATCAATCTGCCAATTAATGTAAATGTGTGATGTGTTTTTAAATCGTTTAAAATAAACGACCCACTGTTGTTGGTGAGTCAGAAATTTAAACACGTCTCTGTCCACGTTTACTCCACAAAGCACGATATGACTTAGTCCAGAAAAATGAAAGAATCTGTTTAAATAAAGGATAATATCAGACGCATATTATCTCGTTACATACTGGTGGCCTCGTACGGTTTCATGAATGGACTGTTATTGGTGTAATACTTGAGTTTATCATGTTGGCATATCATGATCTTAACTGAAATTAGCTTAAAAGTGCAGATTTCTGTTCGACTGTAAAATGCAATGTTTTCAGCTGTAGTGTTAAGAGAGCTGAAGTTAAGTCAATGTGTTCATTTTAAAGCTGAATTTGTACATCTGTTGTGTAACTTAGCTGACATACTATGGAAAAACGTTTGATTCTGTTTAAACTTTAACAGAAAGGGGGTTCTGACCCGGTTCTGTTCGCTCGGTTCTGATTTTGAACGAGTTGTTTTAAATGGATGGAAAGCTGTTTTAAAGCTGAGCGCCGTCTCAGATCACTGTTAAGAGCTGTTTGTTACATCTGTAGCAGTAAAAATCGTACATTTTGAAGGTAAATGGACGAAAGTTGACCGGACTCTTTCAGGCTAAAGCTAAACATGATAGCTAGAATAACGAGCAGTGATTGGTCGAAAACCGCTGTTTGGGTCGCTCTGATTCGCTGAGAAATGGGTGACGTGTCTGCGTTCACTCCCTCTGGTGTCAGATTGTAAAACCCACCCGGTTGTTCATTGGTTGATTCAATCACGTGACCCCAGAAATGAATCTCGGTTCAACCGAAGCCTCCACTGTGTTTAAAATCGCTAAATGGAGCTGCCACTGTTCCCACAAAACTCATGTGTTCATGCAGATAGACGTGCTTGTTAAAACGACGCCACGTTTAAGCTTTAAATCCGTTCATAAAACGCTGATGTGACCATGTTCGGTCGATGCTAATTAAGCTAACGGCTAACAACCGAATGTCAACGGAACGAGCCACAGGAAGTTGTCATAGACTCCTGCTGGTATAACTAAGCTTACACCACCACCTGCTGTTGAAAGAGGAGTATAACAGTTTTCCTTAAAGAAGAGACTGATAATTCCTCTCATTTTTTTCTTTTCTTTTTGTTAACACAACCTGGTTTATGAGTAACTGTTTTAAATAGCAAATTCTGGTAAATAAAACTGCTTAAAAAGCGTTTAAAAACTAAAGTTGCCGTGAGACTTTTAGAAAAATTGCAGGTTTATTTAAATTTTAGTGCTTTAGAGTAAATGAACACTGGAAAAGGCCTGGTTCCTGTATCTGTTAGATTTAAGCTCATTAAGTAACACTGCCAGAAAGAGGCATTTACTTAGAATATTCATGCATTGGGGTAAAACCTACGAATAGGTACCCATTCATTTGAAGAAGTGGCTTTAACAGTACTGTTGATTGAACCCAGAGCTAAAATAGTGTGTGAAACTCACATGGCACTTGAATACAAATATTTACCTGTTAAAATATCTGAAGTTGGCAACTGTTTAACCAGATAAGTGCTGAACAGTGAATAACCATGGCAGGTGTGACAGAAAAGAATATTGATCCCTGTGACATGAAGGACTGGTTAGAGGGAGCGTTGACGCTGCTCACAGAATCCTTACATCCATATGGTGAAAAGGTGGACAGCATGAACTCAAAAGAGTTATTGGATGAGCTGAAGGTGGTTGCAGAGAGTGTGACCTCTACAGACAAAACGGAGTCAAGCTATGACGAGCTGGCTAAATTGGTGCTCTTATTGAAAGCAACATTCTATGCTGTGGTAAACAAGGCTGACGACCTTGCAATAAGGTTAAACAGCGAAAAAGAGGAGTTACAATGTGACAGAGAGCTCTCACTAGCTCAGCTGTCATTACAAGCTCACTCATATGAGGAGAAGATTAGGGATAGAGAGTTTAAGTACCAAGCACTGTGTTCAGACAACGATAGGCTACAACAACAGTTGTAGCTCACATCAAAAGCTCTGAACGAATGCAGATTGGAAAATGAGGCGTTAGTCCAACAAGGCGTGCGTTTACAAAGTGAATGTCAAACATCACAGGAACGCTTAAAAGCCTGTGAGGAGAAACTAGCCGCGGCAACAAATGAGATTTCTGACGTGGGGCGAGCTTGTCTGGAACTCAAAGATGACCAAGGTCAGAGTCCAGGTCACCCACCATCACCTCAGAAGGATTTTGGTGCACCTCCTGCTCTTAATCCCATTCCATCACCTTCACATGTGTCTAGAGACACACCTCCACATGACATTTTGATTCCTACGATACTGATAATACAGCCTTTGATCCCAATTTCGGATTTGCAAAAAATCTCAAAATATGTTCAACCCTTTATTCCTGGGCCTATGGGTTCTACTGGTACGAAGGCGTATCTCAATGACCTAGATTTCAGACTGAGTGGTTATCCTAATGCTATGGTTGAGGATAAAATCAGTCTGATAAGGCTCACTTCAGACAGAGAGGTGTTCACCTTCATCGAGCATCAACCTGATGCCACGATAAGGGATTACAACCTTCTGTGTGAAGCTTTGATCAGGGAATACGACCCCTACACGGGGCCTGGTGGCTTCCCAGCTGCAGACAAGGTCACGCAAGGGAAGCATGAACATCCAAAGGTTTATTACAAAAGAATCTTCCAAGCTTATTTTGGTTACAGGAATGAAACCGGCATGGAGGAGGAAGAGGGTTTTAAATTTGTTTTCAGCAAAAACCTCCACACTGACATTAAAACGTCAGTACAAATGATGGCAAATTTCAAAGAAAAATCCATCAATGAGATTAAACAGTGTGCTGTGAATGTGTTTGAGGCATGTTCTCATGCTAAGACGCCCATAGAGGTGTTTCCTGGTGTAAAGGTTAAACCCCATTCGCTAGAACTGGAAGGACGGCGCATGTCGCCTCCCCCTCCTAAAAGAGGCGAGAAAAAGCAGTCTTTTCAAACTAACAAACCACGTCATGAAGGTGCACGCTGGGACAAAAAAGATCTGAAGGGATTGAATTTAATCCCAGAGGATGAACGTGATTATCGTAAGTGGGGTGTGAGTAGGACAAAAAGATATGGGAACCAATGTGACCCATATTATCAGGGTAAGTCCGTAAAGGAACCCCCAAATGACGTACCTATCCCTCCTCCACCTCGGACAAAACGACCCGAGGTGAAAAAATCACAAAGGTTCCAGAAACAAGGCCCTACACCTCTGAGCTCGGAAGAGACCGAGAAACTACGCAGGTTGTTAGAAACTTTGAAACACACTGACACGGGAAACCAACCAGGAGCACTATGTAGTGATGTAATCACTATTACATCTGAGGGCGTGAATGACAACGTCACAGATGTCGGTGGTACACACCAAGACATTGTTGTTGTGGCCTCCAACAACCCCTCATCGGATGAAGGGGGGGTGAACTCACACACAAACGATGACGAGTCATCACAAGCTGAACACGCAGAAACAGCTACTGCTGTGCTGACGGTTCAGACAAACCAAGATTACACAGACAAGGCTGAGCGTGTGAAGAAACGTCAGAAAAAACCTAAGAGGTTTCTGTGTAACTTTATCAGAAGGGGGGTCGCCAAGAAGGCATACCTGTCAGTAACGCTCGAAGGGGTCCTCACACATGAAGCACTACTGGACGGTGGGGCGGACATAACAATTATGTCAGCTAAACTGTTCGAGGAGCTGAGGACAGCCGCTAGCAGTGTTAACAGGGTAATACCTCTCACAGAATGTGCTATAGAAATGCAGTGTCTCTCAGAGAAGAGGACAACCCTGACAGCTATAGCAATGATTCACATGCAGATTGGCAGAATGACACTATACCACCCGGTACACGTGTCTAGTGTTGACTCATTCCCATTTTTGGTTGGCCAGGATTTTATAAATCGCTTCGACGCGATTATAGAT
>NC_056498.1:83412651-83434337 GCF_014905685.2 Nematolebias whitei
GTTACTGGACCTATACAGGCCGTCAGCCGACATCAAGGACCACATCGAGCAATGTTGCCCAGAGTTAAACAGACATTAGATTAATAAGTAATAATAGCATTAGCAGGGGCGGTATTTAAGCAATGTTGGTTATAATGATCATGGGTAGATTGAGGATTTAATCTATGGAGATTCCGTGGCCTCCACTTCCCTCCGGTGCAGTAGGAGCAGGTTCGGGTCTAGTTCTGAAGATTGCAGCAAAAGTCATCATCCACACTACGATGGGTACTGTGGTACAGAGACCAGTCCAATATAGCACAGAACAGATTCCCCAGGCCAGACCCCATCCAATTAGGATAACTATCTTCAGGGTCCATCTTTGTCTATTTTGGGGTCGCAAAGACAGGGTCTGGTGTAGCAGGTGTGCCAGCACGGTTATGATTATGGCTCCTTCCATCACCGCCATCACGATCCTTCCAGCTGTGCTCCCACAGTTCGTGATGGGTATAGACAGAGGGGTGAGTGTGGCTACACACTCCAGGGTCACTACGATGGAATCTGCTAACAGCCAAGATGAAAGCACTATTCTCTGCCGGAGTGTAGTCTGGACCCTTCCCAAAACATAGGTAACAAATAAGTGTGGCATAATTTCAGCCCTCTTTAGGATAAGATGGGTCACGATCATCTTGGCATAGGCCTGGAAGGCCACGGGGAATCGCATCAGTCGCTCCCTACCCCATTTGCCTGTGTGGCAGTAGCACATCCATGCAATCATTATTAAAAAATATTCTGTCGTGCTCCCCCTGAACTGAAATGGGCATCTTGGCCAAGAGGTTTGCATGGGGCCCGTAGTGCTATCTGAATCCGCATAAAATGTACTCACATCAGTTGGAGCACTGGTTGTTGGGCAATCCATGATGTTCTTGACTCCGAGGATCCTTTGAGTTCTGCTCTTTGCTGCTCCGGGGCGGATGTGAGACTGTTTTCGTATTCTCTTGGTCTTAAGCCGAGCCAGCGCCCAGTTCTGGTGGGAGTGGCTTGTAGTTCCTCCCACATGGGCGGCACATGGCCTTGATGCCTTCTTGTAGGACCACACGTCTTAATAAGGCAACAGCTATCACTCCAACTAAGCTTGCCAAATAAGGCCAGATCTGAAGGAAAAGATCAACTATCCATCCCTCAACAGTTCTTCTGCCTTCCTTGATCACTTCACCTACTTCATGCACTACTTCCGTGACTTTACGGCCTACTGTGTAACTAACAGTTTCATACCAAGCACAGTCATGTTCTTCCTCATCTTTGCCATATTTTTTCCAACTTTCTTCGGGATACTGACATGTGAGATTAGAGTAGATTTTATTTGGGCCTACCCAATCGTAACCATGCAACTCATCACCAAAACATAAGCGTCGCCTCAGTACATGCCCTTCGGCCAGACCAATCATAGAATCCGAGACAAAGGGGATGATCACTCCCTGAATACTTTTTCTAGTTTTCAGCTTATGCCCTAATATGACGTTAGTGCAACTGGTGCCGTCAGGTACAGATCTTCTCCATTTTCCGTCACCATACTTTTTCCATACTACCTCAGCTGCATGAGTAGAGTACTCGTCATTGTAATGACTCCGGCAGTAAGACTCCCATCCGGGTAACTCGTAACAAGGCCTGCGGGCCAAGCTAATTGTACACACGTCTTTTCTTTCATTACAAACCATCTGCCATGGTCTCGGACTAACATACCTGTCGGGACGATACAAAACACTTGACCATATATCTTGCTCTTCGTGAGTCCCAGTTTTGTATGCCTGGGTGAGTACTCAAACCATACAGACAAGACTGTAGGTTGAGGGAGACTGGTTGAGTGTGTAGTCCTGAGTTGTGTGTGGCATAAGGCATGTGTGTACATATATAACAGTCAGTCGTGTTTCCTTCATGAGCTGTCTTATTCATCAGTTGCCACCATAAATTTGTGCTGTAGTCGTGTGGATGTTCATGGCCAGGTTTTAGCAAGTGGGATAATTCGCGTCGGGTGTGTAGGTGTGTCAGGTTTTGTGTGTGACAAGATCCCTCATCACAGAAGTGTTGTAACAGAAAAATTATGCCAAGAATTAAACAGAAGGTGAAGAATGCCGTGACCTTCCACTGGGTCTGTATGAGGGTCATGATGGTCGTTGTCTGGGTTGCTTCTTTCTGTCCCTCATGGGTATCAAGTCATTCAGACTCCGATACTTGCTGCACCCGCGATGGCACCCAGCGCTAAGCTCTCGTGCGCTTTTCCTCTGGGATGGTTTGCTCGTCCGGATCTGTGGTAGATGTTGAGTTGTTATTGGTTTCCTCGCAGGTCAATGTAGGCTGTCTATTGATCTTTGTCCATGGATTCTGCAGTATGGGTCTCAGGTGTTGTGTTTTCGTCCTCTTGGGGTCGTTCAATAGGCGGTGCAATTCCCCTGAAGTGTCTGCAGTGGGAGGCGTGGACCCAAGTTGCTCTCTCAGCCACCTTCACAGCCGTGTGGGTGGTTAGCAACACTTGGAATGGACCGGTCCACCTTGGGGAGTTCCACATTTTTCTCCTGAAACATTTAATCATAACAAAGTCTCCAGGAAAAATACAATGTAAAGGTTTTTGGGCTGGTGTTGGGAGCCCTCCTTGCACCTGGTTTCTAATGTCTGTTAGTTGTTTGGTTAGTGCAATACAGTAATTCAACATATTGCTGTCACAATGTGTAAGGGTGTTGGTAGGGTCTGCTGTGGGACCAACTCCTAGATTGGGTGGTGCTGCAAAAAGAATCTCGTAAGGGCTGAGGTTAAACTTAGCTCTACGGCGCATGCGCATGTACATGACAGCAATTGGTAAACACGTGACCCAGTTCTGACCTGTTTCCTCGCAGATTTTTGAAAGTTTGTTTTTGAATGTGCCATTTTCTCGTTCAACTGCACCAGCACTTTGTGGGTGGTAGGCACAGTGTTTTGAGAGGTTCAGATTCAGTGTTTCAGAACATTCTGTAATGATCATGTTGGCAAAATGAGGTCCATTGTCACTAGAGATCCTTTGTGGGATTCCCTAGCGTGGAATGATTTCTGTTAGTAAAATTTTTGCCACTGTATTTGCTGTGGAGTGTTTTGTGGGAAATATTTCAACCCATTTGGAAAACATATCCACAACAACCAAACAGTATTTTTTGTTCAGGACAGGTGTTAGCTCAATGAAGTCAATCATTAGGTGTTGGAAAGGTGCTGTTACTGTTCTGTGTGCTCCTGGAGCAGTTGTCTTTATAGTTTTGGACACATTATGTGAAGCACAAATCAGACATGAGTCACAGAATTGTTCAGCAGTTTTCAAAAAATTTACCGTGAACCAGTGTGTGTTGATGTCTCTTAACATCCCCCCTTTGGACACATGGTCAATCCCATGTGTCAAACAAGCAAAGGCAGGAAAGAAGTGTTTAGGTAGGCAAGGATTTGTGTTGGGACCATACCAAACACCATCTGTGAATGTAGACTCTAGTTTTTTCCATTCAGCTCTTTCGGCTGGAGTAGAGTGTTTTTGAAGAGCTGTTAGGTCAAAAGATGAAGGTGTGTCATTTAGGTTGATCATGGACAGTGTGTTTGAAGAAGCTGAGGATAGTAGTGCAGCCTGTTTAGCAGATGAATCTGCAAAGTCATTTCCCTTAGAGATGTTGTCACTGCCCCTTATGTGGGCGGCACATTTGACCATGGCTATGCGAGATGGAAGGGTGATAGCATCCAGAAGTCGAGATACAAGTTTGTGATGCAAGATTGGGTGTCCATCTGAGCGGAGAAAACGTCTGTGTTTCCACAGGGCTCCAAAGTCATGAACAACACCAAAGGCGTATCTGGAGTCAGTATAGATGTTGACAGATTTATTGTCAGATAGTTCACAAGCACGAGTCAGTGCTATAAGTTCACAAGCCTGTGCTGAAGTACATGGAAGAGGTAAAGCCTCTATGATGTCAGATGCGGTGACTACAGCATAAGCACTCCTAATGAGACCTGTGAGTGGGTCACGTGAAGAGGATCCATCTACAAAGAGTTCCCAGTCAGGATTCTCTAAAGGTTCTTGTGAGAGGTCAGGTCTTGGGGTACACAAGATTTCAAGTTCAGCCAGACAGTCATGTGGTGTACCTTCGTCTGGTCCAGGAAGAAGAGTTGCTGGATTTAAGATGTTGCAGCGCTGGACAGAGATATTTGGCATGTCTAACAATGTGGTGTGGTACCTTAACCATCGCGCAGTAGACAGATGTGCTGTCTTTTGTTAATTTAGAATGTGTGTGACAGAGTGGGGAACCAACAGGGTCAAATCTGAGTAGCCCACAATGTCTCTGCTGGCCAATACAGATTTCTCAGCTGCAGCCACAGCGCGCAAACATAAAGGAAGGCCTGCTGCAACAGGATCAAGTTTTGCTGAAAAATATGCAACAGGATTTAGCCGGTCGCCGTGTTTTTGCAACAAAACTGAAGTCATGTATCCCCCCTTTTCATCCACCATCTGGATAAAGGGACGATGTGGATCTGGAATACCCAGGGTGGGTGCAAGTTGTAACTGCTTTTTCAGAGTCTCGAATGCAGATAGTGCTGAATCAGTCCATGTAACGTTGGAGCTCATTTGTAGGCCTTTTTCGTGACAGATGGATCTGAGAGGGCCCTCAAGTTCTGCATAGTTAGGAATGAAATGTCTGCAATAGCCACACAGTCCTAAAAATGACATCAGTTGTTTATGTGTTACCGGTAGGGGTAAAGAGACTATGGCTGCAACGCGAGTGCTTGCTAGCTCTCTACCTTCTGCTGTGATTTTATGTCCCAGAAAAGTGACCTCAGGCATAACAAACTGTAATTTAGACAATGAGGCCTTGTGGCCTTCTTGAGCTAGATACTGCAAAAGGCGAATGGTTTGTGTCTCACAGGTAGACTCATCTGGAGCTGCCAGAAGTAAATCATCAACATATTGAAGTAAAGCACATGTGTTTGGTAATGTAAAGCCCTCTAAACTGGTGTTTAGAGCTGCATGAAAAATTGTTGGTGACTCACAATAACCTTGGCAAAGTCGGGTGAAAGTGTAAGATTTTCCCAAAAATTCAAAAGCAAACCAGAATGGCTGTCCTCATGGACAGGGACTGAAAAGAATGCATTAGCCAGGTCTATCACAGAAAAGTGGGTAGAGCCTGCTGGAATTTGGGACAAGATGACATAAGGGTTTGGAACAATTGGTGCACGAGCCTGGACTGCAGCATTTACAGCTCTCATGTCTTGAACGAAGCGCCACTCATCAGGGGGAGTTGGGCGGATCTTTTTCACTGGAAAGATAGGAGTTCTGACTGGTGAGGTGGGACAGGGAACAATCACACCAGCTTCCAACAGAGAGTGGAATACTGGAGTGATGCCCTCCACTGCCTCAGGTTTCAAAGGATATTGTTGTATTTTTGGACGGTAAGACGATTTTGGTGTTATGTGAATGGGTATTTGTCCTTTAATAAGACCTACATCATATTTTGTTTATGCCCACAATGTGGTAGGGACTGCTGATAGACAGGGGCTGTCTAAAGACAGCAGTGTAAGAGAATGTCAGAAAAGTGGTTTGTCAATGACTTCAAGGTGTGGTGTGATTGGTGTGAGCAGGTGCATGGGCTGTTTGAACATCTGGAGTGATAGAGAGTAGTAGCAACCTGTGGTGGTTGGCTGCCAGTCAGTCGCTGCTCTAGCAGATGCAGCTAGTGAGCCTGTGTGTGACCACTGGACACTGAGTGGTTTGGCTAGAGACACATGAGGAAAGGAGGTCTGGACTGTGAAAACCTAGTGTTGTTCAGTGGTTAGTTCTACAAGCAGGAAACAACAAGTGTTAGTCCAACAAATATCTGTGATCTGAAGTCCAGTGGGTGTTGTTTGCATAAACCAACTACCTAAGTCATCAGTGGTGTCAGGAGTCACATGTGCTGTGCAGTGGAGCTTGTTTGGTAACATGAAATCTGCTGTTGGAGACAGCCTCTGCTGTGCTTCCTGAACAAGTCTGTTGTTTAAGTTTTGGTCTGTTAGTAACCATTCATACACATAAAGGACATCTGGGGTTTCAGAAAACATAGTGGTCATGTCTTTGGACACCAGAAGTCCATCAGGGGTGCATGAAATGGTCAAATTTAGTTTTACTATCAGATCTCTGGCTAGCAGGTTTACTGGACATAATTTTGAATGTAAAAACTGATGTTTGAGAGTTGAAACTGCATCATATGGATCAGTGAGAGTTAATGGTGTGGTAACTGATTCAATGACTGCCAGGCCTGATGCACCTGTAGAGCAGACAGTTTGTCCACTGGCAGGGGCATGGGGAAAACAGTCAAACCTAATCAAAGACTGGGTTGCTCCAGAGTCCACAAGAAAATCTAGTGTGACTCCTTCAACATTGACTGCCAGCATAGGTAACTTCCTGTGTGCTGCTTGAGTGTATTTAAAATAAGTGTATGCGGTCGATATGGGTGTGTTCACATGTGTCTGTGTGTGTACACCTGAGAGATGTTCTCGAGGTCCATCACCGTCGCTTCACCCTTCTAGTCAGGTTGAGTGACCCCTGTGACCTCCTCTGCCTCTGGGTGGGCCTTGTCTTGGTGGGCCATAAGGTTGACGTTGAGGTGGGCCTGATGGTGTTTGTTGTGCCTGATGGTATGCTTGTGGGGGAGGGGATTGAACTTGAGGAGGGTAGCGTCCTCTGTAGGGACCTCCTGTTCCTCTTGATGGCCTGTTGGATCGTCTGGATGGACAGTCTCGTATCCAGTGATCCAGGCTCCCACATATGAAACAACCTTGTGACTGTGACGGTGGTATGGGTGGGCCATACTGGTATTGAGGGCGTTGGTGTGGTAGAGGTGGTGCAGTGGTGTGCAGTAATGTGAGTGGACTGTTGTCTCTGGGTTTTTGTTTCTTTATTTGTGTGTCTTCGGAAGTTGTTTGCCTCCATGCATGTCGTGCATGACGCAAAAGTTCATTCAGACGAAGTTCATCATCTAAACCTACGTACGACCTCTGGATTAGAATGCGTACTGAGGGTAGGAGGCCTGTGATAAAGCTTTGGGACAGCATGGTCTCATAGGCTGTAGCCTGTGCTGCTTCCCTCCAGTCATCAGCTTGTGGGGGAGCGATGCCAGAGTGTGCACGGAAAATCAGGAGCAAGCGTTCTAAGTAGTCTTGGGGTGACTCTTGAGGCTTTTGTTTTGTGTCAACTATCTTGTTGTATGTTGGGCGGGGTGGATATACAGCCTGTATTCTTGTACCAATGGCTGCAATGGCTTGTCCGAATGCATTATTGCTAAGATGGTTGTAGTCGACCTGGGTTAGACGCTGGCTTGCTGGTGCGTCAAAAAGGGGGCCGCCCACACGTGATACAAATGTCACTCCATAAGTTGTGGATAAGATCAGTTTAAGTTCAGCCAGTGTTGGGCGTAGAGTCTGTACGAGGACTAAAAGTGCATTACTCACGCTTTCTCCTCCAGTGGCCAGGTCAGGTAGGTGCTGCTTGGCCAGTTCCTTCAGTTCTGTGAGTGGCCATGTTCTGAACATGAGCTGTGCCCCGTCTGGACCAGCCACCTCCATCATTGGCATATTGAGGATGTCATCTTTTCCTGGTGAGTGGAAGAAGGAGGAGGGGGAAGAGGAAGAGGATGCGAATGATGTTTCATCCTCACCTGACTCAGCAGTTGACTCTCCCTGTTGAGTTTGTTGTAACTTCAGATCCAGCTCTTCCTGTTTTTTAGTCAGCTCTCTTGCCAGGCGGGCAATTTCATCTTCATCTTGTTTCTTTTTACGAGCTCTGGTCGCCATCTGAGTTGCTTCAGCTGTTTGGGCGGCTGAGGTGGATGAAGTGGGCACTTGTACTTCCACATTTGATCATCAGGGGGTGGAGGTAAATCATTTCTTCTGAATGGGTAGTCGTCATCTGTTGTCAGAGCCCAGGTTGCTGGCCTGGTGTGGCAGTATGGAGGCGGTTGTAGATTGGTGAGTGAGGGGTACAGGGAAGCTGGGGGAGCGGTCGGATCAGTAGACGCACGAGACTCCGGTGTACATGCAGGAAAAGAAACAGAAGCAGACATACATGAAGACTTTTTCTGTTGTTCAGTTTTATTTGTTTTTTGTTTTTTGGTTTTGTTCACCTTTTGAGTCTTGGTGGTGAGCTCTTCCAGCTTTTGGGTCATCTGTATAATTTTTGATTCGGTTCTACTGGACTCTATTTGTGACTCCATCTTCCACATTCTAAATGCTTCTTGGTGATTATTCATCGCTACAATATGTTCCTGTGGTATTTTCTTCTGCCCCATCATTTTTTGTTTTTGTTTTAATAAGTGTTGCTCGAGTTTTAAAATGTCTTCTACTTCTAACGAACCGTGTTCAGGAAAACCAAATTTATTATGCCATTGAGACACGAAACTGTCACAAAAATCACCATGTAATCTTCTCATTTTATCTGCAATCGGACCGATCGGTATGTATGAGGGCGAACTATTTTTATTCCCCATGATTAAATTATTTTCACTTTATTCTCTTTGCGCGGAAAAACCTCTGTTCTCTTTAAATAAGACAAACTTACGCTCAGTTCCCTTTTTCAGGCGAACTTACGCTTTTTCTCCTTACTTTTATGTCAGATCGCCGCTGACGTGAGATTGTAATTTCTAAATATTGTTTTATGTCTACAAAAATTACTTTATGCAATCGTTAGATCGTTACTCGACATATATCAGTTAATTTTATTTCTCAATTCTGAATATTTTTGTCAGAATTTACGTTTGTTTAAAGTGAAAGTAAAAAGATCGTCTACCTGACGGGCGGGTGTAATCTGTTTCCTGGTTCGGATCCGAGTGGAGTCGATCTTTTCCGCGATGAATCAGGACGTCTTCCCGCTCCTAAGATGAGTGTGGAGGATCGGAGGGGGTTTTATTCCCGGTGGCCAACCAACGTCGTGGTTCACCGACGATCGGACAGACTCTCAACGGATCCTGTTCGTGACGCCAATTTTCAAAGAGTTTAAACTATAAATGTTTTAAGTTTAAATTAAAAAAGGAATCAGAAAAACACCCTGATTAAAATAAGCGCTCGTTTATTTTCTTTTGCAAAAGGAGACCTGTTCCTGAGAGCAGGAAGAGAAGTCTGAAACTTACAAACAGTGAAACATCATTTATACAGTGCTTCGCACGAACATGGGCGTACACAATTTCAGAAAAATGCATTACAGTCAATGTAGAGGGTGTGATTGTCTCATGAAGCAGAGTTTAACTTGTCAACATGTTTTTGTCTGTGGTTGGAACATCTTATACATAAAGTAACTACTTCTTAGTTTCTGCAGAAACTGTGGTTAGGGAGGTACCAGGTATCGGCAGATGTTTCCTGTTATCTGGAACAAGTTGGTGCGAGCAGGTTTCTGTCACATAGTTCTTCAGTACATCAGGTCATTGAACTTCAGTTTATGCAAATGTAATACAATAAAATGATAAAACATCAGAGTACAGAGTTGTTCCTTGATTATACAGAAATTCTTTTCCACAGTTCAGCATACTCGCATATTTTTGCTTCATACTGTCTGTACGGCGGGCCCAACTCCATGTGTTGGGTTACCGTGCTGACCAGTGGGTGACCCCTGTAGGACACCAATGCCTTGTATGCCGCTCTCACGGGGTATTGGGTCCCGTAGTCGACAGGCGTCCGAACTCGGCTGCACAGCATTCGCAGGGGTAGCTTAGTATTTTCGACTACAACTTGATTCCTGTCACATTCCCTTTGATAGACCCTCGTTCTCAGGGATGGGCTCGTTACCCAAATTATCAGGTCTCCCACCGAGATTTTACAATATTCCGTCTGGTGAGACTCTCCGTAGTTGGGTCCCCACTTGATCTTGACCTGCCATCCCAACACTTGTAGATAAACGACATTAAAGATCCATAGTGTCCCCATTGGGCTGGGGTTGTAGGGTAACCCCCACTGATCGCTTATTAACATGAAAGCAATGATCTTCTGAGCCGTCTTGGAGAGGTCTGGTGTGCGGAAGGTTCTTACACTCGAGCTGTAGTAATTCTTTGTTTTATTTGTATAAATTGAGAAGTCTTTTCTGGGTCGATCTAATTTTACCCGTTGTTTTCTAACAATCAGGACTGGTTCATAAGGCCCTGTTCTGGATCTTTGAAACAACGTGTTCCATACGTACTCACGGGCTGTTCCTTCTTTCTCGGGAGGAGGTCCAGCTCACTAGGCCAGAAGTCCGGTGAAGTCCTTAACGTGGTCTCGTCCCATGTCCAATTTTCTTCGATGATTTCGGGGAATTTTATGTTATCTCTTCCTCCCCAAATGGGGCCAGGGCATCTTACAATACCTATTAGCGTTTGTCTTTCTAACCTTCTTCTGCGATGAGATCCATTGATGAGTCTAGCGCCCCTTGGGTTGCTTTTCACGCGTTCATTTTCTTGTCTGTGAGTTTCCATCTCCTCGGGAACGTCTTGCTGGCCCAGGCTTTTAGCACACTTCGTCTTTTGTCCGTTTTACTCAGTTTAGGCTTTTCAGTGTCGTTCTTACTGTCTTCGATAGGCTGGATTGTTGCCCCAACGGAGTACACTCCCCTATATGGTGCAATGATCATCTGCATGGAAACTCTAACCCTCTGGGTGGAGTCTGGCCTTATGGGAGTGTCTACCCGTTGTGCAGCCGTTCCGGGTATCTGCAGCACTCCTTTCCTCTCCCAGGCTTCCAGGGTCACTAGATACTCAGCTGTTTTTTGCTTGGGTCTAGCACCGTGTATAGCCCATGCATCCAGGCTTGTGGTGTGGTAATACAAATTTGTGTGCCTGGTCCCTGCCTCTCGGGGAACCTCTGGCAGGTCGATTAAGGGGAGATCTTGGTTTAAGATTACCTCTGCCACCCGTTGAGCCCACGTAGTTAGCTCCCAGGGGCCCTTCCAGCCGCCTTTTTGAGCTTCTTCGTTCACTTCATCGGGTAGCTGGTTTCCTTCACCTTCGTCTGCCCCCGGCAGATCCCTGAACACCCTGAAGACCAGTGGAAACTGATTAGTGCTGAGAGGTGCGTTTCTCGCTCTTCCCATTGAGGGATTATAGGGCCAGGCTTGCTGCACTGATTGTTCGAGCAAGTCCTGAGGGTTCCAACTTCCCTTTCATTTTAGCCTCTTCCCCCTCGTTGGGTTTAACTATCCCTGGATATAATGGTGGGGCCGAGGGTGTAGCATTCGGCCCCTGATCATAATGCTGCATCCATGTGGTTTCTTTTGGAGCCTCGGATTGTCTTTCATCTAACTGGTTTTTAAAGGACTTGAGGGGGTCATAGTATCTTCTTACTTGCCAACCTATTGCCCTTTCTGAGTGCAACAGCTGACCATTTTGCATTTCTTCTTGGCAGCTCCCGCAGTATCTTACGACGGTTCCATTCCACTCACAAGTACAGTCTCTTGGGCCTTTGTCATTCAATCAATCAACCTTTATTTATACAGGTAAATCCCATTGAGCCTCGAGGACTCATTTACGAGAGAGACCTGATTTCAACAAAGAAAGATGACAACAATGGACAACAGCAACAACAATAAACAATTATAAAAAAGCATACTACAGTTTTTTGTTTTTTTTACAAATAGGATGGCTAAAAGGAAAAGGAAACAAAACAAAAAACAGCTAGATTCCAAGACAAATGTAGAAAACTAACAACAGGAACATGTCAGCATTGGACCCTGCCAGGTGTCCAACAGATTCTTAAAGACACTTATGCCCCTTTTCCATTAGTACCGGTACGGGCCGGTACAGCACGACTCTACTCTACTCGGTACGGTACAGGTTGTGTTTCCATTATGCTTTCAGTACCGGTTCCAGTGGGCGGGGTCCAGAATCCAACATGCATTACCAGATGGTGGCGGTAGTGCGCCATTAAGCTATTGTACTAGTCACAACTTAAGTGTTAGAAGAAGATGACCATAAAACAAAATGGAGGGTATCGTGGCTTTGTTCAACTTACTTCTCAGTCTGTGGCTTTTTGAACGCCGTCGAAGACAAGAGAGTTAGAAACGGCTTCAGGAAGCAAGGCAAAGAACTCTGGAGAAGTACAGGAGAGTGTGGGAAGCCCTAGAGCGTTACAAAAAAGAAGACAGGAGGCGAGCTAAACGACGTGTGCGGGTAAGCTAAAATGCTATTTTGCTATTGCATGCAATAACATTATAAAAGCCGAGCGTAAAAGTACATAAATATTGATAAAAAACTGTTTAGTAATACATATGCCGTGTATGTGTTTCAGATGATTCGGCTGCTAAATAATAATCGCAGCAGACCTACAGTGTGGGCGCATAACAGAGCTACTCAGTGGTGGGACGTTATTGTACCTGGTTTCACAAACAGTCAGTGGTTGAGGAACTTCAGGATGTCAGAACAATCATTCATCTACCTGTGCAATAAACTACGACCGGCTCTGGAGCGACAACATTCAACTTTCCGCCAGTGTGTGTCATTAAAGAAGAGGGTGGCAATTGCACTGTGGAAGCTGGCAACTGGATCCGAGTACAGAAGTGTCGGACATCTTTTTGGCGTCAGCATCACTACCGTGTGTAGATGTGTGCAGGAGTTTTGTGCTGCAGCAGAGACATTGTTGGTGCCAGAACAGATCCGTTTTCCTGATGAAGAGAAGTTCAGAGAAATGGCCCTTTACATTGAGAACCGGTGGGGGCTCCCACACTGTGTGGGTGCTATTGATGGCAGTCATATTCCCATCATAGCACCACAGCACTATCACACTGATTATTTTAATCGAAAAGGTTGGCATTCCATTATCCTGCAAGCTGTTGTGGATGGAAGGGGACAGTTCTGGAACGTGTTTGCTGGATTGCCAGGGAGCCTGCATGATGCCAGGGTTCTGAGACTGTCCACGCTGTGGGAGTTAGCCACGAGAGGAAACCTATTCCCAGCTCATTTTAGGACCATTGGCACAGCGACTACTGGCTACTACGTCCTGGGTGACTCAGCTTATCCATTGCAGGACTGGCTGTTAAAACCATTTTCTGACACTGGAAGACTAACAGCAGAACAGCAGATGTACAACCAAAAATTTTGCAGTACACGGGTTGTTGTTGAAAATGCTTTTGGTAGGCTGAAGGGAAGATGGCATTGCCTTCTTAAAAGGAATGACTGTGATGTTGAACTTGTGAAGTCCATGGTGCTGACCTGCTGCGCTCTACATAACCTGTGTGAAAGTCATGGAGAGACGTACGAGACCGTATTGGATGAACCTGATGCAGAAGCAGCTGCCCAGCCACCCCGTGTGGCTGTGACACAGGAAGTTGGGGAAGGAAGAGATGATGTCAGAAATGCTCTAATGGAGCATCTCATGATAAATCATTCATCCTCATGTGATTAACTGTTTAAAGTAATCCCTAATTGTACACATTTTTTCTTTACCTGCATGCCTTAAACCCGTCTTTGTAACATGTAAGTGTCGCTGTTGATAATAAAAATGTATTACAATATCTTGACTTTTGTTATGAACAGATGCACTACAACAAGGTTCAGTTTAAAAATGATAAACAAGTCCCAGTGTGCTGTCATCACAGAAACTGCTTTTAAGAGCAGCTGTAGATTTAAAGAACATTATTGTTGAATTTCTCCTTAAATCTTAAGTTTTGTGGTTCATAAGAAAAACCCATAAAATAATTGTACTTTCTATATACTAATTAATTTATATTTATATACCATTATATCTATATATATTACTTTAATAATATGCTGTATTTATTTAACATTAATGTGTATTATATTTAACTTTATATTACACAAACTAATTACAAACAGCATTTTTTGTCTCACTTTTCATCTTTACAATACAGGTGGTCATATTTCATTTTTCATTTAGCCTTTATTTATCCAGGTTAGTCTCATTGAGCCACGAGAACTCATTTTCAAGAGAGACCTGTTTAGGGAGCACATGGTGGGGGTTAAGGGCCTTGCTCATGGGCCCAGAGTGGGGCGATTGAGGGTGGGGGCAAGTGTGGGTGTTTCACCTACCCCACCCACAATTTTGATGTTGTCGGGGCCGGGGCGTGAACCAGAAATCTTCGGACCACAGGCCCACCTCTCTAACCTCTGCACCACCACTCCCCCAAAAATATATAAACTGAAGTAGAAAATTTTTGTGTGATGACTTCATCCTGGAACAAAAAAAGACTAATTTAATAACAGTAAACAAAATATAGAAATCTTTTCTTAGGAATCATGAAATCTTAAATGTATAAAAGGGATAAATGTCAAATTTGCATAACCTTCACTATGAACGTAAAGAAAAATATTGTCAGCTTTTCACATTGACAATTATCATGCAGACACAGGACATAAGAAACAAGTCTTTTATTTGAAAGTAATAAATGTAAAAAAAAACCACAAAAGTAACTACTGGAACAAAATTACTACATTAAAAACTACTGAAAGTACTACTATCTACTGATCATCAATTCTAAACTGTCACACAGGTCTCATGGCACGCACAAGATCTTCCAGCACACCAAGGAAGGCTTGATTGAAGGCTTGGTTCTGAGCAGCCTCCTCCCTTCGCTGAGCTGCTTCTTGTTCCCTTGCCTCGAGTGCATCAGCGTGAAGAAGACGAAAGTGTCTCTCACGCTGCTCCTGGTCCTCTTTCTCACCTTCTTTCAGCGCCATAATCAAAGCATGGTCTTTTGAAGACAATCTACTGCGTCTCTTGCCTAGACAGAAGAAACAACAGGTGGTTAATCATTAGACACTGTTTTTTTTAAATGCAGAAAGTGTTAGGAGTGCGCGGGGAACCCAGATGTTATGAGACCCAGAACGAGGCAGACACAGGGGAAATACAAAAGAACAGTGTTTATTATGTACAGTGATATTAAAGCGTCCACAAGCTGCTTCACAGAGGCTCCTGGAAAGAGGGACGACAGGTTAATAGTTGTCCAATGGGGAAGGCCAGAGTGGTTTGTTTAATGAGCGTTTGTCCTTACAGTCCAAACCCGAAGAGGAGAGCTGGTCCTTCAGTCCAAGAAGAGCGAGCAGCAGAGGGAAATCCAACAAGGGTCCAAAGGGGAACGAGGAAGGCTGGCAACTGGAGGCAAAGAGGCACGAGGAATACCTGACAGGCCAAGGGATCCAGATCAGGTCACGAGGGAATCCAAAAAGCACGAGGAACCAGGAAACTGGAAAAAAGAGCAAAACGTGAACAAATTCTTTTCACCAAGACATTTGCCTCACAACAGTACTATACCATAAGAGGTGATATGCTCCAGCGTCGAGTCACACCGGACTGCAGCCTTAAGTAGATGGAGAGGCTCATCAGGCTGATGGCCGCCAGGTGTTGGTAATCAGCGGCCATCAGCAAGGCAGGCTGCAGGCAGTGGGACCCTTACAGTACCCCCCCTCAAGAATCGCCTCCTGGCAACCTGAGGCGCTTCTCAGGGTGGTCTCTGTAGAACCTGGAAATAAGGCTAGGATCAAGGATGAAGGATCTGGGGATCCACAACCTCTCCTCAGGACCGTACCCCTCCCAATCGACCAGGTATTGGAAGCCCCTACCCCTGCGTCTCACGTCCAAGATGGAACGGACGGAGAATGCAGGGTGGTTGTCGATCAGGCGGGGCGGCGGAGGGAGGTCAGATAGAGGACACAGGGGACTGAGGGAGACAGGCTTAACCTGCGAGACATGAAACGTTGGATGGATACGCATGGCCCTGGGAAGCTGGAGGCGGACCGCAGAGGGGTTGATAATGCGGGTGATGGGGAAGGGACCAATGAAGCGGGGGGCCAATTTGCGAGGGGTGTCCTATAGCTTGATGTCCTTGGTGGACAGCCAAACCTGCTGGCCGACCTGGTAGGCGGGCGTCTCTGAACGGTGGCGGTCAGCGAACCGTTTTACCTGGGCTGCGGTCCTAAGGAGGGCCGCCTTGGCCTGGCGCCAGATGCGACGGCAACGCCTAAAATGATGCTGGACGGATGGGACCGAACAGTCTGTCTCGGAATCAGGAAACAAGGGAGGATGGTAACCCAGGGAGGCCTCAAAAGGGGACATGCCGGTGGCAGAGGAGCGGAGGGAGTTGTGAGCATACTCCACCCAAATCAAGTGCTGGCTCCAGGACGAAGGATTGGACTCGACCAGGCAACGCAGTGTGGACTCCAGCTCCTGATTGCAGCGCTCGGCTTGCCCGTTAGCCTGAGGATGGTTACCAGAGGTGAGGCTAACGGACGCCCCGAGCGACTTGCAAAAGGAGTGCCAGACCTAGGAGATGAACTGCGGGCCTCGGTCAGAGACAATGTCTGATGGGATCCCATGGAGCCTGAACACATGGAGGGTGAGTAAGTGGGCAGTCTCAAGGGCAGAGGGGAGCTTAGGGAGGGGAACAAAATGAGCGGCCTTAGAAAAGCGGTCGACCACCGTGAGGATGGTGGTGTTGCCGTCAGATGGAGGAAGACCATTAACATCAGATGAGCTCCGTGAAGCCATTAAAAACATGCCTAATAAGAAATCTCCAGGCCCAGATGGATATCCAGCAGAATTTTATAAAGAGTTCTGGAACATCCTGGAACCAATATTTCACAGAATGCTACATGAGTCAGAAGAAAATGGCAGATTTCCAACACATATGAATTCAGCCAACATTAGTCTACTATTAAAACCAGGCAAAGACCCAGTACTACCTACCAGTTATCGCCCCATCTCTCTTATTAATGTGGATGTTAAAATAATTAGTAAAGTCCTCTCTAAAAGATTAGAGAAAATAATTCCTCTCATTATTCATCCTGACCAAACTGGATTCATAAAAGGAAGACACTCGACCACAAACACACGCAGATTATATAATTTAATAGAGTATTCATATAGTAAAAATATTGAAACAGCTATTTTGTCTTTGGACGCAGAAAAAGCATTTGATAGGGTAAACTGGAAATTTTTATTTTCTACATTGAGTAAATTTGGTTTTGGGGACCATTTCATTAATTGGTTAAAAATATTATATAACTCACCAAGAGCATGTGTCAGGACAAATAATCAAATATCTTCAAGCTTCTGTTTACAGAGGGGGACCAGGCAGGGATGTCCACTTTCACCTGCACTATTTGCTATTTTTATTGAACCTTTAGCAGCAGCAATAAGACAAACTGATGATATTAAAGGTATACTGTGTAAAAATATAGAACATAAAATTAGTCTTTATGCTGACGATGTTTTACTTTTTCTTCAGAACACAGAAAATTCAATATCTAATGTTATCGAATTAATAAACTCATTCTCAAAAGTTTCTGATTATTCTATAAATTGGTCAAAATCTACAGCTCTTCCAATAAACTGCGTGTTTAATACTTCTCTCAATGAACGACTACAATCAGGTAACATTACATACTTGGGCATTAATATTTCTCCTAGATTGGAAGACTTAATAAGATTGAATCATATCCCAATTTTAAAGAACATTGAAGATGATCTTACTAGATGGAAATCTTTGCCCATATCACTTATGGGAAGAGTTGCCTCAGTAAAAATGATGGTCCTGCCGAGAATAAACTATTTATTCTCAATGATTCCAAATAAACCTTCAACTGAATGGTTTAAGTCACTGGACTCTTTGATATCTAAATTCCTTTGGAAAAACAAAACTCCACGTATTAGCTTAAAAGCATTACAGAAATCCAAAGATACCGGAGGATTAGAACTTCCCAACTTCTATCACTACTATTTAGCCAATAGGTTACAATATATCTCAAAGTGGTTAAATCCAAATACATTAGATGAAACTTGGATAGACATAGAACAAACTTTATGCAATAATATTAAGATTTCAGATCTACCGTTTATTAGTACAAATATAAAAAGACATGTTTGCTTTAAAAGCATCAGTATTAGCTCTTCTCTGACAGCATGGTGGGAGTATTTGAAAATGACAAAATCTTCACTACTCCCCTGTAGACATACACCCATCTGGAACAATCCTGACATCCTACAAGAAAATAATATGTTAAATTTCCCAGGTTGGAGAGTCAAGGGAATTGAACGTCTGGAACACATATATGAAGGTGTAGACTTTATTCCATTTAATAATTTAATAATACAATTTGACATGGAAAATAAATACTTCTTAGAATATCAACAAATTAAGTCTATCATAAAAAAGAAATTTAAGCTTAATAAAGCTTTGTTAGAAACACCAATATGTGTGTTAGAGTTCCTTAATCTTAAATCCCCCAAATTATTATCTAAAATATACAAGAAATTGTCTAGAATCAATGACTCCATAATGTTACCTGTTGCAAAATGGGAATCAGATTTATCAATCAATTTTGACCAAAACACCTGGTCTCAAATATGTTTAAGAACATTTAAAATGACTAGAATCTCCAACTTACAATTAATACAGTATAAAGTTCTTTATAGAGTACATTATACAGGTCAGCGAATGTTTCGGATGGGATTTACATCATCTAACAACTGCTCACAGTGCACAGGCAATATTCCTGATGATTATATCCATGCACTCTGGTTCTGCCCACCCGTTCAGAGGTTCTGGGTCCAGGTTTGTGAAGACTTGTCTAAATGTCTGAAATGTAATATTCCACTCTCTCCGTCTGTTTGCTTATTGGCTATCTTGGAAGATGTTACCCTGGAAAAAAATACATGTCGCATGATTTTCACTGCCTTATGCATCGCAAAGAAAACCATACTCCTGAATTGGAAAAATAAAAATAATCTTAGCATTAATCAGTATAAAAATCTTCTGTTAGATCATATTAGTCTTGAAACAGCATCTGCCGACACATTGGATCAATCTCTGTGGGCTCCTTTGATCGGCTCCGTTACATAGTGAGGGTGGGTAGTCTGGGATCTGACCTTGTGGGGCCTTGGGGTTGATGTGGAGGCGGGTGTATGGGTTTGGGGCCCCGGGGGGGTTGCCGGGGGCTGGGCTCTTGGGGGTACCTGGGCAGGGGGGCACTGCTTTCCCTCTGGGGAGGGCCTGGGTGGTTCTGGGGGATGTCTGCTGGTGGCTGCATGCAGGCCCTCAGGTGGTCTGTGGCGGCGGTCGTGGGTCACCGATCTGGTGGCGGGGCGGCGGGGGGGCGGGGTTGGGGTGGGGGCGGGGGCTTGGGGTTCTGGGGGCTTATCGCCCCCGGGCTTGGGCCTGTGGGGTTCGGGGATCTTGGGCTCTGGCGGGCGGGTTGCCGGGCTCTGGGCTGGCTTGCGCTCTGGTGCCCGGTTCTGGGCGGGGGCCTTCGGCTCGCTGGTGGGTTGTGGGTTCATGGGCTGGGGGGTTGGGTGTTTGGGGGCGTGACCAGTGGCCCCTAAGAGGGGGTAGTTTGACCCAGCCTAGGTGTCTAGTGTGCTATGTGTTTTGAGAGATGTCCGAATGAGGGGTGGGTGTAGTATTTCTTCTGGGGTGGGGATGGGGTAGATGTCCTTGGGGGCGGCCCGGGACTGTGCATGGCTGGCTGGCTGGCCCCTTTCCTGTGGTGGGGGCTCGCTCCCGGTGCTTCCTGGCACTGTCGGCGGTTGGGCGGGCGCTCTTGGCCGGGTCGTCCTGGTGGGGTTTGGCTCCATCTGGTAGCGGGCTGACTGCGGTCTGTGGGGGTCCTGGTGGCCCTCGGGTGTGTAGGCTGCTGGTGCGGCTTATGGCGGCCCTCGGGGCTCTGTCCCTCTCTGGTCTGGAGCTCAGCGGGCCTGGCGGTCGGTCCAGATGGAGAGGTGTCTTGGCCTCAATCCCTGGGTGGACCTTGGGGGGCTGGGGGGGGGGGGGCTGTTGGGTCAGTGGGGGAGCTGACTCCCTGTGGGAGCATTTGCTCTCACAGTTATTTCTCCCCATCCCTCACCATGCACCTCCACCCTCTTCATTTCAATTCCACACATTTAGGGTTGTTTGGGCTCAGGTGTGCTGCAACAATTTTACATCTTTGTTGACCATAGCCACTTGACTCAATTTTATTGTACACCTTAGACATTCATTCATAACATCCTCATGACATTCATATATAGGAATTTGAAGTGGGCACATGGCTATGGGTGGTGGGATGACTTTACTCTCACCCCCTGTGCCTGTGCTCACTTACAACGGTTACATTTAGACACTAGGGTTTGGATAGAGTTGGGGTGGAGGGGAAACTGGCACCTTGCCAGCCTTTGCTCCTTCTTCTTTCCTTTTTAATGGCACTCTACAACAACACACATCAACAGCACATCTAGGGGTGGGGGTGTATGTGTCGGGGTCTTATTTTTATTTATTTATTTATTTATTTTTTTCTCCTCTTCCTACCCACCTAGTTCCCTGACTGCCATTCCGGGGGTGGGGTCCGGGAGAAGGGCAGGCCGTCGGGTGTTGACCAGGACTATGTGGGGGTTCGGGGTCTGGGGGTTGCCGTGGGCGGTGCTGGCGCTGTGCTCTCCCTGGGGTTGTTTGGACCCCCTGAGCTTGGCTCTTGGGTGCCATGGTTGGCCCGCTGACCGGGGTGGCTGCCGGGGCCTGGCAGGCGGTCGGCTGGGGGTGCGTGTTTGGTTGTTGACGGTGTGTGGGGTGGTTGGTGGCGTGTCCTCTTCATGGTGGGGGGGTGTCCTGTCGGCGGGGCATGGCCTGGGCCGGTTCTGGGGTATTGGCTCTTCTCCGCTCAGGAATGAATGGGTTTACCTCCTGGGTTTGGGCATGGGCTGCCCCCTGTAGAGGGCGGGTACATGTCTTGGACCTGGGGGGTTTAGAGTGTGTATCGGGAATAAGAATGAAATGTATCGTTATTGTATGTCTTTGAGTGAATGAATGTGAGATTGAGGTTGGGATAGTGTGATTGTGTCTGTGTATGAATGGATATTTGTTAGGCCAAGACTCGGACTGCCCCCTCTTTGATACAACTGGGGGTGCTTGGCATCGCGCCCCTATCGCGCGGCCCCCTGGTGGGGTGTGCCCTTGCCTGCCGGCGCGCTTGGGGCCCTTGGTATCGGGGGCTGGGCGCTTGGGCGTGTGTCGGCTCGGCCTGGTGTCTGCCTGGTGGGGCTCGGGTCCTCTGGCCCTGTCAGGCCTTGGCCTGGGTGGTGTGAGTCCTCGGTGCCCGGGCCTCGGTGCCTGGACCTGGACCTACATCGGTGCGGCGGGTGCCGACGGGGGCCTATGAGTTTGTCGCTGTTGGCCACGGGGGGTCACTGTATGTGGTTGCTGGTGGGGATCTTCCGGTTCTCCCCTGTGGTCCGTTCTGGGGGGTGGGTGAGTGGTTCGTCCTGTGTGGGTGGCTCTGGGGGCTCCGCGGTCGGGGTCCCTCCTGGGGTCTTGGACTCTGGTCCCCCCCTTTTTCATCTGCCTCTGGTCTTGGGGGTCGGGTCTCTGCTGCTTCACAGTTACTAATAAATGTTCTATTAGAGAAGCCTTATACACTTATGCATGCTCACAACCACACACAAATAGAAGCAGGGATGCTTATTTAGGCTTTATATGTAGATATATAGATATGTATGTGAGTGTATATTCATGTGTATGTATGTATGTATGTATATAGGCGTAGGTATGGGTATATATATTTATGGAAACTTACTGCAAAGCCATGAATATTTTAAGTTCTTTATACATATGTATTTTGTTGCTATGTTTTGTCATGTTCTTTGCAGGTGAACAGACAGTGGCCGGGTGTTTTGACGTGTGCTCTATTTGTATATATTTCTTATATTTTGGAGTCTTACTTTGTCTTTTCTTTCTTTCT
>NC_056498.1:83434437-83441006 GCF_014905685.2 Nematolebias whitei
CTCCTCCATCACAACAACGCCCCCAATACCAGTATGGCCCACCCATACCACCGTCACAGTCACAAGGTTGTTTCATGTGTGGGAGCCTGGATCATTGGATACGAGACTGTCCATCCAGACGACCCAACAGGCCACCAAGAGGATCAGGAGGTCCCTACAGAGGACGCTACCCTCCTCAATTTCAATCCCCTCCCCCACAAGCATACCATCAGGTCCAGCAGACACCATCAGGCCCACCTCAACGTCAGCCCTATGGCCCACCAAGACAAGGCCCACCCAGAGGCAGAGGAGGTCACAGGGGTCACTCAACCTGACTAGAGGGGGGGAGCGACGGTGATGGGCCTCGAGAACGTCTCCCAGGTGTACACACACAGACACATGTGAACACGCCCATATTGACTGCATACACCTATTTTAAATACACACAAGCAGCACACAGGAAGTTACCTATGCTGGCAGTCAATGTTGAAGGAGTCACACTAGATTTTCTTGTGGACTCTGGAGCAACTCAGTCTTTAATTAGGTTTGACTGTTTTCCCCATGCCCCTGCCAGTGGACAAACTGTCTGCTCTACAGGTGCATCAGGTCTAGCAGTTATTGAATCAGTTACCACTCCATTGACCCTTACTGACCCATTTGATGCAGTTTCAACTCTCAAACATCAGTTTTTGCATTCAAAATTATGTCCAGTAAACCTGCTAGCCAGAGATCTGATATTAAAATTAAATTTGACCATTTCATGCAGTCCTGATGGACTTCTGGCATCTAGAAGCATGACCACGATGTTTTCTGAAACCCCAGATGTTCTCTATGTGCATGAATGGTTATTAATAGACCGAAACTTAACCAACAGACTTGTTCAGGAAGCACAGCAGAGGCTGCCTCCAACAGCAGATTTCATGTCACCCGACAAGCTCCACTGCACAGCACATGTGACTCCTGACACCACTGATGACTTAGGTAGTTGGTTTATGCAAACAACACCCACTGGACTACAGATCACAGATATTTGTTGGACTAACACTTGTTGTTTTCTGCTTGTAGAACTAACCACTGAACAACACGAGGTTTTCACAGTCCAGACCTCATTTCCTCATGTCTCTCTAGCCAAACCACTTAGTGTCCAGTGGTCACACACAGGCTCACTAGCTGCTTCTGCTAAAGCAGCAACTGACTGGCAGCCAACCACCACAGGTTGCTACTACTCTCCATCACTTCAGATGTTCAAACAGCCCATGCACCTGCTCACACCAACCACACCATACCTTGAAGTCATTGACAAGTCGCCTTTCTGACATTCTCTGACACTGCTGTCCTTAGACAGTCCCTGTCTATCAGCAGTTCCTTCCACCTTGTGGGCAAAAACAAAATATGATGTAGGTCTCATTAAAGGACAGACACCTATTCACATCACTCCCAAATCGTCTTACCGTCCAAAAATACAACAACATCCTTTGAAACCTGAGGCAGTGGAGGGCATCACCCCAGTATTCCACTCTCTGTTGGAAGCTGGTGTGATTGTTCCCTGTCCCACCTCACCTATCAGAACTCCTATCTTTCCAGTGAAAAAGATCCGCCCAACTCCTCCTGATGAGTGGCACTTTGTCCAAGACCTGAGAGCTGTAAATGCTGTAGTCCAGGCTCGTGCACCGATTGTTCCAAATCCTTATGTCATCTTATCCCAAATCTCAGCAGGCTCTACTTACTTTTCTGTAATAGACCTGGCCAATGCTTTCTTTTCAGTTCCTGTCCATGAGGACAGCCAGTTCTGGTTTGCTTTTGAATTTTTGGGAAAATCTTACACTTTTACCCGCCTTTGCCAAGGTTATTGTGAGTCACCAACAATTTTTCATGCAGCTCTAAACACCAGTTTAGAGGGCTTTACATTACCAAAAACGTGTGCTCTACTTCAATATGTTGATGATTTGCTTCTGACCGCTCCAGATGAGTCTACCTGTGAGACACAAACCATTCGCCTCTTGCAATATCTAGCTCAAGAAGGCCACAAGGCCTCGTTATCCAAATTACAGTTTGTTATGTCTGAGGTCACTTTTCTGGGACATAAAATCACAGCAGAAGGTAGAGAGCTAGCAAGCACTCGCGTTGCAGCCATAGTCTCTTTACCCCTACCGGCAACAAAAAAACAGCTGATGTCATTTTTAGGACTGTGTGGCTATTGCATTTCATTCCTAACTATACAGAACTTGAGGGCCCTCTTAGATCCATCTGTCATGAAAAAGGTCTACAAATGAGCTCCAAAATTACATGGACTGATTCAGCATTAACTGCATTCGAGACACTGAAAAAGCAGTTAAAACTTGCACCCACCCTGGGAATTCCAGATTCACATCGTCCTTTTATCCAGACGGTGGATGAAAAGGGGGGGTGCATGACTTCAGTTTTGTTGCAAAAACATGGTGACCGGCTGAAACCTGTTGCATATTTTTCAGCAAAACTTGACCCTGTTGCAGCAGGCCTTCCTTTATGTTTGCGCGCTGTGGCTGCTGCAGAAAAATCTGTATTGGCCAGCAGAGACATTGTGGGTTACTCAGATTTGACCCTGTTGGTTCCTCACTCTGTCACACACATTCTAAATGAACAAAAGACAGCACATCTGTCTACTGCGCGATGGTTAAGGTACCACACCACATTATTAGACATGCCAAACATCTCTGTTCAGCGCTGTAACATCTTAAATCCAGCAACTCTTCTTCCTGGACCAGACGAAGGTACACCACATGACTGTCTTGCTGAACTTGAAATCTTGTGTACCCCAAGACCTGACCTCTCACAAGAACCTTTAGAGAATCCTGACTGGGAACTTTTTGTTGATGGGTCCTCTTCACGTGATCCACTCACAGGTCTCATAAGGAGTGCTTATGCTGTAGTCACTGCATCTGACATCATAGAAGCTTTACCTCTTCCTTGTACCTCAGCACAGGCTTGTGAACTTATAGCACTGACTCGTGCTTGTGAACTATCTGACAATAAATCTGTCAACATTTACACTGACTCCAGATACGCCTTTGGTGTTGTTCATGACTTCGGAGCCCTGTGGAAACACAGACGTTTCCTCCACTCAGATGGACACCCAATCTTGCATCACAAACTTGTATCTTGACTTCTGGATGCTATCACTCTTCCTTCTCGCATAGCTGTGGTCAAATGCGCCACCCACACAAGGGGCAGTGACAACATCTCTAAGGGGAATGACTTTGCAGATTCATCTGCTAAACAAGCTGCACTTTTGTCCTCAGCTTCTTCAAAAACACTATCCATGATCAACTTAAATGACACACCTTCATCTTTTGACCTGACAGACCTTCAAAAACACTCTACACCAGCTGAAAGAGCTGAATGGAAAAAACTAGGGTCTACATTCACAAATGGTGCTTGGTATGGTCCCAACACAAATCCTTGCCTACCCAAACACTTTTTCCCTGATTTTGCTTGTTTGACACATGGGATTGATCATGTGTCAAAAGGGGGAATGTTAAGAGACATCAACACACACTGGTTTACTGTAAAAAAAAATTTAAACTGCTGAACAATTCTGTGACTCATGTCTGATCTGTGCTTCACATAATGTGTCCAAAACCATAAAAACAACTGCTCCAGGAGCACACAGAACAGTAACAGCACCTTTCCAACACTTAATGATTAATTTTATTGAGCTAACTCCTGTCTTGAACAAAAAATACTGTTTGGTTGTTGTGGACATGTTTTCCAAATGGGTTGAAATATTTCCCACAAAACACTCCACAGCAAACACAGTGGCAAAAATTTTACTAACAGAAATCATTCCACGCTGGGGAATCCCACAGAGGATCTCTAGTGATAATGGACCTCATTTTGCTAACATGATCATTACAGAATGTTCTGAAACACTGAATCTGAACCTCTCAAAACACTGCGCCTACCACCCACAAAGTGCTGGTGCAGTTGAACGAGAAAATGGCACATTCAAAAACAAACTTTCAAAAATCTGCGAGGAAACGAGTCAGAACTGGGTCACGTGTTTACCAATTGCTGTGTTATATATGAGGATGCGTCGTAGAGCTAGGTTTAATCTGAGCCCTTACGAGATTCTTTTTGCAGCACCACCCAACCTAGGAGTGGGCCCCACAACAGACTCCACCAACACCCTTACACATTGTGACAACAATATGTTGAATTACTGTATTGCACTAACCAAACAATTAACAGACATCAGAAACCAGGTACAAGGAGAGCTTCCAACACCAGCCCAAAAACCTTTACATTGTATTTTTCCTGGAGACTTTGTTATGATTAAATGTTTCAGGAGAAAAAGGTGGAACTCCCCAAGGTGGACCGGTCCATTCCAAGTATTGCTAACCACCCACACGGCTGTGAAGGTGGCTGAGAGAGCAACTTGGGTCCACGCCTCCCACTGCAAACACTTCAGGGGAATCACACCGCCTACTGAACGACCCCAAGAGGACGAAAACGCAGCACCCGAGACCCATACTGCAGAATCCAAGGATCCGGACGAGCAAACCATCCCAGAGGAAAAGTGCACCAGAGCTTAGCGCTGGGTGCCACCGCGGGTACAGCAAGTATCGGAGTCTGAATGACTTGATACCCACGAGGGATCTACACAACCTCATTCACCACCCACTGATAGAGCCCAGGCTCTCAGTGAGGGCGGCGGGATACCTAGACCCTCCAACTGATTAAACAGGCAGAGCATTAGAAACTCAGAACATGCCCACAACACGTACACCTCACTGGCTGCAAACTTCAATTGCATGTTTTAGGTTCACCCTTACCACGATACTATTAACTCTAATGGTATGGTACCTACACCCAGGAAACAAAGTAGATTCCAAAATTGACAGAACTAGACGCGAATTATCCCACTTGCTAAAACCTAGCCATGAACATCCACACGACTACAGCACAAATTTATGGTGGCAACTGATGAATAAGACAGCCCATGAAGGAAACACGACTGACTGTTATGTATGTACACACATGCCTTACGCCACATACAACTCAGGACTCCGTACTCAACCAGTCTCCCTAAACCCACAGTTTTGTCTGTATGGTTTAAGTACTCACCCAGGCTTACAAAACTGGGACGATCGAAATTACTCACGACCCTTGTCTTCTATACTAATAAGGAACGTTGCCTTGTTCACCCAACAAGCCAAGCTAATGTTGGGACGATTCCCCGAGGGCAATTGTACTGCGACCTCTGATGTATTACCCCTGCCCCAGATATCACTAACCCTACCAGAAATTATCACGTTAACAAACCTAAAACCTAAACAATTAGGAAATTGCGTGTTTAACAATGGTACTACTTCAGTAGGTACCCTCCCATGGAACCTATGCGAAACAGTATACTCTTTCTGTGATCTTCCCCCCTTTACAGGAAATGAGCCAACTTACCTGTACTGCACCTTTTGCAGAGAGGGAGAAAACTTCACAGACGGAAATCGCGCAAGCGGTACGTCCTGTGATGGCTACGATTTAACCAATTGTGAGGGACTTCTAACACAAATAACTTTTCACATACACAAGCACACAAAAGGCAGACAGAATATGACTCGCTGCAGCGTCTTAGTTCCCGGAGACAAAGGCTCTAGGGTCCTTTCAGATTGGTATTTTCTTTGCGGCCACAAGGCATACACCGCGCTCCCTCCAAATTGGGGTGGACTATGTACTTTGGTCCAGCTAACAAACTCAATGTTCGTGCTAAGAAAACACAAACCCCCACCGAAAAGATTTTGCCGCTCGTCCATGCCTAAAGTAACCAGGTGGGGAGGTCTCACCACTAGCACAGGGGTGCCGTGGGAATATAAGATTTGGAACGGTGGCGAAAAATAATTTCAACAAGTCTTCCCTATGGTTGGATTAGGTGAAGTCCGCGACCATGTAGAAATCAATAGGTATGCACTTCTCCGACTGATTAATGCCACACAAATGCTAGGAAATGGAACTCGAAATGAATTAAACGCTATTAGGAACATGGTTCTCCAGAATAGAGTTGGTCTTGACCTCTTAACAGCCTCGCAAGGGGGCGTTTGTAAAATAATTGGTCAAGCATGTTGTACGTTTATCCCTGATGAAACACACGATGGAGGTGCCATCCATGACGCACTAGAAGAATTGTCCCAATTAAAGGACTATGTAGAAAGCGGTACCAAAGGCGCACAACCTTTTGATCTCTGGGCATGGCTTACTTCCGGTTCTTGGTGGCAGCTTCTGTTGAGAATCTGTGTACCCCTTCTAGTTATCTTGATCTTGCTTTGTTTGTTTTTCTCTTGCATCATACCCTGCCTAAAAACATGATGATGAAAGCATTTAACCAAACTTTTGTAAATATAACCATACCCAACACAGAAGGGCCTGGGACTGCAACCATCCTTCAGCCCAATCCAGGCGAATATATGCCGATGAGACGTGTTGACCCAGACAATTATGCCGACTGGTATAACGATGCCACACCCGCACAAGAAACCGACGACACTGAACTGCCTTATCCTAAAATGGAACTTACACCTAGGCCCCATGAAGAATTTATCCTAAAGTAAAGATGGAAA
>NC_056498.1:83441106-83443831 GCF_014905685.2 Nematolebias whitei
TATGGGTGGGCCATACTGGTATTGGGGGCGTTGTTGTGATGGAGGAGGTGAGGGTGGTGCAGTAGTATGCAATAAAGTGAGTGGACTGCTGTCTCTGACTTTTTGTTTCTTTATTTGTGTGTCTTCAGAAGTTGTCTGCCTCCATGCGTGTCGTGCATAGCGCAAAAGTTCATTCAGGCGAAGTTCATCGTCCAAACCTACGTACAATCTCTGGATTAGAGTGCGTACTGAGGGTAGGAGGCCTGTGATAAAGCTTTGGCACAGCATGGTCTCATAAGCTGTAGCCTGTGGTGCTTCCCTCCAGTCATCAGCTGGTGGGGGAGTGATGCCAGAGTGTGCACGGAAAACTAGGAGCAAACGCTCTAAGTAATCTTGAGGTGACTCTTGAGGCTTTTGCTTTGTGTCAACTATCTTGCTGTATGTTGGGCGTGGTGGATATACATTCTGTATTCTTGTACAGATGGCTGTGATGGCTGTTCTGAATGTATTATTGTTAAGATTGTTGTAGTCGACATGGGTTAGACGCTGGCTTGCTGGTGCATCAAAAAGGTGTCCACCCACACGTGATACAAATGTCACTCCATAAGTGGTGGATAGGATCAGCTTTAATTCAGCAAGTGTTGGGCGTAGAGTAGGTACGAGGACTGTAAGTGCATTACTCACGCTTTCTCCTCCAGTAGCCAGGTCAGGTAGGTGCTGCTTGGCCAGTTCTTTCAGTTCTGTGAGTGGCCATGTTCTGAACACGAGCTGTGCTCCATCTGGACCAGCCACTTCCATCATTGGCAAATTTATGATGCCATCTTTTCTTGGTGAGTGGAAAAAGGAGGGGGAAGAGGAAGATGTGAATGATGTATCATTCTCACCTGAATCATCAGTTGACTCGTCTTGTTGAACTTGTTGTAACTTCAGTTCTAGTTCTTTTTGTTTTTCATCCAGCTCTTTCTCCATGCGAGCAATTTCATTTTTATCTCGTTTCTTTTTAAGAGCTCTGGTCGTTATTTGACTTGCTTCAGCTGTTTGGGCGGTTGAGGTAGATGAAGTGGGCACTTCCACTTCTGCATTTGCAGCATCAGGTGGTGGAGGTATATTATTTCATCTGAATGGATAATCATCATCCGTTGTCAGAGCCCAGGTGGATGGTTTGGTGTGACAGTATGGAGGTGGTTGTAGATTACTGAGTGAGGGGTACAGGGAAACTGGGGGAGCGGTCGGATCAGTAGACACACGAGACTCCGGTGTACATGCAGGAAGAGAAGCAGAAACAGACATGCATGAAGATTTTTCCTGTTGTTCAGTTTTATTTGTTTTTTGTCTTTTGGTTTTATTCACCTTCTGAGTTTTGGTGGTCAAGTCTTCCAGCCTTTGGGTCATCTGTATAATTTTAGATTCAAGTTTACCGGACTCTTTTTGTGACTCTATCTTCCACATTCTAAACGCTTCTTGGTGGTTATTCATTGCAACAATATGTTCCTGTGGGATTTTCTTCTGACTCATCATTTTCTGTTTTTGTTTTAATAATTGTTGTTCAAGTTTTAAAATATCTTCTATTTCTAATGAACCGTGTTCTGGAAAACCAAATTTATTATGCCATTGAGACACGAAACTGACACAAAAATCACCATGTAATCTTCTCATTTTATCTGCAATCGGACCGATCGGTATGTATGAAGGTGAACTATTTTTATTTCCCATGGTTAAATTATTTTCACTTTATTCTCTTCGCGCGGAAAAACCTCAGTTCTCTTTAAACAAAGATGAACCTACATTCAAAGACCTCAGTTCTCTTAAAATAAGATGAACTTACACTCGGTTCCCTTTTCAGGTGAACTTACCTCAGTTCTCTTTAAACAAAGATGAAATTACACTCGGTTCCCTCTTTCAGGTGAACCTACACTCGGTTCCCTCTTTCAGGTGAACCTACCTCAGTTGCCTTTTTTTTTTTTCTTTCAGGCGAACTTACTCTTTTTCTCTTAAGTTTTATGTCAGATCGCCGCTGACGTGAGATCGCTTTTTCGTAATTTTAAAAACTGTTTTATGTCTACAAAAATTTACTTTGTACAATTGTTAGATCATTACTCAACATATATCAGTTAACTTTATTTCTTAATTCTGAATAATTTCTTCAGAATCTACATTTCTTTAAAGTGAAAGTAAAAAGATCGTATAGTTAAATTTTGTTCCTCAATTCTGAATAATTTTTCCAGAATCTACGTTTGTTCAAAGTGAAAATAAAAAGGTTATCTAGTTAAATTTATTCCTCAATTCTGAATACTTTTGTCAGAATCTACATTTCTTTAAAGTAAAAATAAAAATATTGTCTACCTGACGGTCGGGTGTAATCTGTTTCCTGGTTCGGATCCGAGTGAAGTCGATCTTTTCCGCGATGAATCAGGACGTCCTCCCGCTCCTAAAATGACTGTGGAGGGTCGGAGGGGTTCTAGACCCGGTGGCCAACCAATGTTGTGGTTCACCGACGATCGGACAGACTCTCAACGGATCCTGTTCGTGACGCCAATTTTCTAAGAGTTTAAAACTATAAATGTTTAAGTTTAAACTAAAAAAGGAATCAGAAAAACACCCTGATTAAAATAAGCGCTTTGTTTATTTTCTTTTGCAAAAGGAGACCGTTCCTGAGAACAGGAAGAGGAGTCTGAACTCAGGAAGAGAAGTCTGAACCTTACAGGAAATGAAACATCATTTATACAGTGCTACGCACGAACATGGG
>NC_056498.1:83443931-83446134 GCF_014905685.2 Nematolebias whitei
AGCGCCGTGAAAGACGCATAATCGCGCGACACAACGAATCGATAACGAAATTCGTTGCCAACGCTTTTAATCATCGATTTTTATCGATTTTATCGATTCGTTGTTGCAGCCCTAATTTTAACCCAGGTGTCGTCAACATACCTGAACCAATGACTTGGTGGTGTCCCTGAAAAGGACGTCAAGGCTCTCTTTTCTACCTCTTCCATGTACAGGTTGGCAACAATAGGAGAAACTGGAGACCCCATAGCACACCCATGTTTCTGTCTATAATATTGCTCCCCATATGTGAAGTAGGTTGACTGCAGGCACAGTTTCAAGAGTTGACACAGTTGTTCTGTGGAAAGTGTGGTCCTGCTGCTCAGAGTATTTTCGAAGAGGTTAAAACTATAAATGTTTAAGTTAAAATAAAAAGGAATCAGAAAAACACCCTGATTAAAATAAGCGCTTTGTTTATTTTCTTTTGCAAAAGGAGACCGTTCCTGAGAGCAGGAAGAGAAGTCTGAACCTTACAGGAAATGAAACATCATTTATACAGTGCTACGCACGAACATGGGCGTATACATTTTCAGAAAAATACATTACAGTCAATTGCAGAGGGCGTGATTGTCTCATGAAGCAGAGTTTAACTTGTAGCAGAGTTTAATTTGTCAACATGTTTTTATCTGTGGTTGGAAACATCTTTTACATAGAGCAACTGTTTCACAGTTTCTGCAGAAACTGTGGTTAGGAAAATACCAGGTATCAGCAGATGTTTCCTGTTTATCTGGAACAAGTTCGTTGGAGCAGGTCTCTGTCACATAGTTCTTCAGTACATCAGGTCATCAACTTCAGTTTATGCTGTAGATGAACATATTCTGTGATATATTCATAAATTAAACGGATTCATTCATTTTTCTGGACTGCATAATATCGTGTATTGAATCTAATAAAAATGTAACGTGAGGCATTAATTTTCTTTGACCCATCAAAATGAACGTGGTCATTTATTTTCAGAATCAAAATTTAACATCAAACATTTACATTAATTTGGCGAATTGAAAAATAACAACATGGCTCAGTTAGCTAGTTTTACAAGGAGGAAACAATACGGCGATGGTTTCCCTTGCTTCCAGCTGTACAACAGACATTTCTGAAAATATCTGGAATGATTTCTAGCAGATTGAAGAGTTTAAAGATGGAAAATGAAGTTTATCTTGAGAGAGATGGGTGAGGGAATGTGTCTGTTATAACCAGAACAACACGCTCCTTCTGGACCCAGTTTAACCAACGGTACACTTTGCGGTTGAAGATCGACTCTTTTTACCTTGGCAGAGGATAATTCCGACTTCGGTGTAGAGTTGCCTTCAAACGCTATCCAGCGTCTCCGTAAGGATAGTAGGGAACCGTTCGGAGTCGTGAGATCATCCAGAACAGACTTCATAGTTCCTCTGAACTTCTCTTGTTCAGCTTAGTCGCAGATGTCCTGAGCATTCTGAACTCTGCTGCTCTCGGAACCAACTCACAGCATTCTCTCAGCGTTCTCCTCAGCGTTCTTCCCAGAACTGCCGAGAACTTCTCAGAACTTCTGAGTTTCAGAACTAACAGTGAACTAGGAAGTGTTGCACCTTTTAAAAGAGGTCACTTCCGGTTCATTTGAGACCTTTCTGATTGGTCGGTGGACCAACAGAGGTGTGTTTTTGTGATGTAAGAGGTTATTAAAAGTCAAGGAAAAAGATTAAATTTGTTTAAGAACAGACAGAAGATTGCTATGAAGATTCCAGACTTCGTGGAGTCAACTCTCTAGTATCTTTCTGTAAAAGTTAAACATGACATTTCTTTTCAGTAAACTTGCAGTTGACCGAAACTTGACCTTTGACCAACTTACACAACTTGCTCATTGAAGACAGAAAATCAGACAATGCATCATTAACCTGATTTCTACTTTGAATGAGGATTAAAAATCACTAATACTGTTTCACAGTTGATTAAAAATGATTAGTTCACTTCAACATTTAAAAATGGTTTGAACTAAACACACTTTGATTATCAAAACATTTGTAGAATAGTAATGATAATAGAAAAAGAGAGTGTTCTTTCAATTGATCAGTGCAGGACACTTAGAAAGTCTCTGGATGAACTTAATCTTGTGTTTCTGGACTCAAATCAATGAAATACAGTTCTTGTTCCAGGAAGGCCCTCAAGGCCAGATTTTGACCTGAGGCTT
>NC_056498.1:83446234-83450455 GCF_014905685.2 Nematolebias whitei
TATGGGTGGGCCATACTGGTATTGGGGGCGTTGTTGTGATGGAGGAGATGGGGGTGGTGCAGTAGTATGCAATAAAGTGAGTGGACTGCTGTCTCTGACTTTTTGTTTCTTTATTTGTGTGTCTTCAGAAGTTGTCTGCCTCCATGCGTGTCGTGCATGGCGCAAAAGTTAATTCAGGCGAAGTTCATCGTCCAAACCTACGTACAATCTCTGGATTAGAGTGCGTACTGAGGGTAGGAGGCCTGTGATAAAGCTTTGGCACAGCATGGTCTCATAAGCTGTAGCCTGTGGTGCTTCCCTCCAGTCATCAGCTTGTAGGGGAGTGATGCCAGAGTGTGCACGGAAAATCAGGAGCAAACGCTCTAAGTAATCTTGAGGTGTCTCTTGAGGCTTTTGCTTTGTGTCAACTATCTTGCTGTATGTTGGGCGTGGTGGATATACAGCCACAATTCTTTCAATGATGTCTGTGATGGCTTGCTTAAACGCATTATTGTTCTGGTGATTGTACTCGACATGGGTGAGACGCTGGCTTGCTGGTGCGTCAAAAAGGTGTCCACCCACACGTGATACAAATGTCACTCCATAAGTGGTGGATAGGATCAGCTTTAATTCAGCAAGTGTTGGGCGTAGAGTCTGTACGAGGACTGTAAGTGCATTACTCACGCTTGCTCCTCCAGTAGCCAGGTCAGGTAGGTGCTACTTGGCCAGTTCTTTCAGTTCTGTGAGTGGCCATGTTCTGAACACGAGCTGTGCTCCGTCTGGACCAGCCACTTCCATCATTGGCAAATTTATGATGCCATCTTTTCCTGGTGAGTGGAAAAAGGAGGAGGGGGAAGGAGAAGAGGAAGAGGAAGATGTGAATGTTTCATTCTCACCTGAATCACCATTTAACTCTTCTTGTTGAGCTTGTTGTAACTTCAGTTTCACTTCTTCCTGTTTTTCAGTCAGTTCTCTTGTCAGGCGGGCAATTTCTTCTTCATCTTGTTTCTTTTTACGAGCTCTGGTAGCGATCTGAGCTGTTTCAGCTGTTTGGGCAATTGAGGTGGATGAAGTGGGCACTTCCACTTCTGCATTTGCAGCATCAGGTGGTGGAGGTATATTATTTCGTCTGAATGGATAATCATCATCCGTTGTCAGAGCCCAGGTGGATGGTTTGGTGTGACAGTATGGAGGTGGTTGTAGATTACTGAGTGAGGGGTACAGGGAAACTTGGGGAGCGGTCGATCAGTAGACACACGAGACTCCGGTGTACATGCGGGAAGAGAAGCAGAAACAGACATGCATGAAGACTTTTCCTGTTGTTCAGTTTTATTTGTTTTTTGTGTTTTTTGGTTTTATTCACCTTCTGAGTTTTGGTGGTCAAGTCTTCCAGCCTTTGGGTCATCTGTATAATTTTAGATTCAAGTTTACCGGACTCTTTTTGTGACTCTATTTTCCACATTCTAAACGCTTCTTGGTGGTTATTAATCGCAACAATATGTTCCTGTGGGATTTTCTTCTGACTCATCATTTTCTGTTTTTGTTTTAATAATTGTTGTTCAAGTTTTAAAATATCTTCTATTTCTAATGAACCGTGTTCTGGAAAACCACATTTATTATGCTATTGAGACACGAAACTGACACAAAAATCACCATGTAATCTTCTCATTTTATCTGCAATCGGACCGATCGGTATGTATGAAGGCGAACTATTTTTATTTCCCATGGTTAAATTATTTTCACTTTATTCTCTTCGCGCGGAAAAACCTCAGTTCTCTTTAAACAAGATGAACTTACACTCGGTTCCCTCTTTCAAGTGAACTTACACTCAGTTGCCTTTTTTTTTTTTCAGGCGAACTTACACTCAGTTGCCTTTTTTTTTTTAGGCGAACTTACTCTTTTTCTCTTAAGTTTTATGTCAGATCCCCGCTGACGTGAGATCGCTTTTTCGTAATTTTAAAACCAATTTTATGTCTACAAAAATTTACTTTGTACAATTGTTAGATCATTACTCGACATATATCAGTTAATTTTATTTCTCACTTCTGAATAATTTCTTCAGAATCTACATTTCTTTAAAGTGAAAGTAAAAAGATCGTATAGTTAAATTTTGTTCCTCAATTCTGAATAATTTTTCCAGAATCTACGTTTGTTCAAAGTGAAAATAAAAAGGTTGTCTAGTTAAATTTATTCCTCAATTCTGAATACTTTTGTCAGAATCTACGTTTCTTTAAAGTGAAAATAAAAAGATTGTCTACCTGACGGTCGGGTGTAATCTGTTTCCTGGTTCGGATCCGAGTGAAGTCGATCTTTTCCGCGATGAATCAGGACGTCCTCACGCTCCTAAAATGACTGTGGAGGGTCGGAGGGGTTCTAGACCCGGTGGCCAACCAACGTCGTGGTTCACCGACGATCGGACGGACTCTCAACGGAACCTGTTCGTGACGCCAATTTTCGAAGAGTTTAAAACTATAAATGTTTAAGTTTAAACTAAAAAAGAAATCAGAAAAACACCCTGATTAAAATAAGCGCTTTGTTTATTTTCTTTTGCAAAAGGAGACCATTCCTGAGAGCAGGAAGAGGAGTCTGAACCTTACAGGAAGTGAAACATCATTTATACAGTGCTACGCACGAACATGGGCGTATACATTTTCAGAAAATACATTACAGTCAATTGCAGAGGGCGTGATTGTCTCATGAAGCAGAGTTTAACTTGTAGCAGAGTTTAACTTGTCAACATGTTTTTATCTGCGGTTGGAAACATCTTTTACATAGAGCAACTGTTTCACAGTTTCTGCAGAAACTGTGGTTAGGGAGATACCAGGTATCAGCAGATGTTTCCTGTTTATCTGGAACAAGTTCATTGGAGCAGGTCTCTGTCACATAGTTCTTCAGTACATCAGGTCATCAACTTCAGTTTATGCAAATGTAATACAATAAAATGATAAAACATCAGATTACAGAGTTGTTTCTTGTTTCATACAAAAATTCTTTTCCACAATTCCATCACAGATGTGACAGATCATCAGAAGTCCATTAGAAACCGATTTAACCTGTAAATGAATAATAAGAGTCAGCACTATCTTTACTTGTATGAATCAAAACGAGTCTCACATGTTTTACTAAATTTGTACAGAAAATGATGTTGGAACTAACCCCAACCCAAACGTTCAGACCAAGAGGTGGATCCAACAGGAACATTTTGATCAACTATTATCTAGCAACCTGTTACAAGACACCTCTGTTGTAGTGTTATTAAATATGTAGGTGTTTGTAATTACTGTTTCAGCTCTCATCATTGTATGAACAGTTAAAACTCTAATCTAATATGTAAGTTTTATTTTGTAATGTTTAGCTTAAATGCACCAAAATTCTGTTCTGCTGTATTTTCCTTATTTCACTCCCCCTTTTTGAAACAGGAGGCAATCAAAATTCCTCCTGTTTCAAAAAACATACGTTCATAACATGGATGCTATAAATCCTGACTGAAGCTCACAAACACTCTTCCAACTCCGTCTGTCCATCACACGGTACACAACCTACAGGCAAACTCAGGGATAAGGTGCAACGTGAAGTTATCAACAAAATGGAAGAACACCAAACGTCACCCAGGCACAGACTAGTGCAGGTGTAAAACTACATGACCCAACAAGAAAAAACATCGTCTAACAACCGTCTGAGTCCAGGTCAACCATAATGATTTACAGTACACATATCACAGAACAGTGAAGCCACAATCACCTGGTGATACTGTCAGTGCAGTAGTGTAAAGAAAATGTTTTCCCAACATGGATGCCTGGTCAGATAAGATGAAATAAGAGAAAACAAGATGTACACCCCCAAAAGCAAACTTAAACATGTGTCTACGCAGGTAAACCAAAACTGCACTGCTCTAACGCGATTACATGATGGAAAGAATGAATGTACTTAATCGAAAAGTAATTGGAAAAGGTGGGTAATCAACCTATCAGAAGTATGGCTCTGTAGGTGTAAAGATCATGTGTCAGTCAGATCTGTCCTCTGTGTTAAACTGTCACAGATGTTTGAAGGAATGAATGCCTGTGTGTATGGTCATGTCACAGCAAAAACAGGATTGATCATGAAACTGAAGTTATTGCATCACCATCCTGAAGATCACATTTTGAGCTGACACGTCACTTCGGCAGCAGTGTTCGTTAGTGACTTTAACAGCTTGACCACCGCTGTCACATCATTCTCCAGCCCCCCTTCTTCTGGAGATTA
>NC_056498.1:83450555-83468391 GCF_014905685.2 Nematolebias whitei
TAGAAACGGTCCTGTCATCATCAGACCAAATTTCATCCCTAAATGCAGAAGTCCAAGTGTTCTGATAAAAGTAATCTCCAGAGTTCCCCAACAGAGAGAAAACACAGGGTTTTACTCACGTTACTTCCTGGTTCCCAACGGACCGGAGGGATGAGACCGATCTTGGATCTGTCAGTTTTTTCAACAAGGTGATCATGGACAGACCGTTTTTCACATGTTGACAACCAGACAGCTGTTGTACAACATCCAGAGAAACGCATACCGGTCATCCCAAAACACAGAAAATTCCTGCGGGTTTTTTTTTCTCCTTTCAGGGGATGAAGCATCAGTACAACGGGCTGCCTGTCATTGTACGTTCTCAGTGTGTGGAGACAGCCCTGCATCTGTTACACAGAGCAGGAATGAGAGTTTTGTTTTACCTGGATGATCTGCTGTTCCTGTAACATTCCAGACAGGTAGCAGTGATGCAGGCTCAGGTGCTGACATCACACCTGTTAAATCTGGGCTTCGCCATGTAAGACCTGGCAGAGTGGTAACAGTTGTCTCCGTCATGAAGCTGTTGGGAATGATGTCATCAGCTCACACAGTGGTTCCGCTGGGTTTGTTACACATGAGACGCCTCCACAGGTGGTTTGCGCGTCTGCGTGTGGATCCAGTAAAACAAAAGAGACGGATGATCACTGCCCCTCCCTCCATGAGAGCAGACCTCCGACACTGGGGAAACACCCTGGTTCTGTCAGAGGGAGTTCCACAGCAGACCCACGTCACAAGTGTCAGTCTTAACGGACGCGTCGCTGTCAGGCTGGGGGGGGGACATGCCTATCTCAAGCAGTAGGGGCGCTGTGGCCCCACCACACATCAGCCCACATCAATGTTTTGGAGTGTTGCACAGTACTGAATGTGATTCAACACTTTGCTCCCGTGCTACAGAATCAACATGTGTTGATTCACACAGACATCATGGTGACTGCTGCGTACATAAACCGTCAGGGGGGTGTGCGTTCAGCCCAGATGTTACACATTGTGTGAAAGCTACTGTGTTGGGCTCACCAAAACCTGCTCTCCATCAGAGCAGTTTACATACCCGGTGTTCTGAACAGAGGGGCAGATGTGATGTCCAGGGGCGGTCCACGTCACGCGGACTGGACCCTCCATCCAGACCTGATGGTTCAGACGTGGCAGAAGTTTGGCAAGCAGCTGTGGACCTGTTGCGACACGAGAGAACGCTCAGTGTCAACTATGGTTTTTCCTGAGCCCGCGAGACGATCCACCGCTGGGGGTGGATGCATTGTTCACAGCCCATGGTCCAAAACGCTTCTGTACGCATTTCCCCCACCTCCTCTGATTTTACGGTTCCTGAACCGAGTTCAGGAGGAGGGATTGACAGCTCTTCTGGTGGCTCCTGCGCGCGTGAACGCACCATGGTTCCCAGTCCTGCAACGTCTGTTGTCGGGTCGCCCGTGGAAACTGCCGTGGAGGGAGGACGCTCTCCTTCAAGCAGGAGGAGCGATCAGGAGTCACCCAGAAATAGGCCAGCACCTGTGGGTCTGGCCGCTGAGCGGTCCCGCTTAGAGAGGATGGGGCTCCCACAGGAGGTAGTGCGCACAATCCAGGATTCACGTACTGCATCTACCACAGCTCTGTACACATCAAAGTGGACGGCTTTTCAGCGCTGGTGTACAGAGAAAGGTGTAGAGGCCACCTCATGCCCATTAGGCGGCGTGTTGTTTTTTTCTACAACAGCTGAAGGATAGGAAGTTGGCATTCAGCACGATTAAAACGTACGCTGCAGCCATCTCTTCCTGCCACGAAGGGTTCGGAGACAGAACAGCTTTTAATCACCCGCTGATGGAGCGGTTTTTAAAAGGTGTACAGAGACGCAGCCTGCTTCACGCCCACTTGCTCCACAGTGGGATTTAACGCTGGTCCTGCGAGCCCTGATCAAAGCTCCATTTGAGCCTCTGGATCAGTCTTCACTTAAATTCTTGTCTCCTAAAACAGCCCTGCTTCTGGCTTTAACATCCGCTAAGAGGGTGAGTGATTTATCTGCCCTCTCTGTCGCTCCGTCATGTCTCAGAATTCAGGCTGATGGTAGTTCAGCTGATTTAAGACCAAACCCAGTTTTTATGCCTAAAACATCACAAGCTCTTTTAAATCAAGAGTGATATCGTTGGAGGGATTTTTCCCTCCCCCCCACAGATCAGAAGAAGAAGCATCTTTTCATCTTCTCTGTCCGATGCGGGCGTTGACGTGTTACATAGCGCGCACAGCTGTAATGCGTCAAACTCAACACCTGTTTGTGCATTATAGAGATGCATTTGCAGGTCACCCGTTATCCACCCAGCACTTGTCACACTGGCTGTGTGAGGCCATTTCTGAAGCCTACAGAGCATCAGTTTTAGAGCCTCCTGTCAACCTCAAAGCACACTCGACCAGGGGTATCGCATCTTCGACTGCTCTGCATAATGGTATGTCAATGCAGGACATTTGCACTGCGGCTGCGTGGTCAACACCCTGCTCATTCATTCGCTTTATTTACGTGATGTGACGGCTCGTTCCATGACACATTCTGTCCTTAGTGCTCTAACAGAATGAATATTGTTGTTTTTCATGGAACTCTGTTTAAGCTCACATCTGTCTGCATGCTTTACAGTGTGAGATGTTGTTATCAGTCACAAGTTGTGTCTGTGATTTTGGTTCTATTGTCATTAATCAGTTCATGACTATTGTTACCAATCAGTTCATTTGATCAATAATCAGTTCATTGTTATTGATCTGTTTATACTGTTCAGCCATGAACCAGTTGGTTCATGCCCCCCACCCCTCTTCTTTTCAACATCCTCTTCCCGTTGAAAATTTCCGGGGCGTTCATGTTTTTGTCAGAACGCATAGTTACACAACATGCGTCTGTGCATGGCACATAATTACGCAACGCGTAGTTATGCACATGGGGAGCTGAGTGACAAGACGTTTTTTGGGCAAGCTTCCGCTTCATACTGTGTTCGAATGGACACAGTGAGGCAAGGACCACATCCGCTTCGCCCTTAACCCATCAGCGACAGCCTTAAAGGGCGAAGCCTATACGACATAGAACGTTGGTTACGTACTGTAACCCCAGATTCTATGAGTATAGGCGTAGCCCTTTAAGCGTCGGGCCTCACTGGTTCCTAAATGGCTGAAGAAAAAACTATTTTGGGAGCCGATTTCCCGCTCTTAACGTAATTTATACGGACCGGGTGGGGCCCACACAGCAGGTGGGCGTGGACTAAATTTTTTCAGTGCTTATGCTGCGCATAACGGGATAAACCCGTCAGCGACAGCCTTAAAGGGCTACGCCTATACTCATAGAATCTGGGGTTACAGTACGTAACCAACATTTTCTGGTCATCTCGGATCCTGCCCTTGGTTCTTCCTGTGCCGGAGTCTCATCCTTGTTGCCTTTGCCCTCCAACCATTTGCCTGCCTTGGGATTTTCCCCCACAGCCTCACCCACAAGGAAATACCTGTAAGGAGAGACAAAACTATTTATTCCACCGTTTGAGCTGCCTCCTCTTGCCTCCTAGACCTGACCTTGTCTCTCCCTTTTTCAGGAGTCCCAGGCCACCATTTTGTATATACCTGTCAACTCATTCACTGTAAATAATAAACACTGTTTTGCTTATTTGAGACTTGTGTCGTTCTGGTTCTCGTTCCTACTGGGTTGTCCGAATCATAACATCTGCAGAAGAAACCAATAAAACTTTGCTTTTTATTTTTGTTGAAGTTCTCAGTCTAAAATTTATTAAACAATAGGTTTAATAAACTCCACAATTTGGCATCACGAACAGGATTCTTCGCTGGTCCGTCCACTCGGTGGACCCAGGACGGGGCTGATCACCAGGAATTGCTGGATTCTTCCTCTAAACCTCTGCTAGTCTTTGAGAGCGAGGGGACGTTTTGGTTTTCCATCGAGAGGAATCGACCGCGACAGAATCCGAACCAGACTGAGACAACAAAAACAACTACTTAAGGTAAACTGAAAAACTTTTTGATAATAGGACGAAGTAGGTTTTAGAAAATAAAACGGAGGTAGATTTGTACAAACAAATCGAGGTAGGTCCCGATAAGGGACTGAGAAATAAATAGAACAACAGTAGGTTTTAAAAATAAAACCGAGGTAGATTTGTATAAACAAATCGAGGTAGGTCCCAATAAGGGACTGAGAAATAAATAGTGGATAATTAAACAAGGAAGCACCAGGAAAATTAAACAAAAATGGATGCAGGGAAAAGCAAAAAAGAGGATTATATTCCTTGTGGTCTAGAGGCGGACCAAATGTGTAGATTACATGGAGATTTGTGTCTCAGTTTTATTTCACAGTGGCATTCTAAATTTAATTTTCCAAAAAATGGTTCCTTCGACCCCGAAGAAATTCAAAAATTGGAAGAACAATTGTTAAAACAAAAACAAAAAATGTGTAATATGAAGAAAATACCACAGGACATGTTTGTAGCCATGTACAACCATGAGCAAGCATTTAAATTATGGAAAAACCAGTCCAAATCCCTAACACAAAAAACAGCGTCTAAAATGTACGAGATGACTCAAAAAGTTGAAAAGGCAACCAAATTGGCACTAAAGAAAACGAGACAATGACAAATTCACAAAAAATATTAGAAACTCAGGCAGAAAAGAAAAAAGAATCGCTTAAGGACAAATTAAATGTGTCTTTCTCGTCTTCTCTTCCACATACACTGGAGTCCTGTGGACCTCTGTCTCCCGCTGCACCTCTGTACCCCTCTCTGGCTGGTCTCGTCGACCCACCAACTTACGCCCTACCTGCATCAGCGAAAAGGAAGATGGAAAAATCACAAAAATTACCCACCAACGGTCAAGCTCAGCTGCTCGCACCACCAAAACCCACTTGGGCCCTCGACTCAGATGATGACTATCAGGGACACGGACCAGAGTCCGAAACAGATGAGGGACCCTCGAACCTGTTGGCAGACCCGATCGTAACTGAACCTCCCACCAACAAGGCAAAACCTAAGCCCTCAGGAGTCACTACAAGATTAGCAGCAAGGAAAAAAGAGCTCATGGCCACAGCTAATCAACTTCAAGAACAAATTACAGCACTGATACAAGAAGGCAAGGAGAGCAGATGCAAAAAATCAGCAGCTGCATTTCAACCTGTGGAAAGCAAAGAAAATGACTCTGATAATGTGCCCTCCAGCTCAAAGGAGGAAAGAGACGACCCCAAAAATCTACACACCAACCAAATGCTGGAGGTTGGGGGACCAGACGACCCTCAACTGGTGTACCGAGCCTGGCCCAAGGCGGCCCTGATTGAGATGGCGAGCCAGCACTTGCCTGACCTGGCACAAGGAGGAGCTGCTGTAGCTGTTGCCATGATAAACATGATAGAAGTGGTCCGACCCACACTGGCTGAGCTCAAAATGATACTGGCTTTTGTGTACGTGATTGGGTTCATCAGCACCATCGGGGTTCAACTATTCGATGTGAACGACGGACAACGTATCCTCCATGTCCACGCTAACCATGATGACAACCAAAGTTATTTCAAACAAGTGGAAAGGATCACAGAACGCATCACTGCAGCATATCCTCAGACCCCAAGCTTCACCACCATCACAGACACTGTTCAGAAACCAGATGAAGCCCCACAAGACTATGCTAACAGACTGCTGCCCATCTTCAGAACCCACTCTGGTATTCCCATTGCTGATGATGACTGGCGAGAAGCCCCTCAAGCAACGTCTTTTGAGATTATTTTCTGCCAATCTCTAATGACTGGACTTCTCCCACCAATCCGCAAAGCTGTTCAATCCACCTACATTGGTTGGAAAACTTATGTCCGGCTGAATGAGCTCCTCAGACACGCCAGACACGCCTGGAATCAACACACAGCAGAGCAGACCTCCACCCAAAGGAAAAAGCAAAGACAAACTGAAGAGGCCCAGCTGACACTGCTACAAGCAGCCACACCGATGACGTTAAGTACAGCTGCTGCCCAACTACCTCAACCACCAAGACCCCAGCCACAGCCTGTTCAACCTTATCAACAGCAGACTGACCCAGCTGGACCTCGTCCTTGTTTCCTGTGTGGAAGTCTCGACCATTGGGTCCGAAACTGCCCCCACAAAAGAAATCAGTGAAGTGGAAGAGGACGAACAGTTCGGGCCAAACCAAACACACCCACAAAACGAACAGACTTTTGCCCGGGCCCACACCGACATGGTGGACGTGGCTTTGGGCACCCAGAGGGCAGAGGCCGGAGAGGAGGTTACTCCATCTGACTAGTGCCGGAAGACCAGGACTCCGAACTGCAAGTATCAGCACACACACACACCTGTTTTTCCATCAGACACAGGCGAGGTTATTCCAACATATTACAAATACACTCAGTCAGCTTATCTGAAGTTACCTATGTTGACAGTGTTTGTTCAGAACAACCCAATTAAATTTCTTGTGGATTCAGGAGCAACACAATTTCTGATCATGAAAAAATGTTTTCCTAACGCTCCACTCTCAGGTAAAATAGTACATTCAACAGGAGCGTCCGGTCAGGCCATTCCTGAAGCAGTCACAGCTCCCCTCAAAATTGTAGATCCTTTTGACCAGATTACACATGAACATCAGTTTTTGTTGTCAGCCTCCTGTCCAGTAAACTTGCTGGCCAGGGACTTGATACAAAAATTTAGACTGATGCTCAGTTGTGGTACTGAGGGCCTGCTTGTCTCAAAACAAACAGACGATCCAGACACCCTTGTTCCCCTCACACCAGATTTACTGTATGTATTTGAGTGGCTCCTGCTAGACCCTCACCAACAGCAGTCTCTCATCCAAATGGCCAGAGACAGACTCCCACCCATAACTTGTTTCATGTCTGAACAACGTTTACACTGCACTGCTCATGTGACTTCAGATCCAGCTGACAAGCTAGGAGACTCATTTTTGATGACCCCTGAGACACAACTGACCACTTCGTCCCTCTGTTGGACCTCAGACTCTTGTTTTGTCTTAATTACACTCAAAGACAACATGACTCCCCAGACGTTGTATTTTACTACAGCAGACTCTTTCCCTCACATTTCTCTGGCCAAACCACCTGATCAGCAGTGGCGTTCTTTGGGTTCCCTAGCACTAAAAGCCCACCAGGCTTCAGACTGGGAACCCCATGACAGCTTTTTCTATTCACCCTCTCTCAACATGTACAGACAAGATTTTTGTCATCTGCTGACTGTACGCCCCACAAAAGAAGTGATTGACAATAACAAATGACTAACAATGTCCACCTTGTCTCAGGACGACCCAGAATTGTCAGCAGTCCCAACACATCTATGGGCACAGACTAAATATGATGTAGGACTCATAAAAGGCCAGGAACTGTCGTGGCTGAGAGCCACTAATGGTGTTCAAAACAGCTGATATGGCCACCTTAGTTCAAAAGATTTATTGGACAACAAATTACAAATTTTTCATTTTACAAGTGTCAAGGATTTTGTTTATTACTTATTTTACATTCTGTCGTTATATAGTTGAATTTATTAACTGATTTTATTGTCAATCCCAAGAAGTAATTTTGGCTAATTTGTTTACAATGTGTCATCCAGAAATGTTTAAACTTAATTTGACCTGTTTATGATGTTTATTTGTCCTGCCTCCTTCGGCTTTTCCCTTTTCAGAAGTCACCACAACGAATCATCCTCCTTATTTCCTCTTAGGCCTTCGTCAGACCTACGCCTTACTTCCTCCAAGACCACCCCTACTCCATTTCTCTTTCTATCCACACCCTGATAAAACAGTTTGAACCCAGCACCAATGCTGTGATCCATGCTGCTCTTCTACTTGGTCTCTTTGACACCTCAACCATTCACCTTCCTTCTCTGCATCATGTCAGCAGCTCTCTGTCAGCAGCTCTCCACCTTTGCCTGTCTGTTCAGTACGTTTGTTATCAATTTACCTCTGTCCCTCGCCTGCTTAGTGAGTGACTGTCTGCCATCTTCCTCCTCCCACACAGCTAGCTGTTCCAACAATACCTCCAGCTGACTCCCTCTGACTCCATCTCTCAGTTAATTACCGCTCCTACACGGGATGTCCCCCTCTGGCCTTGAGTTTCAAACCATTGCTGCAGATCAACTGTTCCAGAGGCCACTGCCTCCTCCTTTACCTCTGACACTGATTGAACACACAAATGTTTTTCGACCTCGCTCTCTTATCCCCGTTTATGTCTGGCCTCCGACAGCTGTGATCTAATCAGCTGCTGATTAGTCTTCCTGTTTTAAACGATGTATTACGTTTCTCTCCCTACGTTCAGTGACTGAAAATGGCATTCAGATCTCCTCCTGCCACGATCCCCCTGTTGATGTACCACCTCCAAGCACCTCCTCCCTCTTTCAAGCTGTATTCAGCTTACTTCAACGTTTTTTTACTGCTACTGACGTATTTCTGTTAATTTCTGAACATTGAGCTCCTTTCTGTTAGGATTTGTGTCAGGAGCGAACCCAGAGTGCAGAACAGGGACTCAACTCGGCAGATATACAAAAATAGGATTTTAATGATAAACGAAAAGTTCAAAATAAACAAGCTGACGGGGCAGCAAAACTTACATGAACTAGGAAGGAGGCACGGGGAACTCAGGAGACACGAGAGACACGGGGAACTCGAGGGACCAGGAAGACTCAGGGAAAGACTCAGGAGACCCAAGGAAGAGTACCCAACGAAGACGACCCGACGAAGAACAAGACAGAATAGGACGGCTTAAATACAGGGAGAAGACGAGACATGATAACAAACAGCTGGGACGAGACACAGGTAGCAACAATGGAAACTAATGAGGAAGCACGAGGGAAACAGACACAAACCGGGCCACAGAAAAGTACCATCCTTACAGTAGCCCCCCCCCCCCCCCAAGGACGCCTCCAGGCGTCCCCCCCAAAAAAAACCCTCCCGAAGGACTAAGGTGGGTGGAGGGTGGCACTGCAAGGGTGGAGGGCCCGAGGAAAACACGAGGACCAGAGAAAAGACACAAGGGACCACAGAGAAAGGACACGAGGGACCACAGAGAAAGGACACGAGGGACCACAGAAAAGGGACACGAGGAACCAGGGAAAAAGGGACACGAGGAACCACAGAGAAGCGACATGAGGGACCACAGAGAAGGGACACGAGGGACCACAGAGAAGGGACACGAGGGACCACAGAAAAGGGACACGAGGAACCAGGGAAAAAGGGACACGAGGAACCACAGAGAAGGGACACGAGGGACCACAGAGAAGGGACACGAGGAACCAGGGAAAAGGGACACGAGGGACCACAGAGGAGGGACACGAGGAGCCAGAGAAAGAGGACACGAGGAGCCAGAGAAAGAGGACACGAGGAGCCAGAGAAGGGACACGAGGAACCAGAGAACACGAGGGATCACAAGGGACTTGGACGGTCAAGGGATCGTCCCAAAGAGTCATTGTTCCGGCGGGCGGCCGGGAGGCTGTCCATCAAACCGGGCCAGGTCAGGGGGACGGCCGGGAGGCCGTCCAAAACACAGAGCCAAAGGGAACACGGCTTGCGATAAGGAGACCTGGGGAGCTGCAGCATGCGACGAGGAAGCCTGGGGAGCTGCAGCGGGTGGCGTGGAAGCCTGGAGAGCTGCAGCGGGCGGCGTGGGAGCCTGGAGGGCTGCAGCAGACGGCGTGGGAGCCTGGAGGGCTGCAGTAGACGGCGTGGGAGCCTGGAGGGCTGCAGCAGGCAGCGTGGGAGCCTGGAGGGCTGCAGCAGGCGGCGTGGGAGCCTGGAGGGCTGCAGCAGGAGACGAGGGAACCTTGGAAGATGCGGCAGGAGACGAGGGAACCTTGGAGGATGCAGCAGGAGACAAGGGAACCTTGGAGGATGCAGCAGGAGACGAGGGAACCTTGGAGGATGCAGCAGGAGACGAGGGAACCTTGGAAGCTGCAGCAGGAGACGAGGGAACCTTGAAGGCTGCAGCAGGAGACGAGGGAACCTTGGAGGCTGAAGCAGGAGACCAGGGATAGAAAGTAAAAAATCCTCCATCTGGGACAAAATGAAATCAAAAGAGGACGGGTTTCTCTTAGCTGAATTAAATAGTTCAAGAATGGTCTGATTTACATGAAAAATCTCTTCAGGGGAAAATGAATGAAAAAAGGAATGTCTGTATGAGTGGGTGTGGTGACGGGTGCCGCCCCCACCGGAAACCTGGAAGGTGAGGCGGCGGGACACGCCCCCACGGAGTCACAATGAGTACTCTCCGGAGGTACGGCCAGGCTGGGTCGAACAGCCGCGGTGCGGAGTGGCGGTGAGAGGCCGGATTCCGCCCCCACCAGGAACCTGGAAGGTGAGGCGACGGAACCCGCCCCTGTAACATCAACCGGACCGGACTCACCGAACCGAACAGGAGTGGACCGGAGCTCCCGCGGGACGCTGGATCTCGCCCCCACCGGAAACCTGGGAGGTGAGGCGGCGGACCCCGCTCCCACGAAAACACCGGAACCAGCTCTGAAGTTCTGCTCGGCCGACGAGACCGGGCCGGTCGCCGCAGACTGCCTCCGGAACCGTCTTCTGCCACTGCGGCGGCGGTGGGACGGTGGAAGGACAGAGACGGATAGGAGCTCGTCCATCACGGCACGAGGAGGGAAAAAAGAAAAAAGGTGAGTGTTGCCGAGTGAGAACCCTGCCCGCTGGGTTCTGTTCTGGTCGGGTCGTACTGTTAGGATTTGTGTCAGGAGCGAACTCAGAGTGCAGAACAGGGACTCAACTCGGCAGATATACAAAAATAGGCTTTTAATGATAAACGAAAAGTACAAAATAAACAAGCTGACGGGGCAGCAAAACTTACATGAACTAGGAAGGAGGCACGGGGAACTCAGGAGACACGAGAGACACGGGGAACTCGAGGGACCAGGAAGACTCATGGAAAGACTCAGGAGACCCAAGGAAGAGTACCCAACGAAGACGACCCGACGAAGAACAAGACAGAATAGGACGGCTTAAATACAGGGAGAAGACGAGACATGATAACAAACAGCTGGGACGAGACACAGGTGGCAACAATGGAAACTAATGAGGAAGCACGAGGGAAACAGACACAAACCGGGCCACAGAAAAGTACCATCCTTACACTTTCAGCTAATATATGGAAGATTCAGATATTCCTGCTTACATTCCAGATACCATTTAGCTGTTTCATGCCAATATCAGCTAATTCCACTTTTATTTTTAAATTAATCCAACTTTTACAGCCTAATTCAGGAAACCCAAGCTCTACCCACTTACTTTTGGTACTTTAAGACTATTTCTGCTTGTTTTAGCTATTGGTCTGCTGGACTTTTATACTTATTTCATATTCAAAATTGTTCCATCTCGTTTAGATCGTATCACATTTATGAGTTCCACACCTGATGACAACGTTCACACACTCAGGCATTCAAATCTTTTTCATTCACATGCACAGCCAGCCCCGTTGTGATAAAACAATACACAAGTCTGTTGTATGGAAAAAACCCAGAGTCCAGACTTGTCCTTGCCTTATACAACAGCGCCCCCTTTTGGTCAGGATATGGATGCTCCAGTCAGTCCGAGTCACCTGACACTCACAGAGAACAGCGCACGCACTTTCACCTAGAAGGACAGAGCAAACCAAAAGAAAAGGCTGCACCTTCCCCCACACCAGTACAACAGGGAGAGATAAGAAATCTTTTCTGTCAGCCACACACACACAGCCTCAGGCCCCCCACCCTCACACACGAGACTCACATACACACAGACTCACAGTCACAGCACGGCACAGTACGATATCCTGACCCTAAAGCGGTCCCAGACCGCCGGAAATTTGGTACTAAGTCCCAGACTGTAACGTTCACTTCGACTAAATTAACAATTGCTCTTAATTTGGCGGACAGTCAACACCCGCGGTGGGAAGAAGCACCCCACAGCCCCCGAGTCCCCGACTCATTAAGCTCACCTCGTCAGGTGAACCCTTTAGCGGCCAACCATGCTGAAAACAAAGTGAACGTTTATTCTATATATTTTTTAACGCCAGACTCCACGGTCTTCCTCCGCCACGATTCTAAATCGTGTTCTATCTAAACAAAGCCGTGCACAGGACACACACACACTTACACGCACGCGGGCAAGCACGCACGCGTCTTGCACCCCCCCAAGTCTGAATACAAGTAATCTGTACGTCAGAAGTTCTACTAATCACTTTAAATTAGCTTACCAACCATCTCATTCAGGAGATGGTATGAACACCCACAAATGAACATATAATTTGTATAATTTGATTTATGGCCGAATGGCAGAAATTTTACTTAGGTAAACATCCGCTTACCTGTTAAATGGTGGGCCCAAAGTTCTCTTTGTGGATGTATCACACCAACTCGATCCAATTTGTTCTGTCCGCCAGCTGCACGTTCGGGGTCACCATCTGTCGTGGCTGAGAGCCACTAATGGTATTCAAAACAGCTGATACAGCCACCTTAGTTCAAAAGATTTATTGGACAACAAATTACAAGTATTCAGAGTTCATAAAATCAAATTACATGTATGCATACAGGAGCATTTACCAAACACCGACCTGATCAGATGAGTCCCCAGCAAATGCTAATTTCTGCAGTCTGTCCCTGGATTTTTATCACAGTTTTGAGCAGACTCTGCCTCTGATTGGTTTAACCGAAAAGGTTGCCATGGTTACTGGTCTACCCCGCCCCCTGAAGGACGTTAGTCTCTAAATTCCACAGATAAGTTTATGGCCCACTGAAATTGGTTCTTGTTTTAGCTCTGTTTCAGTTAACTTGATAATACCTTAGTGATACCAAATGATTCTGTTCTAAAGTCAAGTTTCTTTCTAGGAATAATTAATAACTATTAATTATTAACTAACGCATGTCTATGTGTTCTTAATTGATCCCTCTGACTTATACTTGTGTTTTAGTTCAGTTGAAGTCACCCCACTCTACTGTGAAGATTAAACCTGTATTCTCTCATCTAAACTGACCCATCATCAAACAATGGTTAAATGATTAAATGCTAATTATCATTAAGAGAGAACCTGAGGGATTTTATTTAGTCAAACTATATTAAGTCTAAATTAAAGAAATGTGTTCTAGCTTATTTTATGTTAATCAGTCCGTGTATGTGTGTGTGGGTTACTCAGTGAGTGGGGCTGCCCCTCAGTACAGCAACCGTCCTGCTGTAAGTAAACAGTATCTTACCTGTAATGGCCCCGTTGTGATTCGCTTGTAAATATATCAAAATGTAAATTTCTAAGATTGTAAATCTATAAGATTGACCCTAACTAGGGTGAGATTATATATAAAGTGGATACTCATGCAAATTAATTGATTAACATTTAAATGATTGTGAGGAAACTCTAAAGAAAAACGACACACACCCACATGATATAACATGAAATTTCAGAAATAATAAAAGATAAAACATTAAATCCAACAGAACCCATTCAAATTACACCTAAATCCTCATATCGACCCAAAATCCCTCAGTACCCCCTCAAACCTGATGCAGAAAGAGGCATTACTCCAGTTTTTCACTCTTTGCTTAAAGCCGGAGTAATTGTTCTCTGTCCATCCTCCCCTGTCAGGACTCCTATTTTTCCAGTGAAAAAGATCAGACCTCAGCCCCCTGATGAATGGCGTTTTGTTCAGGACCTTAGGGCTGTGAACTCTGTGGTTCAAGCACGTGCTCCCATTGTTCCAAATCCTTATGTTATTTTTTCACAAATCCCATCTGGCTCCACCCATTTTTCTGTCATTGACCTGGCCAACACCTTCTTTAGCGTGCCCGTACATCTAGACAGCCAATTTTGGTTTGCTTTTCAATTTCAAGGAAAGTCTTACACTTTCACCCGCCTGTGTCAAGGTTACTGTGAGTCACCCACTATTTTCCATCAAGCACTGAATGACAGTTTAGCAGGTTTCTCACTTCCTTCTGATTGTGTATTGTTGCAATATGTTGGTGACCTTTTTTTGGCTACACCCTCAGAACATTCATGCAGAGAAAATACTGTCCGTCTGCTTCAATATTTAGCAGACCAGGGCCACAAAGCCTCTCTATCTAAACTGCAGTCTGTGCAAACCACTGTGACATTTCTGGGCCATCGAATCTCAGCAGCAGGTAGGGAAATTGCAGACAGTCGCGTTAAAGCAATAGTGACTCTGCCTCTTCCCGAGACAAAGAAGCAATTAATGTCCTTTTTAGGATTGTGTGGTTATTGTAGGCATTTTATACCTAACTATGCTGAAATGGAGACTCCTCTACATGTCATCTGTCATGAAAAAGGCCTACAAATGAGCTCCAAATTAACTTGGTCCCCTGAGGTGTTGCAGGCCTTTGAAGCGCTTAAAATCCAACTGCAACAAGCCCCCACTCTTGGTATTCCAGATCTCACGAGACCTTTTATACAGGCCATGGATGAGCGAGGTGGCTGTATGACATCCGTGTTGCTCCAAAAAAATGGTGACAGATTGAAGCCGGTCGCCTATTTTTCAGCTAAACTTGACTCTGTCGCTGCAGGACTGCCTCTCTGTTTGCACGCTGTTGCAGCTGTCGACAAAGCGGTTTTAGCTAGTAGAGACATTGTGGGTTATTCTGATTTGACCCTCCTCGTTCCCCACTCTGTCACATAAATTTTAAATGAACAGGAAACCACATCTATCCACAGCCAGATGGCTGAGGTATCACACTACCCTCCTTGACATGCCCAACATAACAATCCAACGTTGCAATATTTTAAACCCAGCAACTCTCCTGCCAACATCAGAAGAAGGCCTCCCACATGACTGTTTGGCTGAGCTATAAATAGTCTGTACACCTCGACCTGACCTACAACACCCTCTGGACAGTCCAGACTGGGACCTGGTTGTTGACAGCTCTGCCTCACTTGATCCTGTAACAGGTCAAATCTGAAGTGGCTACGCCATTGTTACTTTAACATACACTGTTGAAGCCAACTCACTCCCACCATGCTCAGCTCAGGCCTGTGAACTTATTGCCCTGACAAGAGCTTGTGTTTTGTCTGAAGGAAAAACTGTAAATATTTACACTGACAGCAGGTATGCATTTGGCGTTGTCCATGACTTTGGAGCATTGTAGAAACACAGACGGTTCCTACGCTCCGATGGACAACCTATATTGAACCACAAGCTTGTAGCTGACCTCCTCTCCTCTATTACTCTACCATTGAAAGTGGCAGTCATTAAATGTGCAGCCCACACATCTAACACAGACTTTGTGTCTAGAGGAAATGCACTGGCTGATGAAGTTGCTAAATTAGCTGCCTGTGCTCACTCACAATCTGTTCCCATTCTGACTCAGACCTCCTCTCCATCTTTCTCTGTCACGGACATGCAGAGATTTGCAACAGCCAGTGAAAAGGCTGAATGGAAAAAAACACTGCTGTGTTTTTCAAACAATATCTGGACTGGTCCTAATGGTAACCCATGTTTACCAAAACATTTTTTCCCCTCTTTTGCAACTTTGACACATGCTGTAGATCATGTGTCAAAGGGAGGAATGTTAAGACAAATTAATGGTGATTGGTTTACTGTAAATTTTTCAAAAACAGCTGCTTCCCACTGTGACTCCTGCCTTGTGTGTGCGACTCACAATGTCTCAAAAATAACAAAAACATCAGTACCAGGTGCACATAGAACTGTGACAGCACCATTTCAACATCTGATGATTGATTTTATTGAACTAACACCAGTTCAAAACAAAAAATACTGTCTAGTAATAGTGGACATGTTCTCCAAATGGGTTGAAGTGTTCCCCACCAAAAATGCCACAGCCAATACAGTGGCAAAAATTCTCTTACAGGAGGTGGTCTCCAGATGGGGCATTCCACAGCGAATCTCCAGTGATAATGGACCACATTTTGCAAATCAGATTATTGAAGAAGTATCAACCACATTGAATTTTGACCTAACCAAACACTGTGCATACCATCTACAGATTGGAGGCATAGTGGAAAGAGAAAATGGGACATTAAAAAACAAACTGACAAAAATCTGTGACGAGACAAAACTCAACTGGGTTGCATGCTTACCCATCGCACTGATGTACATGCACATGCGCAGAAGGGCTAAACATAACCTTAGCCCTTTTGAAATCTTGTTTGCAACTCCACCCAACCTGGGAGTGGGACCCACAACTAACCCAACTAATAACCTAAAACACTGTGACCATAACATGCTAACCTATTGCATTGAACTAACAAATCATTTAAGGACCCTTAGGTCCCAGGTCCAAGGAGGGCTCCCAGGCCCAGCACAAGAACAATTGCATGCTATAACCCCAGGAGATTTTGTTATGATTAAATTTTTCAGAAGGAAAAGGTAGAACTCCCCCAGGTGGACAGGACCATTCCAGGTGCTGTTAACAACCCACACAGCTGTCAAGGTGGCTGAGCGAGCTACCTGGATCCACGCATCCCACTGCAAGCTGTTCCGAGGGCCCACACCACCATCAGAGGGAGGACTGGGAGAGCCAAATCCCCAACAAGCATCTTAGGTTTACCTAAGTTGCCTACTATTCTCAGCTCACTCACTAGAGTCCAGGTCTAAGTGAGGCAGCGTTCCAGACCAACACCCCTCCCCTGGCGATTCCTGTGATTCCCCAATAACCCCCTCTCATCACAGCCCATTAACAGCCACCGCCCCCGTAAGACTCTCTGAAGTAACCCCTCTGCCCCCTCTGCAACCCCAACTGCCCCCGTCGAACGCTCTCCACCCCCCAAGAGAACACCAGACGGCCTTCTCCCCCAAGACAACAAAACACCTTTCCCCCTCCTGGTCCATTACACCCCACCAACTGCCCCCATAAAGAACTCTCCACCCCTCATCAGACTTTTTTACAGGCTCTCGCCCCAGGTAGACCAAAAATGGGCCTACTGCAACATCCATGGAAAACCACCCTAGCACTGGGTGGGGTAACTGTTCTCACATGTGGGATCGTTTTCTTGTGTGATCACTTTTGTTTATTTCCAGGTGAAGGACCATGTGTGAAAACCCCTGATAAGAAAAGAGAAATACAAAAACTAACATGTAAAGATTGGAAAGTAGGTGTCAAAATTGACTGAAATAAACACCACCACCTCATTTCAGTTCGACCTATGTGATGTAATTGATTGTGGTACCTACAAACAATACTATCGAAGAAGGACTTATCTCAAGACATGCATGATGCCACTGGGATTAACAATCCAATTTCTGATTGGTTCAACAAAATGTTTGGCCAGTGGAAGGGCATAATCATGTCCCTTATTATCTCCATAGGAATTTGTTTAGCCATTCTAATAACTTGTGGTTGCTGTTGTATACCTTGTATCCGCTCATTGTCTCAACTGCCCTCACTCCTGAACGCCTGGCAGAAACCTACGCCCTGTTACATAACAATGTCAATCCTGACTCCAATGAGTGTGACCCACCCACTATACTGTTTTTGTTCTGACCAACAAGAAGACAACCATTATGTAAATATTTTGTTTTATTATGTTTTTGCTTTTCACAATTTTGTCATTTTATTTTTATGATTTCTTTTTCTTTTTGCTTGCTCTCTTTTACAGGGGTCTGTCCCATACAAAAACAGCCTTAGCAAATGTCTAACTGATGTTTATGATAGCCATATGTTAAACCATACTCTGTATGACACATGTGCCTTGAAGGTTCTGTAAATCAGTGTCTATATCTCTATCTGTACATATTTGTGTTATTGTTTTCCTATGGGAACAAAAGGGAGGAATTGTGGAAATGAATACATTAATACCAGTTTATTTTGTTCATCAATTTTATTATCATCACCCTTATTA
>NC_056498.1:83468491-83473931 GCF_014905685.2 Nematolebias whitei
TAACTTGAAACCAATACTCACAAGTTGCTTTAAATATTATTGCATGGCCTGACCCCTAAAGTTGAAAGAATCTTTAGTACTTAGCTAGCACATACCCAACACATTTGTGTCACTTACTATATAAGTAAGAACAAAGCAGTGTCATTTAATGTATAAGTAAGAACAAAACATGTTGTTCTTTGAATAAGGACAGTGTATTTAAATTAATGCAGATTTGACGCTTTCATGTCATTGCCAAGACAGACCTACATGGTCTCAAGGTAGGGCTCGTCCAGGATTCGAACCTGGGACCTCTCGCACCCTAAGCGAGAATCATACTCCTAGACCAACGAGCCATAAAAATTCAATGTTGTCTTTTAAAATTGTAGGCAGTGTTGCCAACAATAAGTCTGAGTCAGAGTTTCTTTATTGTAATTCGCACCTCATGTGGTACATGTGGTGGAGCGAAATTATGTACACAAGGTCCCAGTTACATCCAACAATAAAATGTATAAGAAAAACAGTAATAACATCTAAGATATTGTTGTACAATGTCATCTTTTCTGCTATGCTCTGACATGAAATATTTCTCTGTGTATGGTAAAAACTGCAAAATCATGATGTACGTCATATAAGTTCATGATCTACGTAACTCCTTGTACAAAGAGGACCAGACTACTGTTATCTTGCCAGAACAGATCACAGTCAGCTGGGGGCAGTGGGTGAAAAAACAAGACCATGCCAGACCACACCCAGGAACATCAGCTGCCCCAGAGAACAACATTGTGATAAGGAAATCCCAATGTAACTGATAAGGCTGTATTTAAACGAAGCAAAATACAATTGTGACTGAGACGTGTGAGACGTGTAAAATGGATGTAACGTGCATGTGAGGCATCTCCCTTCCAGCGCTGTGAAGGTAAAATAAATCTTTGTCTGAATTCAGAACCACTACTCAGGCTGTGTTTTTGACTCTGTCTTCCTTCCACTGAACGATCTCAGGTTGAGGCAGTTTTGAGCTAAGTGTTTGAAAGTTGGTTCTCATAGTTTTGAAAGACCTCAACAATTTGGTAGAGGATGCGGGCAGTGTGAATGAAGACAGGAGTAATTGTTAAATGTGAATTGAATCCAGGTAGACAGACTCTGTGCACCTGCACTAGCCGGCTAAAAACAAGAGGAATTTTTCTCACTGTGTGGATGTGCAGCGTCAGTTTATCTGCTAAAATTAACAGCCTTGATTGTGGTGATTTGGTTGTTTCAAGAAGTTGATATTGCTTAAAGAGAGAGAAATAGTTTGTGTGAGTCAGCAGACAGATCTGGGATCTGGAGTTGGGATAATGGCATACCCCACTCTCTACCGGACGCGGGGAGAGATGATTTCTGGGTTTTTATTGAGTTTCTCCCGTGACGTGACTCCTCACAAATGAAACAAGAAAGCTGACTACACTGAGAAATAATAAGAGAAAAGCGCTGAGTCCCTCAGAGACCCATACATGGTGATGAGAGGACCAGAGATTAAAACAACGTTGTTTCTTATATTAAGAGGTAATTTACACTAGTGACCGTGTTGTTTATCTGTTCTGGTCTCTGTTTGTCAGTTGGTGGCGTGGCTTAACTGTCGGAGTGCGGCTGGTCGTCCACCGCCGTGTGGACTTGAGTGTTCTGCTCACAGTCGTGTGAGGGGCTGGAGTTGTGATTTTGAGCTCTCGAGAGGGTTGAGGCGTGCCGGACGAGCGATTGTTTTGTTTTTATAAGACCGCTACATGTGAAAACAGCTGTGTTCTGTGAGTGGAGCGGGGTTGCCAGGTCTCAAGATAAGAAAGGAAATGTGTGTGTGTGTTCCTGATTTTGCTACAGAGTGGGGACCATCATAAGTTCTTAACCAACAAAGTGAGGTCATTTTTGGGAAGTGAGGACATTTGCCTGGTCCTCACTTTGTTTTCAGTGGTAATCAGCTGTACTAGCTATATATATCTATGCTACTGTCTATTTTTCAGAACTAGTGGTCCTTACTTTGCTGGTCTATTTACTTGGTCCTCGCTTTGTAGTGGAAACACGAGTGTGTGTAAATGTTTGTGTGTGTGTGTTCATTGTGAGAATGTGAATTTTGACAAAGACTATTTTATTTTATTTTGTGAAAATTTTATGGGTTAATTATTTACATCTCTGAACATTTATTTTAGTCTTGGGGAAGGAAATTTTGAGTAAAATATTCAAAGTAAACAACTTAACAAATAAATAAATAAATAAATAAAACAAAAAGAGAAAAGATGGATTTTGTTGTGCAATCTGGTATAAATATATCATAGTCAGTGATGATTACTGGTGCTACTAATACCAAAGCCGATGAAGAAATACTTGATTGCTTGAGTAGCTACGGTAAACTTAATCGCACTTTGTATGTAACTGATCCCTCAAGCACTTTTTTTAAAAACCTGATCGTTGAGTTTGCGGATTTAACTACTTTTTCCGCGTTGCAATTGCTCCTACCTTATACTTACTCCTCTCAAACGAATACTGACCTTGTGTTCCGCGTTACTGCTTTGGCACTCGAGTACGCAGCAACAGAGGACAGCAGCAGCAGCCATCAGCCCAACTACATTGCTGAACTTAAGAAAATCGCTGATCAAAGCGGCCATCGTTTTGAAGATGTCCTGAAGGCAGTAATGAGCCAGATAGGCCAACATTTGCATGCAACAGGAGTAGATGAAAATTTTGGAGGTGATGACGATGATGATGACAATGATGATGATGATGATGAGGAGGAGAAGGAGGAGGAGGAGGAGGAAGATGGAGTAAAGGAGGAAGAGGAAGTGGATAAATTCACTACTGCACAGCCAGTGCAAACAGTGCCGCTATCAGGGTCATTATCCTCACTCCCCCCTGCTCATTCCTCCGCAGACCAGGGAGCACGACCCCGTCGCAGGCAAACTGGGCCAGCTCCAAGGCTGTCACTGTCCACCAATGACCTCAATCCACCTCAGATACAACGGGTTGTTGTTGAGCATGTGGTCCGAAATATTGATTTGACTGGTCCAACCTCACTTCGTCTCCGTACTTTTTCTGGAAGGCTTCCTAAGCCGAGTAATGAAGATGATTTTGAGTCCTGGCATTCCCAGATTGAGTCTCTGCTTGCTGACCCCAGCCTTTCAGCACTTTACATCACCAGGCGAATCACAGAGAGCCTGTCATCACCTGCAGCTGATTTAGTAAAAGGTTTGAGCCCCAATACATTACCAACAGTTTTGCTAAATATACTAGATTCTGCTTTTGGAACAGTGCAGGATGGTGAAGAATTGTATGCCCAATACTTAAACATTCTGCAGAATCCAGGAGAACGACCGTCCACTTACCTTCAAAGGCTTCTGTTCACTCTCAACGCTGTTGTGAAGCAAGGAGGAATCTCACCTGCAGACATTAATAAACATCTACTGAAACAGTTTTGTCGTGGGTGTTGGGACAACACTGTCATAACGAAGTTACAGCTGGAACAAAAGAAAGATAACCCACCATCTTTTTCTGAGTTGTTGTTGCTACTGAGGACAGAAGAAGACAGTCAGTCAGAGTCAGAGTTTCTTTATTGTCATCCGCACCTCATGTGGTACATGTGGTGGAGCGAAATTCTGTACGCAGGGTCCCAGTTACATCCAACAATAAAATGTATAAGAAAAACAGTAATAACATCTAAGTTATGAACTAAGAAAAACATCAACTAAATATACACTAAGCACTCATAACATAAAACATTGAACATCAGCACAAACATGAACATGAGTCTGTGAGCAGATGTGCACGCATGAACACATCAACATTGAAACAGATCAGCAGCAACATGAAACAGATCAGCAGCAACATGATATGGTTTTTCACAGTGATTATTCTAGTTAGAGATTCATGAGTCTAACAGCCTCAGGGTAGAAGCTGTTCCTCAGTCTAGTGGTTCTACACTTAATGCTCCTTAACCTCCTTCCTGAGGGGAGTGGGGCAAAAAGTGTGTGTGCTGGGTGAGTGGGGTCCTTCATGATGCAGGTGGCCCTTTTCCTGCATCTGGAGGTGTAGATGTCTGTGATGGTGGGGAGACTGATTCCAACAGATTTCTGTGCAGCCTTCACCACTCTCTGCAAAGCTTTTCTTTCTGCAGCTGTGCAGCCTCCATGCCACACATTGATGCTCGAGCACAGGATGCTCTCCACTGCACACCTGTAGAAGGAGGTGAGGACTGAGCTTCCCAGACCAGCTCGCCTCAGACAGACAGACAACATGCTAAAGAGTCACTTATGAAAAAGCACATTGGAACGTCAAAACAGAAAGTTCACATCCAGTCCCAAAGTGCCTGTCCTTGTGGACATTCTACATCCAACGAAGAGCTGAAAGAAATGAAAAAACAACTTCAGAAATTACAGCAGCAAATGTCTCAACTTCTGTCCAGGAAGAGTCCAGCTGAATTCAACTCCATGTCAAGACAGAACAAATCCTACTCTTCTTCACCTCAGTTAAAAATCAAGCCTAAGCCTTGGTACTGTTTTAATTGTGGAGAAGACGGCCATCTTTCCTCCTCCTGCACCAATAAAGAAAACCCCAGTCTTGTTCGACAGAAAAAGAAACCGTTACGCCAGAAGCAGCAAGCATGGGATGCCAAGAATTCAAAATCATTAAACTAGAAACAGCTTCTGTAGTGGGACACACAGAAGCTGTGTATATGAACAGTCCCAAAGAACACAAGATAAGAACACTACCACGAGGTCTTGTTGGCACAAAGAGCACAGGTAAAGTTCAAATAAAAGGAGATCAGTTCACTTGCCTCCTTGATTCCGGCTCGCAGGTTACTACTATCCCCTACTCCTTCTACAATACTTACCTCAGGGATCATGAAATCAAACCAATAAACAACCTGTTGGAAATAGAAGGAGCAAATGGACAAACAGTGTCTTATCTGGGATATGTAGAGATCAATATGACCTTCCCGCCTGAATTATTTGGGTTACCTGTTGAGGTCAACCCACTTGCTCTTGTTGTGCCTGATGTTAAACCATCTCAACATCTGATTCTTATTGGCACCAATACCTTAGATGTTGCTTACAGCAAACATTTTGATACCCATCCTGACCAGTCATTTCAACCTTCTATTTCTGGTTATATAGCAGTATACAAGATTCTCCAACACCGCTATGCCCAGAGTTTGGATGACTATACTGCGACTGTCACCTTGCAGTCTAATCAGCCCCAAATCATTACTGCTGGCCAAACCACAGTTGTAGAAGGGTGTTTAGCTACAAGATGGTGGCAAGATGAAAAACAAGTTCTCCTTGAACACCCAAGTTCCTATGCCCTTCCTGGTGGGCTCATGGTAAAAACTTGCCTCATTGACTTGAATTAGGATAGTGTATTTTAATTAATGCAGATTTGACGCTTTCGTGTCATTGCCAAGACAGACCTACATGGTCTCAAGGTAGGGCTCGTC
>NC_056498.1:83474031-83484104 GCF_014905685.2 Nematolebias whitei
TTAATGAAATGTCAATAGTTGTTGATAATATCATGGAAATAATAACAATAGAAATAATAAACAAGAATGATAAAAACATATTAATAAGTTGTGTATATCGATCTCCAGGATCAAATATAGAAATATTCACTGATAAAATGGTACAACTATTGGACAAGAGTTTTAATAAAAACATTTTTTTGTGTGGAGACTTTAATATTGACCTGGGAAATAAAACAGATTCAAATAACATCAGTACATTTACAAATTCATTGTATAGTTTAAATCTTTATCCGTTAATATCAAAACCAACAAGAATTACAACTCATAGTGCTACAATAATCGATAATATTTTCACAAATGTAACAAATGGGGATGTGATGGGAGGTATTTTAATGAGTGATTTGAGTGATCACTTACCAGTTTTCATGATTTATAAAAATGATCAAAGCATTACAAAAGAAATTACAATTAAGGAAAAAACAATAAACACATCAAAAAAAGCAATGGACAAATTAAAAGATGATTTACATAAACAAAGCTGGAAAGACGTGTATGTTGATGATGTGAACAGATCATATGATGAGTTTATGAATATTTTAGGAGCTCTGTATGAAAAGAATTGTGTGCAAAATAATTGTACAAAGAGAAATGTTGTTAACCAACCATGGATGACGAAAGGGTTGAGAAATGCTTGTAAAAAAAAGAATTATTTGTATACATGTTTCTTGAAATTGAGAACACAAGAGGCTGAAGAGAAATATAAGAAGTATAAAAATAAATTAGTAGCGATTATAAGGAAACACAAGAAGGAATATTATAGTGATTTATTAAATAAAAGCAATGGTGATATGAAAGCAACATGGCAAGTAATAAATAGTGTTCTGAAAAGTCATAAAGCAAAAACAGGTATTTCACAATATTTTTTGAAGGATGACAATGAAATCCATGATGAAAATGAAATTGTAAATGGATTCAATCGTCATTTTGTGAACGTTGGATCAAGCCTTGCTGCTAAAATACCAAAAGTAGACAATAATGTGAACCATTCAGTTATAAGTTGTGACAACAGTATTTTTCTTAATGGAACTGACAAAGAAGAAATAATGAATGTAATAAAGAATCTTACAGATAAGAGATCAAAAGACTGGGTGGACATGGATATGATGTTTGTAAAGGACATAATGAGTTATGTTATCGAGCCGTTTACATATATTTGTAATTTATCATTTTCAAAAGGAATATTTCCAGACAATATGAAAGTAGCTAAGATAGTTTCTCTCTTTAAAAATGGTGATAAATGTGTGTTCAATAATTATAGACCAATATCCTTATTACCACAATTCTCAAAAATTCTAGAAAAACTGTTTGTGACCAGATTAGATAAATTTATTACTAAACAAAACATTCTAAGTAACAGTCAGTATGGGTTTAGAGCAAAAAACTCTACATCAATGGCTCTCATGGAAATAATAGAACAAATAACTACTGCTGTCGATCAAAAACAGTATTGTGTTAGTATTTTTGTTGATTTAAAAAAAGCATTTGATACTATTGACCACACTATTCTCCTTGAAAAATTAAATAAATATGGTATAAGAGGACCAGCATTACACTGGGTATCTAGCTATTTAAAAGATAGGAAACAGTTTGTACAAATAAATGGTGTAAGATCTGACTTGTGCAATATCACTTGTGGAGTTCCTCAAGGCTCTGTACTTGGACCAAAGTTATTTATTTTATATGTGAATGACTTAGTGAATGTATCAAGACTCCTCAAATGTGTCCTTTTTGCAGATGACACCACATTTTTTTGTTTGGGTAAAGATGTAAAACGGATGTTGGAACTGATGAAGACAGAATTTGATAAAATACAAACTTGGTTTAAAATTAATAAATTATCATTAAATTTAGATAAAACTAAATACATGATATTTAGTAACAAAAAGAAAACTGTTGACGATCCATTTAAAATTGAGGGTGTTGAGATTTGTAGAGTTAATGAGATGAAATTTTTGGGTGTAATCATTGATGAACAGCTCACATGGAAAAATCACATAAATTCTGTAAGAACAAAAATATCTAAATCTATTGCAGTACTGTACAAAGTCAGGGAATTATTAAATGATAAAGCTCTGTACATGTTGTATAACACAATCATTGTTCCACATTTAATCTATTGCATTGATGTTTGGGGGAAAGCGTGTAAAACATTTACAAAACCTATTTTTATCTTACAGAAAAGAGCTGTAAGAATTATCTCCAGAAAGCATTACTGTCACCCATCAAGCACATTATTTTATCAACTGAAGTTACTGAAGTTTCATGATTTGGTAGATTATAGTATTTTATCAGTTATGTATAGGGCTCAAAATAACACATTACCATTAAATATCCAAAGAAATTTTGTTAAAAGACAAAGTTGTTACAATCTTAAGGGGATAGAAATATTTGTCAAACCAAAATTCAGAACTAGTCTGAAGGGAAGGTCTACCTCAATCCAAGGAGTTGGATTGTGGAATGGTCTAGAGAATGATGTAAAAAATGTCAAGTCAATGTGTACATTTAAGAAAAAGATCAAATCTAGATTGTTAAAAAAGTATATATGAAGTAGCTTAGTGTGTGTTTTTTATTAGAATTAGAAAAATTAGAAAGTTATTCATTTTGTTCTGTTACTTGAAAATTATTATGTCTGAAATAATTGTTTGAAAAAAGGGGCAGATATAATAAGATTTTTTCTTCTTTCTGCTGCCTTTCATTTTAAACTTTTTTGTATCTTTTTATATATTGTTATGGAATTGTTTTGTACTTTTTTTAAAATGAATAAACTTCATACCATACCATACCATACATACACACAACTTCATCCATCCATCCATCCATCCATTTTCTTCCGCTTATCCGGGGTCGGGTCGCGGGGGTAGCAGCCTAAGTAGGGAGGCCCAGACTTCCCTCTCCCCAGCCACTTGGGCCAGCTCTTCCGGGGGAATCCCGAGGCGTTCCCAGGCCAGCCGAGAAACGTAGTCCCTCCAGCGTGTCCTGGGTCTTCCCCTGGGCCTCCTTCCGGTGGGACGTGTCCGGAACACCTCACCAGGGAGGCGTCCAGAAGGCATCCTAAACAGATGCCCAAGCCACCTCAACTGGCTCCTCTCGATGTGGAGAAGCAGCGGCTCTACTCCGAGTCCCTCCCGGATGATCGAGCTTCTCATCCTGTCTCTAAGGGAGAGCCCAGACACCCTGCGGAGAAAACTCATTTCGGCCGCTTGTATCCGAGATCTCATTCTTTCGGTCACAACCCAAAGCTCGTGACCATAGATGAGGGTGGGAACGTAGATCGATCGGTAAATTGAGAGCTTCGCCTTTTGACTCAGCTCTCTCTTCACCACGACAGACCTGTACAGCGCCCGCTTCACTGCAGACGCTGCACCTATCCGCCTATCGATCTCACGCTCCATTTTTCCCTCATTCGTGAACAAGACCCCAAGATACTTGAACTCCTCCACTTGGGGTAGGACCTCCTCCCTGACCCAGAGAGGGCACTCTACCCTTTTCCGGCTCAAGACCATGGCCTCGGATTTGGAGGAACTGATCTTCATCCCGGCCGCATCGCATTCGGCTGCGAACCGCTCCAGCGAAAGCTGTAGATCACGATCTGATGAAGCCAATAAGACCACATCATCTGCAAAAAGCAGAGACGCAATTCTGAGGCCACCAAAACGGATCCCCTCAACACCTTGGCTGCGCCTAGAAATTCTGTCCATAAAAGTTATGAACAGAATCGGTGACAAAGGGCAACCTTGGCGGAGTCCAACTCTCACCGGGAACAAGCCCGACTTACTGCCGGCGATGCGGACCAGGCTCTGACACTGGTCATACAGGGACCTAACAGCCCGTATCAAAGGGCCTGGTACCCCATACTCCCAGAGTACCCCCCGCAGGGCCCCTCGAGGGACGCGGTCGAACGCCTTCTCCAAGTCCACAAAGCACATGTAGACTGGTTGGGCAAACTCCCACGCACCCTCCAGGACCCTGCTGAGAGTGTAGAGCTGGTCCAGTGTTCCACGGCCAGGACGAAAACCGCACTGTTCCTCCTGAATCCGAGGTTCGACTATCCGACTGACCCTCCTCTCAAGAACCCCCGAATAGACCTTACCAGGGAGGCTTAAGAGCGTGATTCCCCTGTAGTTGGAACACACTCTACGGTCCCCCTTTTTGAATAGGGGGACCACCACCCCGGTCTGCCAATCCAGGGGAACTTCCCCCGATGTCCACGCAACATTGCAGAGTCGCGTAAGCCAACACAACCCTACAACATCCAGAGCCTTAAGGAACTCTTGGCGGATCTCATCCACCCCTGGGGCCCTGCCACCGAGGAGCTTTTTAACCACCTCGGTGACCTCAGCACCAGAGATTGGAGGGCCCGACCCAGAGTCCCCAGGCTCCGCTTCCTCAGTGGAAGACGTGCCGGTGGGATTGAGGAGGTCTTCAAAGTATTCCGCCCACCGACCCACAACATCCCGAGTTGAGGTCAGCAGCACACCACTCCCACTATAAACAGTGTTGGTGGCATACCGCTTCCCCCCCCTGAGACGCCGGATGGTGGACCAGAAACGTCTCGAAGCCGTGCGGAAGTCGTTCTCCATGGCCTCTCCGAACTCCTCCCATGCCCGAGTTTTTGCCTCAGCAACCACCCGAGCCGCATGTCGCTTGGACTGCCGGTACCCATCAGCTGCTTCCGGGGTCCCACAGGCCAAAAAGGCCCGATAGGACTCCTTCTTCAGCCTGACAGCATCCCTCACCGACGGTGTCCACCATCGGGTTCGAGGGTTGCCGCCGCGACAGGCACCGATAACCTTGCGGCTGCAGCTCTGGTAAGCCGCCTCGACAATAGAGGCACGAAACATGGTCCACTCAGACTCAATGTCCCCCACCTCCCTTGGAACATGTTCAAAGTTCTCCCGGAGGTGGGAGTTGAAACTCCGTCTCACAGGAGACTCTGCCAGACGTTCCCAGCAAACCCTCACAATACGTTTGGGCCTACCAGGTCTGACCGGCATCCTCCCCCACTATCGGAGCCAACTCACCACCAGGTAGTGATCAGTTGACAGCTCCGCCCCTCTCTTCACCCGAGTGTCCAAGACATGTGGCCGCAGATCAGATGAGATGATGACAAAGTCGATCATCGAACTGCGGCCTAGGGTGTCCTGGTGCCAAGAGCACATATGGACACCTTATGCTTGAACAAGGTGTTCGTTATTGACAATCCATGACGAGCACAGAAGTCCAACAACAGAACACCACTCTGGTTCAGATCAGGGGGGCCGTTCCTCCCAACCACACCCCTCCAGGTCTCACTGTCATTGCCCACATGAGCATTGAAGTCCCCCAGCAGAACAAGGGAGTCCCCAGAAGGTGCACTTTCCAGTACCCCCTTTAAGGACTCCAGAAAGGGTGGATAATCTGAACTGCCGTTTGGTGCATAAGCACAAACGACAGTCAGAACCCGTCCCCCCACACGTAGGCGGAGAGAGGCCACCCTCTCATTCACGGGGGTGAACCCCAATACACAGGCACCAAGTTGGGGGGCAATTAGTACGCCCACGCCTGCTCGGCGCCTCTCACCAGGGGCAACTCCAGAGTGGAAGAGTGTCCAGCCCCTCTCAAGGAAACTGGTTCCAGAGCCCGAGCCATGCGTAGAGGTGAGTCCGACTATTTCTAGCCGGAACCTCTCAGCCTCACACACCAGCTCAGGCTCCTTCCCCACCAGTGAGGTGACATTCCACGTCCCAATAGCCAGCTTCTGTAGCCGAGGATCAGACCGCCAGGGTCCCCGCCCTCGGCCACCACCCATCCCACACAACTTCAAAATAACATAAATTCTCAACCTGTACTGAAAACAGTTTCTGCGTCTCAGCGCCACCAGCTGGTGAGAGGTGGTGACGTCAATTTGAACCCCGCCCACTGGAACCGGTACTGAAACATAATGGAAACACAACCTGTACCGTACCGAGTAGAGTAGAGCCGTGCTGTACCGGCCCGTACCGGTACTAATGGAAAAGGGGCATTAGACCTCATATGTGAGGGGACGAACAAAGTGCCAGGGGGACCAGTGCCAGGATCAGGTTCCGTCAGGTGGGCTTCACGAACCTCTCTCATAATAGGCCATGTAAGGGCTCCGACAATGCAGACCGGGGAGATGATGCCCTCCACAGGCTCTGGAGTGTCTGGAGGAGAAAACTGGCGGGAGAGAGCGTCAGGCTTGATGTTCTTAGTACCAGGTCGGAAAGTCAGTGTGAAGTTAAAACGGTTAAAAAATAAGGACCAGCGTGCCTGTCTGGGGTTTAACCGTTTAGCCTCTCTCAAATATGTAAGGTTCTAGTGATCTGTCCAAATCAGGAAGGGAGTCTCTGTGCCCTCAAGCCAATGGTGCCATGCCTCCAAGGCCAATTTAACGGCCAATAATTCTCTATTGCCCACATCGTAATTTCTCTCTGCTTGGGACAAACAGCGGGAAAAGAATGCACAAGGGTGTACCTTGCCATCCAGGAGCGACCTCTGGGATAGGACCACGCCGACTCCAGTATCGGATGCATCCACCTCGAGGATAAACTGCCGTGTGGGGTCTGGATGACAGAGGATGGGTGCAGATGAGAATAAATCTTTTAGCTTACCAAAAGCAGCGTCGGCCTCTGGAGTCCATTTAAATGCTCTGGTTGTGGAGGTAAGCTGAGATAGAGGTGCGGCGATGCGGCTGTAGTTCTTGATGAAATGTCTATAAAAATTTGCGAACCCCAGGAATCGTTGCAGTTGTTTTCTTGTCTCCGGGATTGGCCACTCCACCACTGCCTTAGTCTTCTCGGGATCAGTTCTGAAAAAACCCTCCCCGAAGATGAACCCCAAAAAGGACACAGATGAGGCATGAAAATCACACTTCTCCCCCTTCACAAAAAGTTGATTCTCGTAGAGCCTTTGCAAAACTGCTCTAACATGGTTAACGTGTTCGTCCTCGTCTCTTGAATAAATGAGGATGTCGTCTAGGTAGACGAAAACAAAGTCCCCAATAAAATCCCTTAACACGTCGTTAACCAAAGCCTGGAATACTGCAGGAGCGTTAGTGAGCCCAAAAGGCATCACCAGATACTCAAAGTGACCCAACGGGGTTCCGAATGCGGTTTTCCACTCATCGCCTTGTCTAATGCGAACCAAGTTATATGCATTGCGTAAGTCCAGTTTAGTAAAAATGGTGGTTGGTTGTAACTGCTCTTGGATGGAATTGATTAGTGGAAGGGGGTATTTGTTTTTAATGGTGATGTTGTTGAGTTCACGGTAGTCGATGCATGGACGCAGAGACTTATCCTTCTTGGTGATAAAAAAGAATCCTGCACCTAGAGGTGAAGTTGATGGGCGAATAATCCCTGAGTCGAGGGATTCTTCAATGTACGACCTCATAGCCTCCCTCTCAGGATCGGAGATATTAAAAAGGCGGCTAGAAGGCAGAGAGGCTCCCGGAAGGAGGTCGATGGGACAATCGTAATGGCGGTGTGGAGGTAGTGATAGGGCCCTCTGTTTGTTGAATACAGGAGCTAAATCGCGGTACTCAGATGGAACACCGGACAGGTCGGTCTCATAGGACTCTGATTTGGGCTTGGACATGTTTGAGACCCCTGAGCGAAGACAGCACTTTAAACACTTGTCGCTCCACCTCTCTACCCTTCCCAGCTCCCAATTAATGTGGGGATTATGGTTCTTAAGCCAGGGGTACCCAAGGATTAATTGAGAGTTAGGCGACTCAAATACAAAAAAGCTAGTGGTCTCATGATGGTTTCCCGAGGTTATTAAATGAAGATCTGCTGTCTTAAAATTGACCTGAGCCAAAAACTCCCCTGTAACCCCAGCTATAGAGATAGACTCAATCCCCTTGACTGGAAGGGAGAACTCCTTAACCAAATCTTGAGTAATTAAATTTTGTTCGGCGCCCGAATCAATTAAGGCTGTGACTGAGAAACGATTTTGGTTGATTAGAATTACTGTAGGTAAGGTGTCTCAAAGGAGGGGAGATTGATGCCGTGCCCACCCGTATCTCCCTCTTTATTGGTGGATGTTGGAGTTTCCCTGAAGCGGGCAGGAGGCTACAAAGTGTCTGTTTTTCCCACAATAAATACACAAGCCCAATTTTCTACGTCTCTGCCTCTCTTGAGGAGTCAAACAAGTACGACCAATCTGCATTGGTTCGGGCCGATCTAACTGTGTGTTAGAAAACTCTCCCTGGGACTTGTAGTCTTCTGGGGTGGAACTGTAGTTGTAAGCCCCACTCAGCGGTTCTGCGGAATCGGAAGGATTCTGGGAGTTGTAGTCCCACCCCCTACGGCGTTCCCGGAAGCGTTCGTCGAGGGAGATCGCTAAGTTAATTAGCGCGTCGAAACTAGACGGCTCATCACGAGCGGCGATCTGATCCTTCACATAATCGGACAGTGAATTCAAAAAGGTACCTTGCAAGGCTCTATTGTTCCAACCTGTTTGGGCCGCCAGGATGCGGAAGTCGAGAGCGTGTTCGGACGCCGGTCGCCGGCCCTGCCGTAATCCCAGCAGACGTTTCTCGGCGTTGGATTGCTGCAGCGGACGGTCGAAAATCCTACAAAACTCAGTGAGTAGAGAGTCAAAAGACACAGTCTCTAGTTCATGGAGGTGAAGAAATGAAGTAGCCCATTTTAGAGCGTTTCCCTTGAGTTGATTAATGAAGAAGTTGATCTTAGCAATGTCTGAAGAAAAATACTGGGGAGCCCCCTTAAAAGTGAGTTTGCATTGTAAAAGAAAACCTCTGCACTGATCAGGGTCTCCAGAAAAAAGTTCAGAAGGTTTAACAAACAGTTGTTGGTTTGTGGAATGACTTACAGGGCTGAAATAGGTAGGACTCGGTAAAGGCGAAGCTGCGGCTGTGGGGGAAGGAGAAACCTCCATCCATCCATTTTCTTTACCCGCTTATTCCATTTCGGGTCACGGGGGTCGCTGGTGCCCATGTCCAGCAATCACTGTGCGAGGGGCGGGGTACACCCTGGACGGGTCGCAAGTCCATCACAGGGCCACATAGAGACAAACGAGACAAACAACCATTCACTCTCTCACTCACACCTACACTCACACCTAGGGACAATTTAGAGTTACCAATCAGCCTAACATGCATGTTTTTAGACTGTGGGAAGAAACCGGAGTACCCGGAGAAAACCCACGCATGCACGGAGAGAACATGCAAACTCCACCCAGAAAGGCCCCTGGACCGGGGTTTGAACCAGGGACCTGCTCGCTGAGAGGCAGCAGCTCTACCAGTTGCGCCACCGTGCTGCCCACGGAAGGAGAAACAAGTTGTCGGTTAATAGCATGAACCATGCATCCTAGTTCCAGTAAGTTTGACTGGGTGCTCTGTTGTTGGGCCATAATTTTCTTAAGAACCTCTCCAAAATTGTCCATGTTCTCAGCGTTAGCGGATGATGATGCTTGTTCGCTTCTGGTCTTGTTCTGGGTATGGTCTGGCTGGAGCATTATCTGTTATGATTCGGACAACCCAGTAGGAACGAGAACCAGAACGACACAAGTCTCAAATAAGCAAAACAGTGTTTATTATTTACAGTGAATGAGTTGACAGGTATATACAAAATGGTGGCCTGGGACTCCTGAAAAAGGGAGAGACAAGGTCAGGTCTAGGAGGCAAGAGGAGGCAGCTCAACCGGTAGTTTTGTCTCTCCTTACAGGTATTTCCTTGTGGGTGAGGCTGTGGGGGAAAATCCCAAGGCAGGCAAGTGGTTGGAGGGCAAAGGCAACAAGGATGAGACTCCGGCACAGGAAGAACCAAGGGCAGGATCCGAGATGACCAGAAAACTGTAGACACAAAAAACAAGGTAAGATATCCTCTTCATATACTCAATATACTGGCTAGAAGCACAAATACCCGGAAGGAATTAATGCTCCAGCGACGAGAAGAGCTTGACTGCAGCCTTATGTAGCCGAGGAGCTCGTCAGGTAAATGGTCGTCAGCTGTGGATGATTGGCGGCCATCTTGGAGCTGCAGCAAGTTCAACTCTTATCGTACCCCCCCCCCC
>NC_056498.1:83484204-83489215 GCF_014905685.2 Nematolebias whitei
ATGACTCACATCAAAACAACCATCAACATCAACGAGGACCCTCATCATTATGCATACCGTGAGAACCGATCAACAGAGGATGCAATCTCCTCTGTGGTCCACACTGCGCTCAACCACCTGGAGCAGAAAAACTCTTACGTCCGTATGCTCTTTGTGGACTTCACATCCGCCTTCAACACCATGATCCCCCAAACCCTGATGGACAAACTATCCACACTAGGACTAAGCCCCTCCATCTGCAACTGGGTACTAGACTTTTTAACAAACAGACCACAGTTAGTGAGGATCCACAACCTCTCCTCCTCCACCATAACCCTCAGCACTGGCTCTCCTCAGGGATGTGTGTTGAGCCCCCTCCTGTTTACTCTGCTCACATATGATTGTGCAGCTACCCATCCAGGCTGTCACATTGTAAAGTTTGCAGATGATACAGCGGTGGTGGGATGCATCACAAACAATGATGAGTCCAGCTACAGGCAAGAGGTGGAACACCTGGAGAGCTGGTGCAGAGAGAATAACCTTCACATCAATGTGAAGAAGACAAAGGAGATGATTGTGGACTTCAGAAGGAACAAAAACACCTACACCCCCCTGAACATAAGAGGATCTGCGGTGGAAGTGGTCTCCAGCTACAAGTACTTGGGTGTACACATGAATGACAACCTCAGCTGGAGCAACAACACCACCAGCCTGATCAAGAAAGCTCATCAGAGACTCTACTTCCTCAGACGGCTGAGGCGAGCTGGTCTGGGAAGCTCAGTCCTCACCTCCTTCTACAGGTGTGCAGTGGAGAGCATCCTGTGCTCGAGCATCAATGTGTGGCATGGAGGCTGCACAGCTGCAGAAATAAAAGCTTTGCAGAGAGTGGTGAAGGCTGCACAGAAATCTGTTGGAATCAGCCTCCCCACCATCACAGACATCTACACCTCCAGATGCAGGAAGAGGGCCACCTGCATCATGAAGGACCCCACTCACCCAGCACACACACTTTTTGCCCCACTCCCCTCAGGAAGGAGGTTAAGGAGCATTAAGTGTAGAACCACTAGACTGAGGAACAGCTTCTACCCTGAGGCTGTTAGACTCATGAATCTCTAACTAGAATAATCACTGTGAAAAACCATATCATGTTGCTGCTGATCTGTTTCATGTTGCTGCTGATCTGTTTCAATGTTGATGTGTTCATGCGTGCACATCTGCTCACAGACTCATGTTCATGTTTGTGCTGATGTTCAATGTTTTTATGTTATGAGTGCTTAGTGTATATTTAGTTGATGTTTTTCTTAGTTCATATCTTAGATGTTATTACTGTTTTTCTTATACATTTTATTGTTGGATGTAACTGGGACCTTGTGTACATAATTTCGCTCCACCACATGTACCACATGAGGTGCGAATGACAATAAAGAAACTCTGACTCTGAACTACCATGCATGCACCATAAAGCCTCTTCCCCAGGTCTGGGTTCTGAGTAGGACTCTGGAACCTCATTCTGTGTGGGTATCTCAAAACTTTTTTTTAGATAATTATAAAGGCTTGATAAAACCCAGTTTGCTTTGCCAATTTGCATTGTGAGACTCTACAATAAATTACATATTTCACATTGTTCCTTGAGAACTCAAATCCTTCTACTACTGTAAGGTTTAAGGGCTGCTCATCTTAATCAAATAAATTCTTGGTAATGTCTATGAGGGAAGGTTACAACCACTTTGTCCATTAATTTCTGTGGTGTTTTTTTGTAATTTTGCTCTTTGAGCTGTTGAGTCATCTTCATTAGCTCAACATAGTTTTTACTTTTTACATATTTAACATTTATATGATTGAATGGCAATATTTTGTTGAGTTTTTATTTCCTTTCTCTGCCCATCCTTCAATAGTATTTTCTTTCAGGCTGCAGCTTTCGTCAGTAACAGCCTTATCAAGTGGAAAAAGTAGGACTTCCCTTCTGTCTGTCAACCCTGTAGGAGGGCACTAAATCCTGAGAATCAGGCCCAGCCCAACAGAAGCTCCCCTACCACCAGCACCCCTGGTCGCCACCCCACCCTCTACATAGCTTCTAACACCCAAACACACCCCGTCAGTCCTCTCTCACAGCTCTCCTCCCCTCTCCTTTCACCCTTCTACCACTGCTCCACATGCATCTCATTCATTGTGCATACCTAGGCTGCTAATTCCAAACTGCCACTCCAATCAAAGGATCACAAGTGTTGTAGTTTTCTTCTCTTTTCTTCTACCAGAAAGCAATGGGTCATGAATAGAGGCTATAACATGGGTATGTGTGTGTGTTTGTGTGTGTGAGATTGTGCGAGAGCAAAAGAAGAAGAGAGACTAAAACATACAGAATCTCTTTTTTTCCCATGTAAATATTTAATTTGCATCTTTTGTTATGATCTTCTGACAAGAGCACCATGTTTGTCTTGTTTTATTAGACAGATGCGTAATGACTAAAGTTAACATTTCTCATTTTTAAACTTTCATATGTTGTTCTTTCAGCTGCTGCCAGGGATGCACCGATCCACTTTTTTTTTTTTACTCTCAATCCGATCCCAATACCTAAATCTGGATATCGGACGATCCCGTTCCGATAACATCATTACTGATTTTATATGAGATTGTAATAATCTCCTCTCAAATACAAGTTGTACAAATATATGCATGCATGTCCACAAAGGCAACTTGAGGTAAGTTTTATTGATGTTGGATAAGTTTCAAAGTTAGAACTAAATCCTGCTAACACAAAACATGTTTTTTATGCCTAGCTTTGAAGTGGATATTAAAGTGATTTAATGGCTTCAAACACCTGCTAAGTTCATGGCATAAACCAACAGACATGTTCCTGTTTTTTATATTTTACATCACTTTATAATGTAGCTATTTTTGTTTTGTTTTTTTATTTGGTATATAATTTCCTTGTTTTTTTAAATTCATATGCTTTTTTATGATTGTCTACTGTTGTACTGATAAATATCTCCTGGAGGGTAAACTATATCTTGGCTGCAAATATTCAATCAGGCTGTGAAATTCTTCGTTTTCTACAACTGATAGCAGTTGGTCATTAATTACGATAAAGTTTAGCAACTTCTCGGTAAACATTCAAGCTCTGGGGCTTCAGCGATGTCTTCTTCTTGTTCAGTCCGAAGCAGGCAGTCTGATTTCAGTCAGCTGCACTCAGTCTGCCCCTCCTCCGAGAATGGCAGAATGAGTGGGGCAGATTGAGCAGGGCTGACCAAAGTCAGACTGCCTTTTTTGTTGATTGAACGAGAAGAACACACCGCTGAAGCCCCGGATCTCGAATGTCCAACGTAAAACTAACTTTACCCCGGTTTAATGTGGTGTTATGTTTGATTAAGTTAGTTGTATTGTAGGTCACAACGGAGCTTCCTCCTCTCGGTACGGCGGCTCAGCAGACATTGCACGTTGCTGTCTTGCAGTGTTTAGTGTAAAATATTTCCACACAGAGGACATGCTTCACTGAAAAGTTGGTTAGCCGTTAGCAACAGTGCTGCTCTCAGTCTTCACATATTTACTCATGTTGTAGCTGGCTGCAAACTATGAAATGGATTTCCTGAATGTGAGGTGGGTCTTATTACTCTGGGTTCATGAGACACACCTCCGTTCAGGAAATCCATTCCATAGTTTGAAGCCAACGTGCAGAGCAGCCGGCAAGGAATCACATGTGGAGACATTTCAGCAGTCACAGACATGCATCATGGATTGGAAATCTCTGAAGGTTGGATCGTAAAAATTTGATATATAAATTATGCCGGTATCAGAGGCCGATACCGAATCGGATCGGCCCCATCCCTACTGCCTTCTAGAGGGGTTGACAGCAAGTGTGCGGACAGAGGTAGGAGCTGGTGTAACTACTGGCCCTTTTTCATTAGTAACAGTACAGCATGGTTAGACTCAACTCGGCACCGTTCCAAGTCTTTTCCACTAGCAATTATTCGTGGAACCGACCCCTTTCTCAGGACCCATTTCTGTGCAGTTCCAAGCGTACAGTGCTGGCCTTAAAACGTGATGTCAGAACACTGTCGGTCACTGATTGGTCATGGGGTGGAGTCACTGGTTGTTTGAGAAACTTTCACAACAACCTGATCTGCCATTTGCAATAACTCAAACTCGAGGAGCAACTGGACCTATTTTTAAGAATTTAAAAACAACATTAATGACAACACCGTGGTCTAATGCTGAAGTGCAGGTGTTCTTTGGGCTGACGACAAAATTCAGAGCGAGCTAGATGGAGCTCTGCCGGTCCTCATGGTCCTTTCCACCGGAGCCTTGGAGCCCCCTCAGGCCAGGCAGGGCGTTATCTCCCCGGCTCCAAGCTCCACCGGTCACCGTGGAAGATCCTCTGTGCTGCCGATCTGCAGGAGCCCGCCAGCCAGACCCCGAGCCCCGGCAGGCAGGGACGGACCAGGACAGGTCTGGGATGGAGGGTGGAAACAATTTTTAAAAACATTTTATGCATTAAAAAAGGTTTTTTGTTTTTGTTTGTTTGTTTGGATCAGTGAAGATAAAAATAAAAACAGTGCCAGCTTTATCATGAAATCCTGTTTCCACTTTAATGAATTTATTAAATAATTGTTAAAGTTAACTCAGCTGAAAAATCATAAAAAGACAAAATTATTGGAGCTCTCAGGAATATTTGCCTTAAACATGTTTAAAGAAGAGAGACGGCCTTTAGTTCAACTTTATTCTAACCCACAGATGTACAAATCACAAAACAAGAACTTAGAGCAAAGCTAAAAATAAATATATATATATGTGAACAAGAAGCAAAACCACATTTCTAAATTGAACAATAAAAGTAGACACAATGAGTGCAAATATATCAAATGATGAAGAAAAACTATAAAATTTTAAATACTGATGTTTTTGTAGAATCTGCTTCATCAGAGATTTAATGGTGACCTAAAGTTCATTAAAAGTTCATTAGCAGGATTTATATACAGTGGGGCAAAAACGTATTTAGTCAGCCACTGATTGTGCAAGTTCTCCTACTTAGAAAGAT
>NC_056498.1:83489315-83501822 GCF_014905685.2 Nematolebias whitei
GTATGTAGAAACCCGCACAGCACAGAGAGAACATGCAAACTACACCCAGAAGTGGAGTCGCCGTATCGAATCCTGGCCGGGATTCGAACTGGTAACGTTCTCGCTGAGAGGTGGCATTTCTACCAACTGCGCCACCGTGCCGGTTCATTGATCCATCATTAGAAAATATTTTTGCATCCTACTGTAAGGATGGAGGTGGAGAAAGGACAAGCTGCAGGTGTCCCTTCAAATTTTTAAAGACTGTTGGCGCAATTACCAGGACACAGTTAAAGCAGCCGAAAAGGACTATTTTTCTAACTTGATTTCATCCCACAGCCACAACCCACGTGTTCTTTTTAGTACCATTGACTATTTTCTTAATTCTCCACAGACACCTGGTTTTGAATCATCTACTCAGTTGTGCAATAATTTTATGCAGTTTTTTATTGATAAGGTCACCTCTATAAGGGCTTCCATCTTATGCCCAAACTTTGACCCCTCTGTGTGTGTCCCCTGCTCTGCTGCTTTCAATCAGTTTGAGCTGGTAACTGTGTCATTTTTAGAGGACATGGTCACTCAGATTAAGCCTTCTGGTTCTCCATATGATGCTCTTCCACCACGCTTTCTTAAAGAGGTTTTCCCTTGTTTTAAACACTTGGTTCTTGACCTTTTTAACAGTAGTTTGTTATCTGGAGGAGTCCCTGCTAATTTTAAACATGCTGTTGTGCAGCCCCTATTAAAAAAACCTGGTCTCGATCCCACTGTGTTGGGGAATTTTAGGCCCATCTCTAAGCTTCCCCTCCTGTCAAAAATCTTGGAGAAAATTGTTTATGCTCAGTTAAAATCCTTCCTGGATGAACATAGATGGGGAGTGGTGGCGCAGAGGTTAGAGAGGTGGGCTTGTGATCCGAAGATCGCCGGTTCACGCCCCGGCCCCGACAACATCAAAAATTGTGGGTGGGGTAGGTGAAACACCCACACTTGCCCCCACCCTCATTCGCCCCACTCTGGGCCCATGAGCAAGGCCCTTAACCCCCACCATGTGCTCCCTACCTAAAAAAAAAAAACCAGGTCTCTCTTGAAAAATGAGTTCTCGTGGCTCAATGAGACTAACCTGTATAAATAAAGGCTAAATGGAAAAAAAAAAAAAATAACATCATGGATGTGTTCCAGTCTGGATTTAAAACTCTCCATAGCACAGAGTCAGCTCTACTGAGAGTTTTTAATGACGTCCTCCTGGCATGTGACTCAGGTGATCATGTGATTCTTGTTTTATTGGACTTAACTGCTGCGTTTGACACAGTGGACCACAGCATTTTATTGTCACGTCTACAGCATCAAGTAGGCATTGGTGGGACTGCTCTGGAGTGGTTGGGGTCCTATATGACTGACAGAACTTTCTCTGTAAAAACTGCTGGGCATGAATCCTATTCTACTCTTTTGTCATGTGGCGTACCTCAGGGATCAATTTTAGGGCCTTTGCTTTTTTCTTTATATCTGCTTCCTCTAGGATCAATTTTTAGAAAACACGACATCTTTCACTGCTACGCTGATGATTGTCAAATCTATGTTCCTTTGAGGCGAGTTGATGCCTGGTCCATTAAACCTCTTTTATCGTGTCTCAAGGATCTTAAAGCTTGGATGGCCCTAAACTTCCTACATTTTAATGAAAAAAGACTGAGGTACTTGTTTTTGGACCTAGTGGAACTTGTTTGAGCCCTCCAGTCGACTTAGACCCCATAACAATGTACGTAAAGTCTACAGTTACAAATCTTGGTTTTAAGATGGACAGTGATTTTAAACTCGACAGTCAAATAAGGGCCACAGTAAAGTCTGGTTTTTATCATTTGAGAAAATTGGCAAAAGTAAAACCTATTCTTTCAAGGCAACAGTTTGAAACAGTAATCCATGCCTTCATTTCATCACGGCTGGATTACTGTAATTCTCTCTATCTCGGAGTCAGCCAGTCCTCACTCGCACGTCTGCAGCTTGTGCAAAATGCTGCTGCACGTCTTTTAACTGGAACACACAAAAGACAGCACATCACACCTGTCCTGGCTTCTCTCCACTGGCTGCCCGTGTATTTTAGAGTTCATTTTAAAATTCTTTTGTTTGTTTTTAAGGTTTTAAACAGTCTCGCCCACCCCCCCCCCCACCACCTTATTTAACAGAGCTTCTCCACCATTACACTCCACCTCGGTCACTCAGGTCTGCTGACCAGCTGCTCCTGGTCATCCCCAAGAGTAAGAGGAAGCTTAGAGGAGACAGGGCCTTCTCTGTTAGTGCCCCTAAATTATGGAACACTCTGCCTTTGTACATTCGACAGGCCCCCTCGCTGTCCATTTTTAAAACCCATCTAAAAACTCATTTCTATTCATTGGCCTTCAACCCAACTGAGTCTTGATTTTACTTTATTTTATTGGTGTTGATTTTATCTGTTTAACTTGTTGTTTTATTGTGTTTTAAATTGAGTTGTGTGCTTGGGTTTGTAGCTCTGTTTTTATGCTGTCTTTTTTCTTGTTTTTAACTGATGTTTCAGCACTTTGTTTCAGCTATGGCTGTGTTAAAGTGCTTTATAAATAAAGTTGATGATGATGATGATGATGAATGATGGTATCCCTCTGTCAGTCACCCTGTGTCTGTACTTCCTAGTGTCTCTCAGTAATTTCCCTGATAAGCTCCACCCGCATGTCGTCCAGGTGTTTATAATTTGTCTTGTCTAGTCTGTGTGTATATAAGCCCTGGTCTATGTCTCAGTCGTTGTCGGTGCATCGTCTGGTACAGCTCCTGGTTTGTCTCCTGGTTTGTCTCCTGTGTTCCATGTATAATCCTGACCTGATCCTGTCTGTGAGTTTTGCTGCCATGTCAGCTATTTATTTTGATTATTAAAGTGATTTTTATTTTACAACCTCGCCTCAGAGTCCTGCATGCACAAATGGGTTCATTCTTGCTTCGCTCCATCTGAAAACCGTGACAGTATGCACCGACCAGACCAGAACCCAGCAAGCAGAACGTTCTTGACTTGACTCACCTGTCTGCACAAGCCAACACAGATGGGTGAGCCCGTGATCCGGTGCAGCGGGTTTCGGATCTAACCTGTCCAGACTCCTGAACACTACAGACAGGCTGTGGAGATTTTGCCTTGCCTCTTTTTGTGCTGGAGGAGGAGAGAAAGCCTTTTCAGCTCTGTGTGAACTGCCTGATGTGTGAGCCCAGTTCCCCCTCCTCTCCAGCACCGCTCATTTCCTCAGGATGGACGTCCGGGGAGGATGCTGGACCAGAGAACGAGCTCTGTATTGTTTCTGCGCCCCATTGCCAACGCCACCATCAGAGCGGCAGAAAGAGGGCCCAGAAGCAGTCCACAATACCTTCATTAGTTCCTTCACGGCACGGCCAGCTGATCCAACTCGGTCAGGCGAGTCTGAGTTTCCTGGATGCGGTCCTAGCGTTTCAGTGGGGACGGGCCCCATTGCCTCACCTCCCAGGGTTCCGGTGAGGGCGGAGACCGACACCTCACTGTCTTTCAAAGCTGCTCCTGCTCGGTCAGTCAAGATTGAGCCTCCTGAGTCCAATCTCAATGTCTCCGCGGTGGCGGGTCCCATCGCCTCACCTCCCAGGGTTCCGGTGAGGGCAGAATCAGTCACCTCTCCCTGCATAGAGCTTCACTTAAGACTGGAACAACACTCCCAGGCTCCAACCCAGTGACCTCACCCAAATAAACTGGACTCTACAAAATCTACTTTCCTCTGCTAAACACAACCCGAACTGCCTTGACACTGTGCTCTCCCTTGCCGAGAAACTATTATTATCTTAACCTGGTCTGACACAAATCCCAGAATATCAGCAGATTTTAATTAAAATAAGAACTTTGAAAAAACAGCCAAACTCTGAAACATCTCCACCAGCCTCTGACATCCCTACTTCTAATTCTGTTCCAGCCTCAGATCCAGACCCTCCTCTCCCTGACTCTGCCCAAGAGCCAGACTCTCCTGCTACTGAGCCAGACATCCCTGCTTCAAAGACAGTCCCTGGCCCCCTAGATGCAGAGTCAATTTCTGAAGGAGGCCCTGAGCCCAAGGAGGAGCTCTGGCCCGATCCTGGCCCTGGACCACGCCTTCGTTGCCACGGCAGAGGTCGACGGCAGGAAGGTTCCAGAGACTCGGCCCCTGCTCCAGCGCCTGACTCAGCACTAGAACCCAAAGACCTGTCCGTCGAAGACCCATCTGCCGTAGACTCGTCCGCTGAAGACCCGTTCGTCGAAGACCCATCCACCAAAGACCCTGCGAAGGTCCTCGCTCCTGGTCCGTCTGCCGAGGTCCTCGCTCCTGGTCCATCTGCCAAGGGTCCCAGGTCTGCCGATGCTTCTACATCTACAGAGGGTCCCACGCCAGCTGACGCCTCTACGTCTACAGAGGGTCCCATGTCAGCCGATGCCTTTACATCTACAGAGGGTCCCAGGCCAGCCGATGCCTCCACATCTAAAGAGGGTCCCATGCCAGCCAACGCTTCCAGGTCTACAGAGCATCCCACGCCAGCTGACACCTATACGACTACAGAAGGTCCCACGCCAGCGACGCCTCTACGTCCGCAGAGGGTCACAGGTACGCCGAAGCCTCTACGTCCACAGAGGTTCCCGCGTCTCGTCCAAAGAGTCCCTGTACAGTTATGCCCCCAGAAGGTCCCATGCCAGCTGCACCTACAGCAGGTCCTACGCCATCGGTCCTACGCCATCGGCACTCCTGGAGGGTCTTACACCAACTGCATGCCCGTCGCCGAGTTCCACATCTCCGAGTCCCACGTCTCCAAGTTCCTTGTGTTCCACGTCAGCTTCTGATCCTGCTGCAAAAGATCCTGTCGCAGAAGACCCGAGTTCTCATGTCTCTTGCTCCGAGGGGGTCCTGGCAAATGCCCCTCCTGTGTCCTGCTCTGAGAGGGTCCTGGTGGATGCCCCTCACATTCCCCATCTCGAGGGGGTCCTGGAGGACGCCTCTCACATCGCCTGTCATCCTGGGGTCTTCATGTCACCTGCAGTCTCAATAAAAGTGGCAATCTCCCTGGGCTCATCAGTTTCTACAGCTCTTCTAGCCTCTGTGACAGCTGTGGTCCCCACACCAAAACCTATGGTCCCTTCAAGCCTCTCTCCTCGCGCCAGGCGGTCATGGTCTTTTAAGGTGTCCATCTCGATTGGCAGTCCACAGAATCTGGTGCCTCGTGCTGGAAAACCTCCCAGCTGCCCGCCTGACACGTTCCAGGGCGTTGGAGGGCCTCCCGGGTCATCGCTGGACCTGCCCCGGCCTGTTGGACGATCTCCCGGCTGCCCACCAGATTTGCCCCAACGTTTTGGATGGCCTCCTGACCGCCCCCCTGAACTCACTCCTAGTGTTGGATGGCCTTCCGACCGCCCCTCCTGTACTGGCTTGTGATGCTGGAAGGCCTCCTGGCCACCCTCCTGAGTTCCTGCCAGGTGCCGGAGGATCTCCCAGCCACCCACCCGAACTGTTTATGTTTCCTTGTGTATAGTCCTTGTGTTTAGTTCCCAGGCCTCGCCCTGCCAGTTTTTGATTTCTTGTCCTAGTGTTTCCTCGTGTCTTCCATCCTTGCAGTTCCTCCCTCCGCCCACCCTAGTTTTTTTTTTTTTTTTTTTTGTGGGGGGGGGGCTTTCTGGGGATGCCAGAGGGCATCCTTGGGTGGAGGGTACTGTAAGGATGGTATCCATCTGTCAGTCTCCCTGTGTCTGTACTCTCTAGTGTCTCTCAGTAATTACCCTGATAAGCTCCACCCGCGTGTTCTCCAGGTGTTTGTAATTTGTCTCGTCTAGTCTGTGTGTATATAAGCCCTGGTCTGTGTCTCAGTCATTGTCGGTGCATCGTCTGGTACAGCTTCTGGTTTGTCTCCTGTGTTTCGTGTATAATCCTGACCTGATCCTGTCTGTGAGTTTTGCTGCCACGTCAGCTATTTATTTTGATTATTAAAGTAATTCTTATTTTTCAACCTCGCCTCTGAGTCCTGCATGCACAAATGGGTTTGTTCCTGCTCAGCTCTGTCTGAAAACCGTGACACCTACTGCTATAAAAAACAAAACATAGGACCTCCCCTGTGCATGCAGGTCCAATAGCTACCTACAAACATTTAGATTTGGTTCCTACAGCTTTATCTTGACTTACATAAATGAAAACCAAAGAAGAATAAATTCTAACAAAATATTTATCTTTGAATGTAGCACTTTTAAAGAACAAAAATATAATTTCATAACATAAAAAACATTAGACTTATATTATATTAGAACTTATAAGTCTCCTCCTTGAATCACCACCATATCGTGGTGGAGGAGTTTGTGTGCCTGAATGACTTGGAGCTATGCTGTCGGGAGCAATTATAAGGCAGATTGTTCCTAGGTGACAGGCCAGACAAAGAGCGATTCACAATACTTATATGGACAGGAAAAGACAAGAAACTCAGTGTCCCTTGCCCGGACGTGGGTTACCAGGGCCCCACCCTGGAGCCAGGCCTGGGGGAGGGGCACATCTGCAAGCACCTGGTGACCGGGTCTCTACCCATGGGGCCCGGTTGGGCTCAGCCCGAAGGAGCAACATGGATTTGCCTTCCTGTGGACCAACCACCTGCAGGAAGGGCCATAAAAATAAAATAAAAAACTGTGAAAATCACTGTAATGCCACTTGGTTGTTGATATGTGCTGCTGATTATCCATGATGCTGATCTCATGCTGCTGATTATTTCATGTTGCTGTGTTCAGTGGTCCTCATCTGCTCACACAGACTCATGTTCATGTTGCTGTTGTTTTGGCACATTGTTTTTGTACTTTTAGTGCTTAGTGTATTCTTAGTCTTGCGTATTCTTAGTTTATTGAATAGTTCATGACTTGGATCTTACTAATGGTTTTCTTTACAATTTGTGTTTTTGTTGGATGTAACTGGGACCCTGTGTACATGGTTTTGTCCCACCTCATGTACCACATGTGGTGCGTATGACAAATAAATATCTCTGAATTTCTGAATCTGAATCTCTGAAAAGTTGGGTGGGTGGACAGGCTCTGATTGTTGTATGTGCCTACTTGCCGAACAGCACTTCAGAGTATCTGGCCTTCTTGGAGTCTTCGGCAGGGGTGCTGGAAGGTGCGCCAGCTGAGGACTCCTTTATTCTGCTGGGGGACTTGGAGATGGCATTCGACCGTGTCCTCGGGGTGCACTGTGTGGGGTGCTCCATGAGTATGGGATTGGGGGCTCGTTGCTATTGGCTGTTCGGTCCTTATACAAGTGGTGTGAGAATTTGGTTTGCATTGCCGGTAGTAAGTCGGACCCCTTCAGGGTCGGAGTTGGACTCCACCAGGGCTGCCATGGTCACCGATTCTGTTCATAACTTTTATGGACAGAATTTCTCAGTGCAGCCAGCTGGCGGAGGGATTCTGGTTCGGTGGCCTCAGGATTCCATCTCTGCTCTTTGCAGATGATGTGGTCCTGTTCCAACATTCACGCACCCACCCATTATAAAACATAAGATGGTGAGATATTATTGGTTGAGAGCTGGGTCACATGATAGAGTAGGGCTTCCCATTCGTTGATGGTGGCGAGTCCTCCTGGGAGATGTGGCCGAGCTCTGAAGAAAATGTGTTTTCAGTTTAGACTTGGCGCCATTGTTTGTGACCGATGGTGGAGTTACAATGGCCCAGGGCTGGTGATCTTTGTACTTTACATGTGGGTAAAATAAATCTTCTGAAATGGATGACGAGTGCTCCTCCTCTCCCTGCTTCAGATCAGAGCATAGTTTAACATGGTCCTGTTGGCATCATCGTACCGTGATCTTCAGTTCTCACTGGAGAGGTTCACAGCCAAGTGTGAATCAGCTGTGATAAGAATCAGCACCTCCAAATCTAGGTCATGTTCTTCAACTGGAAAAGGGTGGATTGCTCTCTTCAGGACGAGGGTGAGGTTCTGCCTCAAGTGGAGGAGTTCAAGTATCTCGGGGTTTTGTTCATGAGTGGAGGAAGAATGGAACATGAGATTGACAGATGGATTGGTGCAGCGTCTGCAGTATTGTGTACTCTGTACTGATCTGTTGTGGTGAAGAGAGAGCTGAGCTGTATGGCAAAGCTCTCTGTTTACCAGTCGGTCTACGTTCCTACCTTCTATGGTCATGAACTCTGGGTAGTGACCGAAAGAATGAGAGCGTAGATACAGGAGGTTGAAATGAGTTTCCTCTGTAGGGTAGCTGGACTCTCCCTTAGAGACAGGGTGAGAAGTTTGGTTATCCGGGAGATACTCAAAAAAAGAACCACTACTCCTCCACATCGAGAGGAGCCAGTTGAGGTGGTTCAGGCATCTGGTAAGGATGACCCCTGGGCACCTTCCTAGGTAGGTGCTACGGGCATGTCCGACTGGGAGTAGACCCCAGGAAAGACCCAGGACATGCTGGAGAGCCTATGTCTCTCGGCTGGCCTGGGAACACCTTGGGGTCCTCGCAGAAGAGGTGGCTGTGGAAAGAGATGTCTGGGCTTCCCTGCTCAAGCTGCTGCCCCCGCGACACGACTTCGGAAAAAGCGGAAGCTAAAGGATGGATGGAAAAAAATAATAGCTACTGTTAGAAGTTTGAGTCTACATGTATCACGTCTAATTATGTTGCTTTGCTGTGGTAGGATTTTTGTTGCCTCAAATCGTACCGTTTAGGACATGGTGTGAGATATTTTTTTATACCTTCTCTTCTCGTGTTTTCTTCCCTTTTCTTATCCAAGCAAAAATATTATTCTGGATAAGAGGGCCGCGCTGATTAGCAGCAGCTTTGTGCACTACGTCCATCTTTCGGACGACAGTACGTACATGTTCTGGTTGTATCTCGGCGCAATGACAATAAAGCTTATTCTGATTCTGAATCTTGCTGGAGGCCCGATCTGACCTACTCTGAATTATAACCTAGTTTGATCAGTCTCAGCTGCTCACAATAAGTGATCCCTGGGTCAACATCCGATAAGGAGTCATTTTTGTTTGCTTGCTTCCAATACTTAAATATATTTGCACATCACCCTATATCCACCATCAGAAACAGAACTGGCAACCTCCTCGCCAATGACATCACACATAGTCACCCCACTGATACACTCTGATAGGCTGTGCCCACCCTGGATGTGACAGCAGAGCCAAGGGCCAACATAAGTTGGGGCATTCTGTTGCACGGAGCGTCCGCTTCCAGGTTAAGACGGGTTGGACGGGACGCCTCAGCGCTGAGCTTGTAACATTTCCTGCCTTATCGACATTAAATGGTAAACACAATTTACTTCTCTTGATTTTATTGAGTTCGTGTGGGTTTCCTCTCCACCTGGGAACAAAAGAACCGGACAGCTGACGCCACTATAGTGTTGGATGGACCTCTGTAACAATGTAATTAGGACGTTTCTACTTGTATTAGTTGTCAGAATGGCTACTGGGAACTCATTTAATGTCCATTCAAGCATCACTATATCTTTGACTAAATTAAAACAATATATTTACAAAATGTTGCTAAAATATGGAACTTTATTTAAATCTGCATTCATAACATAATTCTAAAACATGAATCAGAATAAAACCTGCATGATCATGCACTAAAAATTTCAGATTCATACCAAAACAATGCTGACTTGGTTCATTTTACACTTGACATGTCTGATTATTACAGCATTACCTCACAACAGAAAACAGTCATTTAAAATGTGTAAACAGCTCTGCAACATGTGTGGAATAATAGATTTAAGAAACATTTTAAAATGCTGCACATTTTGGGAGAATCCACATTAAACAAATTGTTTAAAAACCAATGATTTCACAGCAGCAAATATTTAGTATTGCTCCCATGATGTAACAAATTCCACATCCCAGGATACTTAAAAAGTTCTGAATCACAACAAAATTATAAAAAATATTTCAGCCCAGAAATTTTAGAAACCTTTGTATTCTGTTATATCACTTCCTCAATTTTTATTTTTTTTACAGAAAAAAACAACAACATGCTGAATAAAACCTAGCTGAAACAAAAACACAAAAATGATCACCATTAAAAGAAGAACTCAACTTGCTCTTTACATTTCTTACAGTATCAGTGATTAGAATCATGGAAAAAGAAGGTCCACCTCCTGTAATTACAGTGTTTTTCAGGAATTTATTACCCGGCAAGAATCAGATCATTTTTATTAAGTCCTGAAATTAGAAGGCATAGAACTGAAAGAGGGTCGACTTTCTATTCTCACGACTGGATGTATTTACAGAAACAGTCCTTCACATCAGCTCTGTCTCTTTCTTTACAGTATCAATGTTTTTACAGCATGCAGAACTTGCAACAGTACTGAGAAGCCCGAATACAGCAGAGAAAAACACATTCATGTTGAAATGATCTAAAATTTCCAAAAGCTACTCAAGGTCAGTGAATATGTTGGCTTTAGCTTTGAATCATTTCTCATATTGTCTGTAGTTTTATCAGGCAGAAAATAAAACATGGGTTAGATGACAACAGTCAACACAAAGAGGAAACATATGGACAGTTATGAACATGTTTCCAGTCTGCTCCAATAAATAAACAGCAGCATTTTGATAAACTTGTTACAGCATTAACAGATTCCTCTGATGGAAAAGTAATTAAAGCTAAATGTAAAATATTAATTTGTTCTTCCTATTCTTGGAAAATCTTTCTAGCACGTCCTATAGGTTATAAAAATGAAACAACATCAAATTAATAATAATAAACTTGGCCAGTAATCTTCACCTTCGGACAATATGGTCCCACTTCTAAAAAATGTGACTTGTGTGGCTGACTAACAACTTCTTTGGCTGAGCTCTGAGGTCTTCCATTACATTCAGTCTGGTACCTTTTTGAAAAATCTTGTAGGCACACAAATAAATGGCACTGAAATAAAATCCATAAATCTTAAGCCAATATCTCACTGAGCTGCGACTGTTGGAGGCAGGTTGAATACCCTAGGTAGTGTCATGCACATGACTTACAAAACCATTCTAGGCACTGCACATGTTTTTTGTTGCCTATCTCTGACACATTGTAAACATTTGAACTATTATTATTTATCGTCATCATCACCATGATTTGTAGAGCTGGACATTTGGGGCTGTAGTCTCAGATGTTTTCTGCCTGCTCCCCTGCAGGTGTCAAAATACAGCAGTGGCACTCATAAAATTAAAAAGCTGGATTGACGAGGGTTCAAAATGTGTTAGAAACATTGCACAGAACAATTCTGCAACTACCGGTATTTTAATGAAATTTGTCGCACAAACTTTTAAAATAATTTTCAAAATAAAAAGGAAGAAAACTGAGTCTTTGTGACTTACGTGAGAAAACTGAGAACCCACACTAACGTTATGACATTTCAGAGACTAACTCACAAACGTCGCCCAAAAGTCACAGTTAACAACACACTCTCACATGATCTATGTTAGCATGTCCCTTACTGTCTGCTGTTTTATTGTCTCATTGATCTTTAACTTACTAATTTTATCATTGTTAGTTAATAAAGTATACAGTACAGTGTTTCCCCTAGATCAGTTCCCTTGGCGGGGCGCTCGTCATATTTTGTTGGGGGGTATGTCGTCATATTTGGATTGGTAGGGGGGTGGCATGTGACGGAGTCACAGGTGTGTTGCCTGCCCGCTAGCTTAGGTTACGGACAGGTTACGGATCCCCCATGATAAGAGGGACTACTGTACCGGTACAGTATCTATTCAAAGAAAGGCTGAGTCATCCAGGACATGGCATTCTAAATGGTTAGACGGGAAGCAACCGGATGACTTCGCTTGCTTAGAAACAAGATAAGGAATCCAGTTGCCTCCTTTTTAACCACTTAGGATAAGCTGCAAACATGCAAGCAGAATCTGCTGGGTGTGACAGAAAAAGACACCCATCTACTCTTCCTCTTCCTCATCATCATCCTCGTCATGGCAGTGGGTGATCTCCTGTGGGGTCTGAGGGAATAAATGAGGAGGTTGGATCTCACTGATGGATCGGGTTAGCAGGTGCCGTTTGCTCTCCATTTCTTTGAAATTATCATCATGTCGGTTGCGCGTGGCAAGAGGCGACTCAATGTCGATGACGTTGGCATGCGAGTGCTCCACTGTCGACTCATGAGGCATCTAGAAGACAAGAAATAATTTAGTAGAATGCAAAATATTTAGTGAGACACACACATCCAACAAAAACCTCTTTGAGCCTGAAGTATTCAAAGTTAAGAGTACGAAGAGTAAATGGTTTTTAACAATCTGGTATCAAAATCATTGAATCAAAGCTGACAGTTTTGATCTAGTATTGTTTTTTGCTTTTAATAACTGATGTCAAATGACAAACAGGAGTATACCTGAGTTCACACATTGATCCACCAATACAAAGTCCATAGCTTAATAGTGTAAGTGATATTTGGAAAGATTTTATAACAGGAATTTCATCTTACAAACACAGGACTACTGCAATAATAGTTTATAGAATGCAGTTGCGGTTAATAATAATAATAATAATAATATATATATATATATATATATATAT
>NC_056498.1:83501922-83540094 GCF_014905685.2 Nematolebias whitei
TTCATTGCACACCAACTGAAATATTTCAGGTCTTTAATTGTTTTAATACTGATGATTATGATTATTATATACACATTTTACCCCTTGACAAAATGTTTGGGATAAAAGACAAAATAAGTCAACAAGAAGTATCTGTCTGGAGGACCTGACTTTACTTTGGTAGATTTTTCTACCTGGATTATTGAGCATGCATCAGGATATTTTATCCCTTGCTGATTTTGTAGGTTTACTTACAAAAAATGAACAGTCCTAATTTTTGACCTTATTTTAGTTGAAACACAGAATGTCAACAAACAGTGTTACAAAAAAGTAAACTTATTTACATATTATTGAGTGAAATGAAACATTTGATCCTCAAGAAAAACAAGATTCAGTATTTAATGGGAAAACCTTTGTTGGCCATAACAGCAATTATGTTTTGTCTTCTAACCGGTCACCACTTTTGCACACAAGAACTATTTTGATCCACTCTTTTTTACAGAAACTAAAATCTTTAGGTTTCTTGACTGCTGTGTGTCAATTCAAAGCTTCATCTCCATTAACATATTTTCAGGCTGAGCTTTGGAGACTGGCTGGAACACTCCAAAACCTTAATGTGTTTCTTTTTTGCCAGACTTTTAATGCCTTGGTGGTTGATATGTTTTAACTTATGGTCCTTTTCCACTGTCTCAACTCTCATCGGTTCCACACCACACCGTACCAGTTAAGGGTCTGCCCACTGCCAGTACCCACCCCCACTCAGCCCAGTTTATGGGACCACCTTGTTTGTGTTTCCAAGCGAACTGCTCTGAGATAGCAATTATGATGTAAGCAAACAGAAGCCGTTTATTGGCCAACAGAGCTACGTCACTGGATGACCCGCCCAGCAAAACTGCAAACTAAATCTGAACCTGCACTTCCTCTTCGTGTTGATGGACGGAGTCACAAGAAATGAGTACATTTACTGAAACATATCAGAAATGATGGCGCAGCATGGCTACACCCAGACTAAGCAATGCCGGGATAAGCTAACAAAACTGAAGTCTGATTATAAGACGATTAAGGATGGAGGTGGAGTGGCTTGAACACAAAAAGACCAACTATGATCCTGCCCACAGAGCGGAGAAACCAGTCAGTCTCTACTGTAGTGGCAAATCACCTACACCTGAGTGTGGGAATCTGCATTTTGTTCTGTTTAGTTCCTTGTGTTTCCTGCACTTCCAAGTGTTCTCCCTCCTTCTTGTTAGCTCCTATCTCACCTGTCTCAAATACCAATCCTAATCACCTCAGGTGTTTGTCATTTCGTCTTATCAGCCTCCTTATAAACAGTGGCTTTTATTTCCTCCTTTGTCCGTGGATTATGCTCCAAAGCCTGTCATGCTTTGTTTTCCTCCGTGTCTCCCTCCTCCATGTAGTGGAGGGTACCGCAGGGGTCCATCCTCGGTCCCCTTCTCTTTTCTTTATACCTGCTGCCACTAGGTGCTATCTTCCGCAAACACGACATACCCTTTCATTTCTACGCCGATGATTGCCAAATTTACTTCCCCCTGAGGCACAGAGGCACACGCTCTATTCAGCCTCTTCTTGACTGCTTGGCTGACATCCGGGACTGGATGGCTTTAAACTTCTTAAGCTTCAATGAGAAGAAGTCTGAAGTCATGCTGTTCCATCCCAGTGGCTCACTCATGAACCATGACATTGACCTTTTCTCTCTAGCCCCGCTAGAGAAACAAAAGGTCACTAATCTGGGGGTGAAAATGGACCCGTCCTTAAAACTCAACAGTCACGTAAACATGATGGTAAAATCCTGTTTTTTTCAGCTGAGACGGCTGTCTAAGCTGAAGCCTATACTCTCCAAAAAGAACCTTGAGACAGTGATCCACGCCTTCATAACATCTAGGCTTGATTACTGCAATTCACTTCTGTTTGGAATCAGTCAGTCCTCCATTGCTCGTCTACAACTGGTCCAAAATGCTGCAGCCCGATTTTTAACTGGTACAGGCTATAGAGAGCACATCATGCCAGTTTTGGCCTCCCTGCACTGGCTACCCATTCACCTTCGGATCCATTTCAAAATTCTCATGTATGTTTTTAAATCACTGAACAGTTCCGCCCCATCCTATCTCACTGATCTTCTGCAGCCATAAGTCCCACCGCGCTCTCTGAGGTCAGCAGACCAGATGCTTCTCTCAGTCCCAGAAACCCGTCGTAAGCTCAGAGGTGACAGGGCTTTCTCTGTTGCAGGTCCACGACTGTGGAATGAGTTGCCACTGAGTGTCCGGCAGGCTCCCACACTCTCAGTCTTTAAGTCTCGCTTGAAGACCCACTTCTATTCGCTTGCCTTTAACAAGGTGTGATTTGTTTTGGCCCGGTCTGTTCTCTACTCTGTTGGCCATTTTAGTTAGCTTCTGCTGCTATTTGTATCTGTATTTCTATTTTATGTTTTCCTGTCTGCTGTGCATGTTTGTGTTCTTTTGTACAGCACTTTGGTTGGCCTTGTTGCTGTTTTAAGTGCTATATAAATAAATTGGTATGGTATGGTATGGTATAGTATGTAAGTTTTGCTGCCCTGACAGTTTTTGCCTTAATTTTTTGTTTAAATTAATAGACTCACTTTATTTTAACCTCAGAGGCTCCTGTTGTCTGCCTGCACATGGGTTCCAACACATTAAAACCACAGATCATGTTAGAATCTACAGACCAATACAAAAACCCAGCAGGTTGTCTGTTCCTCACGAAGCTCACCCTCGAGGACCATCAGCGGCCCAGCAAGGCCACCTCCAATGATCCATGGGAGAGGATGGTGGCCATAAAGGACTTTGTGGATGAGTTTACCCAGCTGCCAGGCTGACCACTGATTCTCATTAAACCCCTCTAAATATTGCTTTTTCTGCCTCTCTGTGAATGGCCAATGCCTGTATTTTGACCATGATCTCAGACCCTGGACTCAAGGAGTTGTGAGTTTCCAGAACCAAGCTCCATGAGCTGAAGAGGAGGGTTTGCTGGACTTTCCAGACTGCACTCACGTATCACATGATCTGGCTGTGCCTCCATCCCTCCTAACCTCCCTTCCCTCTGACATCATCGCAGCTGCTGCATCACCACCTGTGATCAAAATTTGCAGTTTCAGCTGACGTTCTCCCTCAGGAGTTCCTTTTCTGACAAATATTCAATAAATCTTTTCGTTCACTCGTGTTGTGGCTGAATTTCCGGGTCCCCATTGTACAGAACATTGATACAGAAATCCCTCAAATCTGGCATAATTCGTCCATCTACATCAACTGTTGAAGCAGGGTTCTTTTTTGTCTCAAAGAAAGACAAAACACTGAGGTCCTGCACAGATTTTAGAGGGCTTAATCAGATAACCATTAAGAACAAATACCCACTACCTTTGATTGATTTTGTTTATGAACAGCTTCAGGATGCCACCATAGTCGCCAAATTAGACTTGCGCAATGCCTATCATTTGGTGAAGATTCAGGAGGGGGACGAATGGAAAACAGCCTTTGAAACTCCGTTAGGACACTTTGAGTACCTTGTCATGCCATTCGGACTAACCAATGCACCCGGCATTTTCCAAGCAATAGTAAATGATGTTTTGAGAGATTTTCTGAATGTAGCTGTATTTGTATATTTGGATAACATTCTAATCTATTCCAAAGATGCCCAGTAGCACACTAAGTATGTAAAGGTGGTTCTATAAAGGCTCTTTGAAAATCAACTGTTCATAAAAGCAGAAAAATGTGAGTTCCACATGTCAACAATCATCTTTTTTTTTTTTCATGTTTGAAAAAGGACAGGTTCGCTCTGATTCTGAAAAGACTAAGGTGGTGGCGGAATGACCTACACCCCAGGACCTCAAACAGCTACAGCGTTTCCTGGGGTTCTCCAACTTATATTGCCGGTTCATCAAAAACAGTCAGGTAGCTACACCACTCACACAACTCACTTCCTCTTTACGAAAGTGTATTTGATCTCCATAAGCAAAGACCGCTTGAGGAACTGAAACAACTCTTTTCATCAGCTCCCATCCTGTTTCATCCGGACACCCATCGACAATTCCTCATGGAAGTAGATGCATCAGACACAGGAGTGGGAGAGGTCCTCTCTCAGAGGTCTCCAGAGGTCAATAAATTACATCCTTATGCATTTTCCCCCGCCAAGAGGAATTGAGATGTGGGCAACCGAGAGCTGCAATCCATTAAGCTATCATTAGAGGAAAGGGGACAATGGTTGGAGAGTGCTGAACTGTGGTTCATCATCTTGACGGACCATAAAAAACAGGCCTATATTCAGGGGGCCAAAAGACTCAATGCTCATTAAGCTAGATGATCACTGTTTTTTGCCCAGTTCAGTTTTTCAATTACTTACATTCATGGTTCCCATAACGTTAAACATGATGCTCACTCTCACCAGTTCTCTTTGTCCGAGGATCCTGATACTCATGAAAGAATCCTTCCTTCTTTATGTACAATGGGAGTAATGACTTGGTTCACAGAAAGCGACATATTGGAGCCCAAAAGAAGCAAACCAGATCCTGGCACCGAACCCCCAGGAAGACTGTTTGTCCCTTCAGCAGTGACAAGTAAGGTCCTTGATTGGATTCACTAAGCCAAATTTTCTTGTCACTCAGGCACAAGATGCATGATGCTCCTCACAAAAAGACATTTTTGATGGCCAAACATGGACAGAGACGTCAAAGAAATTGTGGAAGCATGTTCCACTTGTGCCCAGTGCCCACAACAAGAACAACAATCAACGGTCAGCAGGCTTATTACTTCCTCTACCCTCTCCTGGTCAACCATGGTCCCACATCGCTATTGACTTGATCACTAATCTGCCCCTGTCTGAAGGTAGTTCCATCATTTGCACTATAAATGATTGTTTCTCTAAAGCTGCCCACTTCGTATCTCTGGTAAAACTCCCTTCAGCATTTGAAACTTCTCAAATTATGAAAAACAAACGTGTTTTGAGGTCTCCAATGGTATTTCTCCCCATGATATAGTTTCAGACAGAAGCCCACAGTTCAGCTCACAAGTATGGAAAGCTTTCTGTCAAGCCCTGGGAGCCACTTCCAATCTGACCTCTGGTTACCACCCTCAGTCAAACGGCCAAACCGAGAGATGCAATCAGAAGTTGGAAGCAGCGTTAAGGTGTGTAAATGAAAATAACCCCTCAACATGGAGTCAACATCTGCCTTGGGTAGAGTATGTACTAGGGGTGCACCGATAAATCGGCCGGCCGATCGATCGGCCCCGATTTCCTTAATTTGGGGAGATCGGCGATCGGCCGATCTTTAAATGAGAAGCCGATTTTATCCACCGATCTTATCTGCCTCTGGAAAGGTCTGAAAATCAGCTGCTGTCCCCTTTTGCTCCACTGTGAGAGCTCACACACAGGTCACTCGGAGCAGCCATGTCGTCGGTTTGGAAGTTCTACGCTGTAAAAGAAAATGAGCCAAAGATCGCAATTTGCAATTCGTGTAAAGCCGAAGTAAGTCGTGGTGGAGCCACCACCAAAACCTTTAATACAACAAACCTCGTTCGCCATTTAAGAAATCACCACGCCGCCAAGTATGCAATGTTTGAAGAGAGCAACCAAGCTAAGGCTAATGCTAAAGCTAGCGCTAACAAAGAGGCAGTCGGTGGGTCGCTGTTAGCTTTTATGAGCAGCGAAAAGAGCAAAGCTACCACGAGGAAAGTGATGGAGTTCATGGCATTAGACGACCAGCCATTTTCAGTCGTTGAAGACAAAGGTTTTAGAAGCTTGATGCAGCACGTGTGCCCACGATATAATATGCCGAGTCGGAAATATTTTTCTGATGTTGCATTACCGGAGTTGTTCAGCCAAGTTTCGAGAGACACCCGCAGCCTGCTAAAAGCTAATACAAATACACTCAGCTTTACAACAGACATCTGGACTTCTGATGTAAGTTTAATGTCCATGTTAAGTTTTACTGCACAGTGGATTGACGAACAGTTCGAACGTCATCAAGTACTCTTAAACTGTAAAGAAGAGAGAGGAGAGGCAAGCGAGCACAGACCGTGGCGTGGGTACAGCCAAAGCTACGTTGCTGGAGGCTGTTGTGAGAAGATTCAGCATCATTGATCATGAGCCCCTGTACAGCTTGGCCACTGTTCTGGATCCAAGGCAAGTAACTATTAACATTCTATTTTAGCCATAATTACTTTTAGCCTACTACTATATTTCAACAAACATTTAAATTAAATTAAAAATAAAAATTTCTTGATTGAAATGCATTTCTTTATTTACATGCAAGTCATAAAAACTGTTAATGTATACAAAACACAATGATTAACCCCTCTTTCTTTGTTTATGCAAAACAAGGTACAAGAATCGCTACTTCTCAGCAGAGGTGAAAGATGACGTGAAACTGCTCCTTTTGACCAAACTTGCAGAGGGGGAGACCAGATGCACACCTGCTGCAGGAACATCCTCTGAAGTGGGACCTCCTGATATCGATGAACCTGCAGCCAAAAGGCGTAGTCTACTGTTTGCAGCTCACGACGAAATCTTAAAGGAGAACATTGAACAGGAGCAACAGCTGGCCAGCCCTTCAGCTATGCAGGTACAGAACTACCTATCTGAGGTTCCTGTCGAAAGGAGCCAGGACCCATTGGTCTACTGGAAGATCAATGAAAATCGTTTCCCTCATCTTGCTCTACTTGCCCGAACCCATCTCTCTGCCCCATGCACAAGCGTTGAAAGCGAGCGCCTGTTTAGCTTGGCTGGTCATGTAGTAGATGAGAAAAGAAGTCGCCTGTCTGGTGACAAAGCAGAAATGCTTTTGTTCATCAAGAAAAACCTGCCACTAATGAAAGTGACTGGAATAAGTCTGTGAGAACTAACTTACCTGTGCCAGTGTTAGTTCTTATTACCGACTGACTTGAAAATGTTACACTTGTTGCATTATCTTTTTAAGTTTTTTTTAAAAAATGTAACAAGTGAAAGAGTTGAAGGAACTGAACTTTTTTTTTTTGGTTAATTTTATAGTTTTAACAAAAATTGTGTAAACTTCATTTATATTTCAGAATACTACCTCATGACAAATTAAAACAACAAGTTTGTATTGTTTCTAGGGTATTTTTCAAGGGTATGTTTTACAATAAAATAAGATTGGTAAATTGAAGGTGCATTGTGATCTTGTAACACCTGACACTGTTGCTTATAAAAATAAAAAAAAATCGGTATCGGCCAAAATCGGAATCGGCAGTTCAGACTTTCAAAAAATCGGTGATCGGTGATCGGCCTGAAAATTGAAATCGGTGCACCCCTAGTATGTACACAACTCATAAAAATCTTCAGCAACAGGTCTGTCTCCCTTCAAAGCTCCTCTGGGATATTCCCCACCTCTACTGTATTTCCAATCCAAGAAACTGACATCTGCACTCTCTCTGTTCAGCAGCACCTCCGTCATTGCCGCAAGATCTGGCACCAGACCAAAGCAGCCTTATTAAGGATAGTTGAACAAAATAAAAGATTTGCGGACCGACACCGATCTACTACACCCAAATATCAATTGGGTAACAAGGTATGGCTTTTCACAAAATACATCAAATTAAGACACTCCCAGAAAGATTGCCCCCAGGTTCACTGGTCCTTTCCCCATAACCAAAATCATCAACCCATTGGATGTTTTATTACAATTACCATCCTCTGAGAATCCATCCCACTTTCCACGTTTCCCAAGTCAAGCCAGTCTTGTCAAGCCTTCTGAACCCTCTTACCAACCTTCTCCACCCCCCGTCTGATCAATGACCATTCAGCATACACAGTAAGACGCCTCCTGGATGTAGGAAGCAGAGGCCGTGGCTTCCAATACCTGGTGGATTGGGGAGATTATAGTCCTGAGGAACCCTCAAGGGTTCCTAGATCCTTCATCCTGGACCCCGCTCTTACCTCCACCTTTTATAAGGAACACCCAGAAAAAAGAAAATTGCCTAGAGTTGATTCTTGAGAGTGGGATTTCAAGTTTTTCGACCATAACCACTTTCCCCTACAGCTGACAATCATCCAGTCAACCACACCTGGACCTGATTTCCTAAATAAAACACGTTCTTTTGTATTCTGAGTCCGTATCTCATCAGCCTGCCAAACTTAGGGTCATTAAACAAACAATCGTGTTATCAGGGATGAAAAATAAACACAATTCAACATAATGCAGCACCTAAAGGCAAGAATTAGTTTAAATGTTCTTGATACTAAGCAAATTTTGGACAAAACTAATCTTACCAGTACATGTGCAGCCCTGAACAGATAGCTAAAGGGGTAGTAGAGCAGGTTGATGAAAGAGGCTGCATACAGGTCAGCATAGCGCATAGCTTGAGAAGCAAACAAGGTCTGTCGAGATCCACTGCGAAACAGACTTCCCATCATGCCATAACACATGTCCATGTCATGAGTTACTTTCTGGAGAGGACACAACAGCAAGAAGTATAAACAAGTAAAAAGTTATTCATTTATTTATTTATTCAAGCAAAAATAGGAGACAAAGGATTAATTTAAAACTTTACCTTAATACGCCTCTGCAGAGAGCTGATGTCAGGTCTCTCATTGCTGCTGCTGTCCAGATGCCTGAAGAACAGAAAGTATATAGCTGTAGCAAAAGCTGTTTGAGTTCTGACAATTATTTCTAATTTCTTTAAACATCCACCCATCCATCCATTATCTTTACCCGCTTATTCCATTTTGGGTCACGGGGGTCGCCGGTGCCCATGTCCAGCAATCACTGTGCGAGGGGCGGGGTACACCCTGGACAGGCTGCAAGTCCATCACAGGGACACATACAGTGTCTTGCGAAAGTATTCGCCCCCCTTGAACTTTTCAACCTTTTGCCACATTTTACGCTTTAAACATAAAGATATAAAATTTTAATTTTTTGTGAAGAATCAACAACAAGTGGGACACAATCGTGAAGTGGAATGAAATTTATTGGATGTGTCAAACTTTTTTAACAAATAAATCTGAAAAGTGGGGCGTGAAATATTATTCGGCCCCCTTGCATTAACACTTTGTAGCGCCGCCTTTTGCTGCAATTACAGCTGCAAGTCTCTTGGGGTTTGTCTCTATCAGTTTTGCACATGGAGAGACTGAAATTCTTGCCCATTCTTCTTTGCAAAACAGCTCGAGCTCAGTGAGGTTGGATGGAGAGCGTTGTGAACAGCAGTCTTCAGCTCTTTCCACAGATTCTCGATTGGATTCAGGTCTGGACTTTGACTTGGCCATTCCAACACCTGGATACATTTATTTGTGAACCATTCCATTTTAGATTTGGCTTTAAGTTTTGGATCATTGTCTTGTTGGAAGATAAATCTCCGTCCCAGTCTCAGGTCTCTTGCAGACTCAAACAGGTTTTCTTCCAGTATGGTCCTGTATTTGGCCCCATCCATCTTCCCATCAATTCTGACCATTTTCCCTGTCCCTGCTGACAAAAAGCAGGCCCAAACCATGATGCTCCCACCACCATGTTTGACAGTGGGATGATGTGTTCAGGGTGATGAGCTGTGTTGCTTTTACGCCAAACATATTGTTTTGCATTGTGGCCATACAGTTCAATTTTGGTTTCATCTGACCAGAGCACCTTCTTCCACATGTTTGGTGTGTCTCCCAGGTGCTTGTAGCAAACTTTAAACAACACTTTTTATGGATATCTTTGAGAAATGGCTTTCTTCTTGCCACTCTTCCATAATTGCCAGATTTGTGCAGTGTACGACTGATTGTTGTCCTATGGACAGACTCTCCCACCTCAGCTGTAGATCTCTGCAGTTCATCCAGCGTGATCATGGGCCTCTTGGCTGCATCTCTGATCAGTCTTCTCCTTGTTCGAGATGAAAGTTTAGAGGGACGGCCGGGTCTTGGTAGATTTGCAGTGGTCTGATACTCCTTCCATTTCAATATGATTGCTTGCACAGTGCTCCTTGGGATGTTTAAAGCTTCGGAAATCTTTTTGTATCCAAATCCGGCTTTAAACTTCTCCACAACAGTATCTCGGACCTGCCTGGTGTGTTCCTTGGTCTTCATGATGCTCTCTGAGCTTTGAACAGAACCCTGAGACTATCACAGAGCAGGTGCATTTATACAGAGACTTGATTACACACAGGTGGATTATTTATCATCATCAGTCATTTGGGACAACATTGGATCATTCATAGATCCTCACTGAACTTCTGGAGTGAGTTTGCTGCACTGAAAGTAAAGGGGCCGAATAATATTGCATGCCCCACTTTTCAGTTTTTTATTTGTTAAAAAAGTTTGACACATCTAATAAATTTTATTCCACTTCACGATTGTGTCCCACTTGTTGTTGATTCTTCACAAAAATTTTTTTTTTATATCTTTATGTTTGAAGCCTGAAATGTGGCAAAAGGTTGAAAAGTTCAAGGGGGCCGAATACTTTCGCAAGGCACTGTAGAGACAAACAACCATTCACTCTCTCACTCACACCTAGAGACAATTTAGAGTTACCAGTCAATCTAACATGCATGTTTTTGGTCTGTGGGAGGAAACCGGAGTAGCCGGAGAAAACCCACGCATGCACGGAGAGAACATGCAAACTCCACCCAGAAAGGCCCCTGGACTGGGATTTGAACCAGGGACCTGCTCACTGAGAGGCAGCAGCTCTACCAGTTGCACCACCGTGCTGCCCTTCTTTAAACATATTTTTAATAATAAGGGAATAAAGTTTATTTTCTCACTTCAGAGTATTCATAAATTACTTTAATGACTATAAGTTTAGCTTCTTAACATTTGAATTTGTTTTCTTAAGGTTTTAACTATTTTTGAATGGTTCACATTTAATTGGATTTATTTTCTTCACGTTAAGAAACAATAATCTCTTTAATATGAATAAAACTTATTTTTCACAAATGTATTACACATTACTAGCTGCTGTTAAAAAAGGATTAACTCACTTGTACAGCTCTGCAAGAAAGCATTCCAGTGACTGAAGTTCCTCAAAAATGGCTACAAAAAAGCAACAACATACATTAGTAAATCAGCTTTTTGTGCCAACTAACAGTTTGGAGAAATATAAGGACAAAAGCACATTTCCAGTACCAGTTAACATTTGGAAACACTTATAAAGTTATTAAAAAACTGAGGCATCTATGCAGTAGTCAGTTTAGCTAATTATGTTCTGTATGAGTGAATCAGTCTGGCCCATGACTAACTGTGTTGCTTCAGCTAATTGAGATTTGTAAGGATTAATTTATGTACCACACTTTAAGGTCCCACAGTATTTCAGACAGGTTGAGGTCTGAACTTCCCTTTTTGCCTCAATAAGTTTACCTGCATGTGTTTGAAAAGGGAAAAAGTGCTAAATGTAAACAGAGTGAATGTATAAAAGAGAAACACTGTATGGGTGTTTGTGTAAATAAGAAACACTGTAAATTGCTGTGTAAGTGTGACCCACTCATCATTTGCATTTACTAAAAACCTGGTATAGAGCCCATACAGTGACAGTTTCAAGACTGTTGATTCTGTCCTAATGGATGTCAGTTTGCCATACAGCAATATGCATTTAGCATAGAATTAGTACAAACAGTTTTTATTAACATTATTCTCAGACAAGACAGTGAGACCATCACACCACACAACAGACTGGACTCTGAAGTTTGAGCCTGGCCTATGAGTCACTGACATCCTCTCATACCAAACCTCCAAGCGCAGCTTGATGTTAAACCTCATCAGCCATCAGTGCTAACAGAACCAATCTGTTCAAACCTCGCTAAATGAATTAATTAGTATTAGTGACATACCTACTGAAACTAGTTTAGTTTATTTTTCTTTGAAAACAATATGTTTCATGATGATCTGTGCCACGAAACCAATATTTTGCAGATTTTGGGGGAACCTTTCCCACTTTTAACAGGAATCAGTCAACATTAAAGACACTCTCGTTCAACATGAGGAATAAATTTATATCAGGTGATTCTGACGTAAGAAGCTGAAGCTCTATAGAAGGGACCATTTAAATGGGGTTCTAATAGTTTATAGTCATGACCAGGGCTTAACTTGTAAACCGATTGATGCTGGTACGCAAATAGCAGACGGGTCAGCAGGGTCTGTGGGTCCTCCCCCAGAAAATTTTGAATAAAGTAGATGTGATTTCCTGCATTCTGGTGTATTTTAACGAGTTGTTAAACATCTACATTTACCTACATTTGTAAACACTTGATTAAATTACTATTCTAGAGCAACAACAACAGCTCTCTCCTCGTGTGTGAATAGAGCAGCTCCACTTCTGTCAAGCATCCTAACGCCCCCCCCCCCCCCACACACACACACACACACACACACACACACTCCCCACACTTCATGGTTCTGAGCCCAAACTCTTCTTCACTGAATTTAGTCCTGCATGTTGTTGCTCCTGCTCCAGTCTTGATTGCCACTGACTTCAGGTGCTTCAATTCTCAGTTGTCCAACTAAGGACAATCCATTTATCTATTCATTTTGTAATTGAAAGTAAATTGGACTGTCTTTTCAGAAATTTTGATTGCTGTTATTTTGACAAATTAGCACTGTTGTTTTATTATATGTGATGTGAATAATACACATCAAACATTTTTCTCGTTGTATTTTTAATAAATAATCAAAATTTTATTAATAACCCACTTAAACAGTCAAACTGATTTGCAATTTAGTTGTGCTGTTTTAATTTTACTTTTGAGTTTTTAAATAAAAATGCGCAATGACTTTGGACTTTTAGGAGCGGAGATTTGAGTTACTGGATCCAAGCAAACAGTTACTGGAACACACCCTGTCAAAATATGAGAGTTCCCGGGTCTCGTGCCGACAGGATCCGGCACATATTAAGCCCTGGTCCTGACTGTACGTATTTAAATAACATTTTACTGGTGCTGTGTGTACGTGTTGGTGAAGGCCATCTCACAGCTCTTGTCAGTCCAGACATGCAGCTCCTGGGCCAGTTCAGGTATGACCAGGAAAGTCCTCCAGCCCTGACGCTTCTTAGATTTTAGAATGTCACCAAAAATGTGGTCGCCAATGTAGATGATGTCTTTTCCTTTAGCACCCAGCAAGTCACAGACAATGTCTGAGGAACCTGGACCAGTAACAATAAAAAAAAAAAAATAATAATAATTTAAAGATTTTATTTGAACTATTCACTTTTTAAAAAAGAAGAGATGTAGGTCTTGTATGACATTTCTCTGGGCACAAAGAAAAAATAAGTTTATTAGTTACCTCCAGAGTAAACAATACCATGCTGGAGAGGTCCAGTGTACGTGCCAATCTTCAGCCGGCCTGTTGTCTAAAAGTAACAGACATAATCAGAATGGTATACAAGCCATTTTTGTGTTATTATTAGACATTTCTACAGTATTTTCCCATAATTTTCTTTTCCCAGATGTTCCCAAAACAATCAGTAGAGTTTTGTCTGTTTCATTTATGTAGAGATCTAAAACATTAGATCTTTCGGGGTAATGTTTATATTGGAATGGTCTGTTTTTACAAAATGTGAGTGAATCAACTCTGTGGGTTCAAGTGTATAAAAAGACAAGCCTTTAAAGGTGGCAAATGGCCAAACAAACTTCTTGCCAGTTTTGGTAAAGTTTATTATTTTCTCTCTCCAGACAAATACATAAATGTTAAATCACATTCCAAATGCAAATCAGAAATTGGTAGCAGAAGCTACCACAACTTAGAAAACACGAAAATTATGAAAATATTTGTTCTGTTTCCATACAACAAACTTTTTCAAGATGGCTACAAACTGAAAAGGATCATTTCTGCATTTAAACTAGGAGGACTATAAAGTTCATTATATAATCATCAACAAATGTTTCAAAGCCACAAAACATTCTAGGCATGTTTGGAATTTTTCTCACGTATAAATATCACAATTTCTGTGACCCAAAAAATAAATTTCTAAATAATTGTTAAGTTCTGTTTAGCACACACTTACAGTGTCAACTTGCCGCAGTACCGTTCCCTCTCCAAAAAACACAGGCTTGCGAGCATCCACAAGAATCAGGTCAAAGTAAGACTGCCAGGGTCGATGGGGTGTGCCCAGCTGCAGGTTGTGCACACAGACTATCATTACTTAACTTTACAAATACAGTATAGTATAACCATAAAATACTACCTGTTGAGTATTTGGCATTACTCAGTCATACTTAATTTGTTAAATTTCAATCTATGCAGGTTACTGACAAGCTTGATTAAGATTTCAGTCTTACCTTTGGACCATGAGGAAAGTCAAACAGGTAAGTCATTATTTTCTGCAAAAACACAGGGAGATCATTTTATGAACCAAAAGAAATGTACATACACAAAATATAAATGTCAATCCACCAACAGACAGATAGAAACACACACATTAAAGGTAGGTACTGGTTTGCTGTGAGGAGTTTGAAAAAGTTTAATGGTACCTCAGTGTATTTATAATCACTGTTTGTGGCCATAAAAACTTTGCTAACTTCATTCATGCGACTGAGGAGAAGAGGGAGCTTTGCCTTGACGAGAGAAACAACAGTCAATAAAACAGAAAAATGAAAACACAAGCCAACAGTAGAGTAAAATATATTGGTTCATGACTGCATAATGATTTATAACATCACCTCAAATATAAAGTCAAAGTCTGATTATGTAGCTTTACTTATGTAACAGTAGAGCCCAATATTCTGCTTCACTTACATCTTTAACCACATACTTTTCCAGGTTTTCCACTGTCTTTTCCTTTAAGGAACCCTGTGAAAACACAATGAAAAGAGGCTGAAGGATGTGAAATAAATGAAAATTAAAGCAGCTGTATTCAAAACAGTGTTGTTGTTTTTTCTACCTTGAAGTGAACCCAGTCCACAGCATCTCGCACATCTTGGAACATGCTCTTGTATGACATGAAAAGGTCACCATTTTTGAAGCCGGTCTCACAACTACATACGGTAGATAAAATAATTATAACATTAGTGACATCAGCAAGCTGATATTGAAAAAAGACTCACTTTTATCCACAAAATGTTTTTGCCACCAAATGAAAAGGTGCGTTAGACAAGTTCCTAAAAAGCTAATGCAAGGTTGAACAAAATTATTAGCTCATAAGTAGATAGGTCCATGCAGTCATGGGGAAGAAGTTCATCTTTTTCACTTCTAGAGTATTACATATCAGCACATACAGCACATACTGTACATGTTAGGCTGAATGGTAACTCTGAATTATCCCTAGGTGAAAGAGAGAGAGAGAGAGAGAGAGAGAGAGAGAGAGAGAGAGAGAGAGAGAGAGAGAGAGAGAGAGAGAGAGAGAGAGAGAGAGAGAGAGAGAGAGAGTGAGTGAATGGTTGTTTGTCTCGTTTGTCTCTATGTGTCCCTGTGATGGACTATAGACCTATCCAGGGTGTCCCCCGCCTCTTGCACAGTGCCTGCTGGACATGGACACTAGTGACCCAGAAAAGAAGAAGTGGATAAAGAAAATAGATGGATGGATATAACAAAATATTCTGGTCTTTACTAGAGTCTATTTTATAAAAATATAACCTTATGAACAAAACCGCACAACAAATTCAAATATGTCCCTTTTTAAGTAAAAAATGGTGTAGGGGTGCACTGATTGCAGTTTTCTGGCCGAGCACGATCTCTAAAAAGTCTGACCTGCTGAGACAATTTTACAACATTATTTTACTGAAAAACATACCCTTGAACAATATCCTAGAAACAATACAAACTTGTTTTAACTGGCCATGAGGTAGTGCTCTGAAATATAAATTAAGTTTAGACAATTGTTAAAACTACAAAAAATCTGTAAAATCGGTTTCTCGTGCAAGTATCGGCCGATCACCGACCACCCAAAATTAAGGAAATCGGGGCCGATTTATCGATGCACCCCTAAAAAGGTGTATGAAAAACTAAATCCTTCCTTGTTTCTTCCAAAGGATTTGAGTAAAGTATAGACCAGGTGCTGCTGACATATTAACCTCATCAGTGTGAGCACCCCTATAAAGGCAGGAGTTTTGGCAGCTTGTTGCTCTGGAGCATACAGATGTGTGTTAACACAATGTCAAAGAGAGAATCATGGTCTCAGAGAAGCAACTGTTGCTGTCCATCATTCTAGAAAGGGTTAAAGGTTGTTTCCAAACCATTAGGAGTCCATCATTCTAACAATGTCCTTTGGACAGATGAGACAAAAATAATGTTTTGCATGTCACAGTGTTTGGAGAAAACCAGACACAGCAAATCAGCACAAACCCCTCAAACACACTGTAGGGCACAGTGGTGGAGGGGTGATGATTTGGGCTTGTTTTAGAGCCACAGGACCTGTGCACCCTTCAGTCACTGAGGTAATCACAAACTCCTCTGTAGACCAAAGTATTGTAGAGCAAAATGTGAGGCCATCTGTTCCTCAGCTAACAATTGGCTGAAAATGAATTATCCAACAGTACAATCCAAAATACAGCAGCAAATCTAAAACAGAATGCTTAAAATAGAAAAGAGTTGGTCCAAAGTTCACACCTCAACCTGATTGAAATGATTTGGTGGAACCTAGAAAAATGTGTAAAAAGGTGCAGGTCGAAACCGCTCCACAACAATGCAAAAGACCAAAAAAGTATAAAAATGACTAGTTCAAAGTACTGCTGCTAAAAGTGGGTCTACACGCTTCTGAATCATTGGTGGACTTAGTTTTCACACACAGCTTTCTGTGTTAGATTAATTTATTTATTTAATAAAAGAAATGGCATGGTGAAATCTGTTGTTTGTTTTAAGTCACTTGACGTTCGATTATAAACAGACCGTGTTCATTTTATCCTCAACCTTTAAGGCCCCTACATACTCGGGAGTACTGTGTGTACTCCGTGCCGCGCGGACTCCGTGCGTACTGTCCCCAGACGGTTGAGACTTCATACTCGAGCGCACACCCTGATGGGCTGCAGCCCAGCCCTGCAAATAAGGGGCGTTTACCTTTGGGACAAATTGAGGTTGCCGATTGGTCATTTGCTGACACGCCTACTTGATTGATTGACAGGTCGCGTTGCGGATCCGACTCGTGACAAAAAAAACGAGAGCTGCTGGCAGCCCTGGGTAGAGGCAGGGAGGCTCAGGAGCAGTGGCAGTGGTGTTCTGTGTTTATATGCTGTTAATAAATAAAGTGCTATGTGTTGTCATCATTGGACGTTTCCATACGGTGAAATTAGTTCTCTGCATTTAACCCATCACACTAAGATGCACCCAGGTGGAGCAGTGGGCAGCTATGTAGGCACCCGGGAAGAAATTGGGGATTGGGTGTCTTGCTCAGAGACACCACGATATGTGGGGCTATTAGGTCCCGAGTTGGCTGCCCAGCCTCTACCCCACCTCGGCCCCTATTCTCTCATGACAAATTCTTTAATTTCTCACAATGTCAGTCATGGCGTCAACGGACGAGGAGGAAGAGATCACTTGCCTCTTGGAAAAAAAGCAAAAGAAAAGGCCATTAAACCAGACCAGGGATGTAGAAGGGGAATTTAATACACTGGTGAAAGACATGAAGATGATGGACAGCGAGAAACCTTTTGAATATTTTCAAATGGATTCTAGCAAGTTTGATGAGCTAGTTGGGCGCTTAGCCCTGTTTCTTCACCACCAGGGCAGCCACCGCACACCTGTCAATGCTGCACAGAGAGCGGCAGTCGCACTGTGCATCCTTGCGACTGCACAGAGTGGTTGGTGTCGAGTCCACATTGAGTCCGCCTTGAGTATGTACGGACCTCAGCAGAGTGAAGTACGCCTAAGTATGTGAGGGCCTTTAGTACTCTAAGATGGAAAGGAAAGCAGGTGGACTTTTGTCCATGACTATAATTAGAACAATGACACTTCATGAGAGACTAAGTTAATATGTTAGGTAATAATAAATATGATGTACCTTGAGTATCTGGAACAGTTACTGAAGAAATCCACCAGGCAAGCATAAAGATAGGTTTCTATGGGAATGCAAACAACATAATAATAGTAATGAAAACATGAATGGGTCTAGATTGCAGCATCAGATCAACAATAAAAACCCAAATTACATGAGCATCCTTATCTGCAAACTCTAGTTTATCATGGCAGGCTTGTGGATAGGTCAACTGGCATTTGACAAATGAATCTTTTCTTTGTCCTATTTTCTTTCCCATTCCTGCCATTATTCACACAGTTACTGGGAGAAAAGTCACAAGCTGCCAGGAAAGAAGAACCAGCTGCGTACAAGCTCATTTTGCCTGGGTCAAGAATTCAAGCTGATGCCAGTGTTTGTGTAAAAAAGTTCATACCTGTCTGTGTGACCCAGTCAGTCAGAGTTAGCAGACCTGACCATTATTTTGTCGTCTGTTTTTTGTTACTCTTTTCCTACATAGAATTAGTGAGTTTGAGAAGGTGCTGGCAGGTGGAGATTTGGAAAAACCAGATCAGAAAGTTCCTATCCCTAAATGTAGAGTAAGTTGCAAACTGATACTTGAGTAATTCAAAGCTTTTTTTGAGGTAGAAACATTAACATGTGCAATACTGACGAACAAGAACAAAATGACTATTTTTACCTATTTACAACTGTAGTTTTTATCTCTTGCACAACTACTGTGAAAATGTAGGAAAAAATTGTTAAACCAAATCTTTGATTTTAAAGATCTAAGAACCCAACTATGTGTTTATGTCTCACAGTGGGATCCTCATTCTGTTTGGTAACCACAGCTGTACAACATATTCTGTGTCCAACTTGAATTAGACAGTGAAACTTTTTGTGTGAATAGTTTTACTCACCAGGTAAGTTGAAGAGTGTATTTAGGATGTAGAAGCGTTCTGTGTCTCCACGTTGAATAAATTTGTTAGGGTACATCTCTCTGATCTCAGGTCTGTTTATGAATAACAATAATAAGACAAATTTAAATTCTATTGTTTTATATTTTTGCATCATAAAGTTAGCTTCTGCTGTTGTGATGATTTACATTGCATTGTTTCTCTCTTTGGTAAAAATTAGGCTGCAACACAATTAACAAATCACGAGTTATAAGACTGGATAATAACTAAGAAAAAAAAAATAACTGTGCTGTGTAGCTTTTTTTTAAGCCAATATACATTTTGAACAGGAGCTTAGCAAAGATGTGTAAATCTTGCCACTCTTGATTCACATTCTTGCATGGATTTTTTGTGAAACTGCTGCTGCAAGAAAAGTTACAAAGTTATTTAGAAATTTTACATTCAGACTGTTTAATACTTTTTATTTAAAGTAACCCATGTTTGTTGTTTACAATACAAATGCATATACATCCTTTTTGCATATCAATAATAACATGAACAATTATCAGTGGTAGTTGAATGCAAGCAGGAGTCAAAGAACTCAGGTAAAAATAACTATTTTATTAAAGGAATTAAAAAAAAGTGCTGATGAGGCAGCAAACGCTATACTGTTTTAAATCAGACTGACCCTCTGAAACGCTCTGCTGATTTTCACCAGTTTGAGCCTGTCTTTTTCAGTTTTAATGTAAATAGTTTGGAAACTACATTGTTCAAACATTGACATAGCGCTAAGCCAGCGGTGCGCGATCGAGACGCGCTAGCTAAGATGCTACGGAAGTAGCGCTCTGCTTCTCTTACGCGTGAAAATTGAAACAAACACTGGTAGCACGGAGGAGACACTAGGAAGATGAAGACAGTATAACTAGTATACATGATGCTCCACTGAGGGAGACATAGAAGAAGCTGGATTATAAAGATAACTCTGGTGAGCTACAAACACCTGAAGATGAGACAACTTGGAAAGGTGAAATTGTGTGATTGTGTGTGTGTGTGTGTGTGGGTGTGGGGGGGGGGGGGGTCAGGAGCAAGGGTGAAAGAAAAATATGGAGTAAACTGACTAACAAGTATCAGTAAGTAAATCAACCATGAATTAAAAAAAGATAGCCTTCAATACTTAAAACACAAATTATTACAAATAAACAACAAACGTACAAATTCTGACCATCAGTTTGGTCCAGGACAAAATGCATTAACAGCTGTTAGACTGGATCTCAACTACAGAAAGTCATAGCTCCCAGTCTAAGCTCCCTGACTTCTGCTTATACACATCAAGTAAAATGTATTTTCGCTCTAAGTGAAGTGTAATAAAACAAAAGAACTTGAAGTGCATTTCCATTAATGTTTCATGAATAATAATAATAATAATAGTTGTCATTCTCTAATTTTGCTTTCCTAAATAGCAAGTTAAAATCCAAATGTGGACAATTTAGTTTGTGTTTCTCTCATCTGTTTTAGCTGCACTTGGTATATTCTTGATAGCTGGATGATGTTTTGTTTGTAAAAAGATGCTCTGGAAGATACCAGACTTCTGTACTGCATAGCAGGGTTGTGTGAACCTCACCCCCTCAAGAAATTGAACCCGTGGACACACACAAGAATGTTTCCATAGGCATCCACTTTGAGCAGGTTCCCGTACGTTGTGTCAAACACCAGACCCCTGGAAAAAATGAGCATGGATTAGTCAAGATGGTAACACAAGCACAGAATCACTTCTATTTTGTGAGCTTTAGAAAATTTAAAAATGGTGTCAAACAAAATTGCTGGGGCTACTTTTGCTTCAGAGGAAAGTACAAGTTTTGGTTTACATTTGCTAAAATATGACCACAACTTGTTGCTGAAGATGAGAATGAATGAATGAAAATCCTTTCAAATCACCACTGGACAAAAAACAATTTGGTATCAACTTGTATTTTGATGCATATGAAATAAAAATACATCTTTAATTATAACTGCAAACAGAGTTGGTTTTCAAAAGTAGAACATTAAGAAGTTACCTGGTGGGGAAGGAGGGATCATAAACAAAGTTCAGCAACTCTTGTGGATATCCAATGGACACCAGACGCTCCACTGTCAGGTCAAAGCCCAATGACTCATACTCAGGAGATTTATACACTATGCAGAAAAGGAGACACCAAACAGCACTTTAATGGTAAATGGACTGTACTTGTACAGCTCCTTTCCATCTGATCAAGACACTCAAAGCTCTTTACAACAATCTGTGCCTCGTTTACCCATTCATGCAGCACTCTACTAGATCTATACAAAGAATAATCAGTTCTTTAGATCGCATCCACACACCGATGGGACACACATGGGAGGCAATGAGGGATTCAGTGTCTTGCTCAGGGACCCTTCAACATTTAACTGCTGGTGGAATCGAACCCCCAGCTCTTGCATTGGAGGACGACTGATCTAACCACCCCTTTAATGAAAATAGTTGTAAAAAAAAAAGATGTGTTTCAACAAAACAGATGTGTAGTTTGTAGCATCATTAAAACAACAAAACATTCAAACAAGTAGGCATCTCTAACAATGAAACAATTAATTTGTAATTTATGCCAGAGTTGACATAACATTACTTAACTAAAGCTATCAAGCTAAATCAGCTTTCATCAAATAATCTTCCATGTATTTTGAAAGATCCAATTATAAATAAATGAAACAACAACAATAATAATAATAATAATAAAACAATGCAGTACAAAATCACAAAATAAAAGCACAGATTAAAACTAAAATAAAATGAAGGTAAATTGCCAGGAAATTAAAGTGAGAAGGCTAACTTAAACTGATGAGTTGTTGTGAATCCTGTTGTGATTTGAAGGAAAGAAGAGAGTCAATTTTGCAATATTGCAGATGTCTGGAGGAAGAGAGCTCCCGAATTGAGCGGGGTGGAAACGCTGGCAAAGGGGATTGTAAGGTGGATCGAACAGGAAGAACAGAGAGAGCAGGAAGGGTGACGATGTGCAGGAGATCGGACAGACAAGGAGGGGTGAGTTTGTGGATGGCCTTGAATGTGTACAGCTGGATTTTAAATAGAACTCTGAATATAACAGAAAGCAGTGGAGGTGAAATGAGGGTGTTTTTGTAATGATGCAGGCAGCTGAATTTTAAATCACGTGAAATAACGACGTTAGTATGAATTTAAGTGTAAATGGATACAGTCAACTTTTGCACTTAAGAGAAACCTGTTTACCTTAACGCCTCACATGGAGGTGTTGAAACTGTAATTAACAGCTGACACTGGCACATTGTTGAGGTTTTTTTTTTTTTACATGAGTAACTGTTTAGGTCAAAACTCCTACAGATCGAAGGAAGCTGGATTTATTGAGAAAAGTCCTGTCAGATATGAGGCCTGTAGAGCACTGACAATACAAAAAATATACTATTGAAATAATTCAATTCAAATAAACAAAACAAAAAAAAATCATATGGGAATAAAAGATCAAGTAAGAGTAAAAACGTAGAAAAGATTGATAACGTATCCTATTTCAATTTATTTATTTATGTATTTTTCCCAAATCTAAAAGTATGAAACTTTGTCTTCTCTTTTAGTTCATCATGGATGACAGCAAATCATTGTAAATCACTAACTTACCAGCAAGAGTATAATCCATGTCAAATCCAAAGCACTTAATTTTCTCCATGGCCAGGCTTCGATTGACAAACACTCTAAAAGAAGAAAAACACATAAAAATCAATGCACAACAACAGGTAAAATAAAAATCCATTGATCCCTAACAGCACCCTTCTAACTAAGGGTGAAGCGTGAAATGAACAACATGCTACAACTTCCTTTTAGGAATTGATCAAGTAAAATTGAAATAGCTGGCATATCATGTTGAGTAAAACAACTATTTAATCTCCAAAGCAAAGCCAGTCACCAGGTTTGCATACATCTCAGGAAGAAATGTGGTCCACTCCTCTTTTCAGAATCTCTTGAAGTCCTTTAGGTCTTTTGCCTGGTATTCTCAACTCTTGGCTTCATCTCCCTCAACAGATTTTCCACAGGATTAGCATCTGTAGACTGGGTAGGCCACTCCATAACCTTGATGTGCTTCTTCTTTAAGGCTGATTTATACTTCATCAGAAGTGCCAAAGTTGTTCCTTGCTGATGTGGTTCCATGATGAAAATGGTGTGTTTTTGATTTCACACCACCTCCAAGAACGACTTTTGTTGTGCACAACCCCTGGTCAAAAGTATCATCTTGCAGGTATTGCATGATTGGACATAACTTCATGGGTGTGTTTATTGGAAAAAGTGACTGAACTAAACTGCTCCCGTTTCTTTCAACTGCTCTGCTCAGCTACAGGTGTCTGAGACTATTACAAATGCAGACGGTTTTGTTCCAGCAAAACTTTGAAAGATAGTTGAATAAAACTTGTAAAGAGAGTCAAGGGGCAGCGTGGTGGCACAGCTGGTAGAGCTGCTGCCTCTCAGCGAGCAGGTCCCTGGTTCAAATCCCGGTCCGGGTGCCTTTCTGGGTGGAGTTTGCATGTTCTCTCCGTGCATGCGTGGGTTTTCTCCGGGTACTCCAGTTTCCTCCCACAGACCAAAAACATGCATGTTAGACTGATTGGTAACTCTAAATTGTCCCTAGGTGTGAGTGAGAGTGAATGGTTGTTTGTCTCTATGTGTCCCTGTGATGGACTGGAGACATGTCCAGGGTGTACCCTGCCCCTCACACCGTGATTGCTGGACATGGGCCCCCGTGACCCAAAATGGAAGAAGCGGGTAAAAGATAATGGATGGATGGATGGAAGAGAGACAAGGAACTTTTGGAAGATTGCACAACTTTTGTGCACAAAGCAGACAGCACAGAGACAGACGTAGTAGTTGTACTAACTGGGAGGGGGAACACCACGGCTGGGCAGCACAGGGACACATTCACGCAGTCTGTCGGAAACGGTGTTCTCCTCAGAACAAATATAAAAATAGCACTTCTTCTTGGTTATTAACAGAAATACCAGATCTTCCTCCTCTAATTTCTTTATCATCAACCAAGTTAAAGCTCCACTCTGCCAAATGTGCTGTTGCTGTGTTGTTTTAGTTTGCACATGAAGTGTGCTGCGGTGGGAGGGCTTACGTCTTGCCCACAATTTCTATGAATATAAATGTATATAAAATGTCCATGTGAAAGAGAACATCTAACAACCACATCAGCGAGATCAGATGTCGTACTTCTTGCGACGTATAAACCAGCCTTTAGCTACTCTTTTGTTCCCCATGGTACGTTTTGGGTCATTGACATGCTGGACTGACCCATTCACAACCCATTTTCAGTGTTCTGCCTGAGGGAAGAATGTTCTCATTTAAGATTTTATGGCACATGGTCTTGTCCATTGTCCCATTAATGTGGTAAAACTGTTTTATACCCCTAGATAAAAAAACAGCCCTAAACATAATGTTTCCACCTACTGTACATGCATCATCGTGGTAATGGTGTCCTTTGTATCACACTTGGTTTTTCTCTTCCTACAATTATAGCAGGTGGCAATGATGTCAAATACCTCCATTTTTCTGACCACAGGAGTTTCTACTAATCTTTTCATTGAATCAAAGACGTTGAGATGTTTTCTGGCAAATCTAAGCCTGGACATGTGCCTTCTGGAGCACAGGAATCTTTCAGTGGCTTCAAGATACAACTCATTAGACTTACCAATGGTGTTCATGGTGCCCAAACTACCTTCAGATCTTTAACAAGCTCCTTCTGTGTAGTTGCGGGCTGATCTCACATCTTTTTCATCATCATCCTCACCCATGAGACAAGATAGTGCATGGAATGACAGATGACTGAAGGTCATTTTTCATTTCATTTCATACAAAACCAACAACTGTCACATTGTTGATGGTCCATTGAAGGCCCATTCCAGGCCAAATCATAAACTCATTTTCCTGAAATTAAATGCCTCGGAACAATAATAGATAAAAAGTTGACCCTTCAGTCCAACACTGATTGTATTTACAAAAAAGCTAGACAGCGTCTCCACCTTCTATATAAGCTAAGGAATGCTAATGTTAGCAAAAATACCTTGCAATAGGTGTACAGTCACTGGTGGAAAGTGTTATTGCCTTTAATATTGTCTCATGTATGGGAACTTCCTAGCCGGAGACTGGAACAAGTTGTCCCGGGTGGTCAGACTAGGTAGTAAAATCATTGGTCATCAACAAATACAACCTACAGACTTATACAGTCATGCTCTATAAAAAAAAAGGCAATCCAGGTTTACAATGACCCAACTCATCCACTGCAACCATTATTCAGGTTGGTACCATCTACTAGAAGACTGCTGGTTCCTCTGGTAAAAAAAAATGGGTACAAAAAGTCATTTGTTCCCTCTGCTGTGAGTGTCTTTAATAGGGTTCTATTTAAACGTAGCCTCACATGACAAACCGTTGTCTGCTGGGATGTTTGTATGATTTTCATGTATCATGTATTTTAGAATTGGTTTTATTGGGTAAGCAAAGCTTTTTAAAGTTTTGTGGCATTTTAAAAATGCCAAGTCAATGTGTACATTTAAGAAAAAGATCAAAGCTGAATTGTTAAAAATGTATATATGAAGTAGCTTAGTGTGTTTTTGTATTAGAATTAGAAAAAATTAGAAAGAGTTATTCATTTTGTTCTGTTACTTGAAGATTATTATGATTGAACTAATTGTTTGAAAAAAGGGGCAGATGCAATAAGATTTTTTCTTCTTTCTGCTGCCTTTCATTTTAAATCTCTTGTATTTTTTATATAGTTATGAAACTGTTTTGTATTTTTAAAATGAATAAACTTTATACCATACCATTTTAAACTTGTGTTGTTTTGTATGTATGAGCCAGGTGTTAAAGATAAATCTCCATCCCATGAAATGTTATGGACATCCATCCATCCATCCATCCATCCATTTTCTTTACCCGCTTATTCCATTTTGGGTCACGGGGGTCGCTGGTGCCCATGTCCAGCAATCACTGTGCGAGGGGCGGGGTACACCCTGGACGGGTCGCAAGTCCATCACAGGGACACATAGAGACAAACGAGACAAACAACCATTCACTCTCTCACTCACACCTAGGGACAATTTAGAGTTACCAATCAGCCTAACATGCATGTTTTTGGTCTGTGGGAGGAAACCGGAGTACCCGGAGAAAACCCACGTATGCACGGAGAGAACATGCAAACTCCACCCAGAAGGCCCCTGGACCGGGGTTTGAACCAGGGACCTGTTCGCTGAGAGGCAGCAGCTCTACCAGTTGCGCCACTGTGCTGCCCATGTTATGGACAATAAAGTTATATTGATTAATTGATTGATTGAAATATAATACCTTGTCTCTGACACCCTTTGACGGCTCTGTGGTCTTGCCTGTGGTGACAGAGAAGGTGGATTGGAAGGAACTGTTTCTTTTGAGTGGTGTGTTTTATCTTCATGATGATAAGGATCATCTAAGATTGATTTGACTTTACTGATTGTGTGAGAATCTGTCTGTACTCTGTTCATTCTTGAGATTCTTGTGTGCTTCCTGCCTTCCCCATGTAAGGATGTTAGTTTTCTGTGGCCCGGTGTGTCTGTTTCCCTCGTGCTCCTCATTAGTTTCCATTGTTGCCACCTGTGTCTCGTCCCAGCTGTTTGCTATCATGTCTCGTCTTCTCCTTGTATTTAAGTCACCCTATTCTGTCTTGTCCTTTGTCGGGTCGTCTTCGTTGGGTACACTTCCTTGAGTCTCCTGAGTCTCTCTTTGTCTTCCTGGTTCCTCGAGTTCCCCGTGTCTCCTGAGTTCCCCGTGCCTCCCTCCTTGTTTATGTAAGTTTTGCTGCCCCGTCAGCTTGTTTATTTTGTACTTTTCATTTATCATTAAAACCTATTTTTGTATATCTGCCGAGTTGAGTCCCTGTTCTGCACTCTGGGTTCGCTCCGACCACAAATCCTAACACCCCAGTGATTTTTCCTTCATGTTCCAGCTCCTTGCTTCACCTGCTCCCAATCCCAGTCACCTCAGGAGTTGTCATTTTGTCTTGTTAGAGTCCCTTTAAGTTCTGCGTCTTTGTGTTTCCTTGTCGTCTGTGCATTGTGCTTCCCACAGCTGTTCATGCTCTGTTCCTCATGTCTCCTCGTGATCTTTCTTCTTGTAAGTTTTGCTTTATTTTATTTTATTGATACTGTGTCTTTCTCCATTAAAATTAAACTGTTATAAAAAGGAGAGACCCATCACTTTTTTTATAAGCAGGCAAACTAACAAAATCAACAAATAAAATTGTCTTAAAATGTGATAATTAATTTGAGACATTTTACAGTTTAAGGAACAGAACATTTTCCTGATTTTATTATTTTTTTTTTTTACAATTTAATTACCTAAATAATTTTCAATGAACAAAATGGAAACAAATTAAATAGCACAGTTAATAATAATATAATAAAGTGCTATGTGTTGTCATCATTGTATGTTCTCATACAAAGACAAAATGGGCTCTCTGCATTTAACCCATCGCACCTGAGATACACGCAGGTGGAGCAGTGGGCAGCTATTTAGGCGCCCGAGAAGGGGTCCTCTGCAGACGTGAAGTGGGCGTTTCTGGAGAATAGGTGTTTGTAAAGGGCAAGCACTGATTGGATAACTATATTTGATAAGCGTTTATTGATAACATCCTTGCTTTTACTGGATACTAGCTGTATTAGCTGCTCTTTAGGTAAGTTACATCAACTGTTTTATAAAACTGAAAGTTTTCTAAGAAACAGTGTTATATCTGCTGTCAAACACAAGAAGATTTTCTTTAGTCCTTGGGTTGTAGGCTGCACCTGACACAGGTTGCCTTGTGTGTGGTCTGGAAACAATGAAATATGAAACATCTGAAGAGAAACCTGCTCCCATTTGTTAAGAAGTCTGGTCTCAATTAAAGATCATGAGTCCTGTAATGAGATAATGACCCAAAACAAAAGTTAAAAACATAACTTGCTCTTTAGAAGTTCTACTATGAGATCTGATCTATGAAAGGAGCTGAAACATGGAGTAGGACTGACCCTTAAAATGTGAGACAGCTGAGGAAGTTAACCAGTAAACAGAAATATCTGCTCCAGTTGCAGAAATCTTACAGAAACTGACAATCACTCGTCTACAGTGACTGGTTTAAAGGTTGAACAAGAAAATGTGAAGTTAAAGGAAACATCCTTTGTCCCAAGGCCAGTTTAAGTATCATTATTATTTTGGTTACTTTATTTTTCTTTCTTTATGAATCGATTGTAACTATTTTCACATTTTTCAACAACCAAAATGGATTTTGTTTTAGCCCTCCCCACTACCATTTATGTCGCTCTTGTTTTGAAATGTAACTGGAAGTTCTGAGTTAATAGAGGCGGAAAAAGAAGTTGTGGAGACGCCACTAATGTCGAACCGGTTAACACCATAGACATAATATGTCTGTGATTAACACAAACACCTTGTTTTTTATCGTCCAATCAGATGTGGCCCTCCAGATACGCCTTCCGTATTTGTCTGCAGAGATACTTACTTGAAGCACCCAGGGAGCAATTCAGGATTAGGTGTCATGCTCAAAGACACCACAAGATGTGCAATGACCAGGGATTGAACCCAGGACCTTTGGGTCCCGAGTTGGCTGCCCTGCCCCTACACCATCTTGGCCCAGTTGTTTGATAAATGAGCCTGAAAATATTTCCATATTAATGAGGAAAATAAAATTCAGTAGTGTCCATTTTGTTTGATCTCATCTTCTTTGTTAAACATTTGTTGTTTCTAAAAACCGCAGAGCAAACTTAACACCAAAAATCAAAATTTGACAAGTCTGCTGCAGCTGGTCATCCTTCCCTTTTTTCTTTTTGTATGAACTGCTGATCAATGCAAAAACACAGATTACACAACAACACCGACATATAACCTGTGACTCTTCTCGTTTTACACTCTGGATTCTATTCAGATGAGTGAAATTAGATTAACAACAATGAAACGAGATTAGGATAAATACAAGAACAAGAAAAAAAACTGTCAACTGACATGGAGCATCAACTGATAGTTAGATTTCTATGGATGTAGTTTAATGAAAGCTTTATGAAGAATAAAGTCACGCCATGATTGTTAAAATAAAAATGTCAATTAAGTCAGTTGCAGTTTGTTTCAACAACAAAAGAATTTCATACCTCATTGCAGGATGGTGTTGGGCCAAATCCTTTGGAAAGCTTTGTAATAGAAAATAATGTAGAAGAATCAGAATCAGAATCAGTTTATTATTGCCATGTCAATGAACGATGTTCACAAACTAGGAATTTGCTTCGACATAAGGTGCGAATAGTAATAAAGTAAAATAAAGTAAAAATAAAGTAAAAATGAAGTAAAAATGAGAACATTACATAAGACATAAGACCTGTGTACACCCACAAATAAAGTAAAATTAAAAACATAACATAAACATGTGTACACCCATACAATAGAAAACAATAAAAAAGCTTAGAAAACAGTACAGATGGAGTATTCAATTATAATACAGGTGTAATGTGACCAAAGCAGAAGTTATGAGGTAGCATTATGAGTGTTCAGGAGTCCAACAGCAGAGGGGAAGAAACTGTTTTTATGGTGGGAGGTTCTGGTCCGAATGGACCGAAGCCTCCTGCCTGAGGGGAGTGGTTCAAACAGTCCGTGTGCAGGGTGAGCAAGGTCAGCTGTGACCCGACCTGCTCGCCTCACAGTCCTGGAGACGTACAGGTCGTGGAGGGATGGAAGGCTGCAGCCGATCACCTTCTCAGCTGAGCGCACAACGCGCTGCAGTCTGAGTCTGTCCCTGGCAGTGGCCCCGGCGTACCACACCGTGATGGAGGAGCTGAGGATGGACTCGATGATGGCCGTGTAGAACTGCACCATCAGCTTGGCCGGCAGCTTGGCCTTCTTCAACTGTCGCAGGAAGTACAGTCTCTGCTGGGCCTTCTTGATGAGGGAGCTGATGGTCGGCTCCCACTTGAGGTCCTGGGTGATGGTGGTGCCGAGGAACCGATAAGAATTTGCAGTGGTGATGGGGGTATCATTACAGGTGAGGGGGGGCAGAGGGGCTGTGGCTGGGCGTTGAGTTCCAGGTTGTTGCTGCTGCACCAGGTCACCAGCCGGTCCACCTCCCTCCTGTATGCAGACTCATCACCGTCCGAGATGAGCCCGATGAGGGTGGTGTCATCTGCAAACTTAATAAGTTTCACAGAGTCATGGCTGGAGGTGCAGCAGTCGGTGTACAGGGAGAAAAGCAGGGGGGAAAGCACACAGCCCTGTGGAGATCCTGTGCTTACAGTCCGAGTGTCCGAGACAGCTCTCCCCAGCCGCACGCACTGACTCCGGTCTGTCAGGAAGTCTGTGATCCACCTGCAGGTGGAGTCAGGTACATGGAGCAGGGAGAGCTTGTCTTGGAGCAGAGCAGGGAGGATGGTGTTAAATGCAGAGCTGAAGTCCACGAACAGGATCCTGGCGTAGGTTCCTGGGGAGTCCAGGTGCTGCAGGATGAAGTGAAGAGCCAGGTTTATTGCATCATCTACAGACCTGTTGGCCCTGTAGGCAAACTGCAGGGGGTCCAGGAGGGGGCTGGTGATGGACTTGAGGTGAGATGAAACCAAGCGTTCAAAGGTTTTCATGACTAAAGACGTGAGAGCTACAGGTCTGTAGTCATTTGGTCCTGTGACACGTGGCTTCTTGGGGACAGGGACGATGATGGAGGACTTGAAACAGGCTGGGACGTGGCATGACTCCAGTGATGAGTTGAAGATCCCTGTGAAGACCGGAGCCAACTCTCCAGCACAATGTCTCGGCGTGGAGGGTGACACAAGGTCTGGGCCTGCAGCCTTAGGTGTATTCAGCCTTTTAAAAAGCCTCCTTACTTCATCCTCTTGTACAGAGATAGCAGGGGGTTGTCGGGGGCAGTCCAAAGATGTTAAATCAGTTGGGCTGGGGTTGGTGTGGAGGATGGAGGAATGTGAGTCCATGACTTCAAAGCGTGAATAGAAGTCGTTCAGATCGTTTGCCAGTTTGAGATTGTCTGTAGAATGAGGTGCTCTGGGCTTGTAGTTAGTTATCTCTTTCAGCCCCCTCCAGACAGAGGCAGAGTCGTTTGCAGAGAATTTTTGTTCCAGCCGTGTGTTGTACCTGGATTTAGCCTTCGACACCTCCCTGCTAAATCCATACTTCGCACGTCTGTAGTTGTCTCTGTCCCCCCTCTCTGAAAGCAGCCTCCTTCTGCTGACGAAGCTGTCTTAGTTTGGATGTGAACCAGGGTTTATCATTATTGAAAATGACTCTGGAGCGTGATGGGATGATGCTGTCCTCACAGAAATGTATATATGACGTCACGGTGTTTGTGTATTCGTCTAGACTGTCTGTAGAAGCCCTGAACAGGTCCCAGTCTGTGGTGTCCAAACACGTGCGTAGCTCCTCCACAGCTTCACTGGTCCACTTTTTGGATGTCCTCACCACAGGTTTTGAGAGCTTCAGTCTCTGTCTGTATTCAGGTATGAGGTGAATCATCTCATGATCTGAGAGACCCAGGGCAGCACGAGGCACAGCACGAGGCACAGCACGATAAGCACCGCTCACTGTGGTGTAACAGTGATCCAGCGTGTTTCCTTCTCTTGTCGGGCATTTAATAAACTGTTTATATTTAGGTAGTTCATGCCTGAGGTTTGCTTTGTTAAAATCTCCAAGGATAATAACAAGGGAGTCCGGAAAAGTCCGTTCTGCACTCGCAACCTGGTCTGCGAGCGCGCGCTCAGCCTCGTGCACGTCCGCGCACGGTGGGATGTAAACAGCGGCCAGAATAAATGAAGTGAACTCACGTGGAGAGTAGAACGGTTTGCAGTTTATGAAGAGATATTCCAGAGGAGGAGAGCAGTGCTGGGAGATCACTGTCACGTCGGAGCACCAGGCGTTGTTGATAAAGAAACAGACTCCTCCGCCTTTCTTCTTTCCTCCGGAAAGTTCCCGCTGTCTGTCAGCACGGAGGAGCTGGAAACCCTCGAGATGGAGTGCGGAGTCCGGGGTCTGCTCGTTGAGCCATGTCTCCGTGAAGCACAGCACACAGGAGGAGGAAAAATCGCTGTTCCTTCTCATCAGCAGCGCTATCTCGTCCATTTTATTGTTGAGGGAACGGACGTTGGAGAGGAATATCCCAGGTAAAGGCGTGCGTGTACCGCGCCTCCGGAGACGCACGACGCACGAGCGCAGTGGTAAATGTAGTATTACCACTGAACTCATGACTGTTTATCTTTAATGCTACATCAGTCTGGTGCAATCTGACAGTAATAATCTACACTCACTGACAACAAAAGTTATGAGCGCCCCGACGGAGTGGTGAAAATAAAATTAAACTGTTAGTGTTGAAAGATCATATGAAGGAATTGCAATGAAAACAATATGGACACACTGCTGGCTCCATGTCAGTAGGGTAAGCACTCTGAGCCTGGATGCAAGCAGCAGTTTGGTGCCAAACCCAGTCATACAGCCAGTGGTTCTTCTTCTGCAGAAAACTGTCCCACAGCTGTTGTAATCTGTCCTCAGGATCAGGCAAATCGGCACCGAGTCTGAGTTAAAATGCAAGCTGCTTGCATATGTTTGACTGGGAAAGATCAGACTTGAGTGGACACAGAAAGAGCTCAACATGAATAGATACAGTTCATAGACACGTGTGCCATGAGTGGTCTATTTGAAAGGCTTTCCAGGGTGCTGTAAGCTGTCAGGAGGGGTAAGCCATCTGAACATGAGACACTGCTGCGCTCTCTGGTACGTCCCCAGGACCCCTACCAGATTACCTGAAGTCAAACTCCATGATGCCAGGAGTAATACTGGTGGGTCTCTTCAGAGCACTGACAGAAACCTGTCCTCCCCCAAGTCATCATCAATACATTCATCCATCCATTTCCACTATCCATTTCTGTACCAGCTTCATTCGTTCAGGGCCATGGTGAGCTGGTTCTGATCTCCAGCACACAAAGAGCAAGAGGCTAGTTTGACCCTGGACCTGTCTCCTGTCATGTACGTACACCTAAAGGCAATTTAGAATCTCCTAATGTGTGTGTGTGTGTGTGTGTGGGGGGGGGGGGGAATAGAGCACCCAGATAAAACTCACACATCCCTGAGGAGTTTAAACTCTAGAGAAATTTGAACAGAACCTACTTGCTTTCTTACACGTATAAAGATATAAAAAATAATATACAGTATAGTAAAGAAAACTTTAGAGCTACCTCCATCCACCATTGCTTTTGTTTAATGTTTCTTGTTTAGCTCTGATGTGAATCATTAGGTGGATAAAACATGACTGAACTTTAGTCGTAAATCTAATGTAATTTATTGTTCAATCATGTGTAAATGGTAATTATCACACATGCATAACGGCTCTTTGTTGGGGAAACTGGGTGGAAAAATAACATAAAAATGGCCAATATCTGAATGAGAAATTGTCATCACTTAAAAAAAAACTGATTAGTCAATTATTGTTACCACCTCCAGGTAAAATAGCTTCAGGCCACTGTAACTATGAACTGAAAGAAACTGAAAGACACAACTTGGACAAGCGTTGTTATACCTGTGGTGAGCTTCACGCCGATACTTCTTCATCGCCACACAGTCCATGTTGGCTGGTAAGTCAGCACAATTCTGCAGACGGTCACTCCATGAAGTTGTCATCTTTAACCGTTAAGAATGTTTCTATAGGAAAAAAAGTGTGTATGAAACCAGAATTGGTAAGAATTATCCAGGTAATACAATCCTGTAGTTACGTACTGCAGCCATCTGTAGAGGTAGATGGTGATGCAGCTTTGCCAACATGAGCTATTTATTCAGAGAGGAGCCTTTTCCTGGCCATAAGTGATGATTAGAGCTTCTTCAACTCACTCCGTCATACATTTTGATATTTAACCTAACTGAAGGGTGGCACAGTGGCTCAGTTGGTAGAGCTATTGCCTCTCAGCAAGAAGGTCGCTGGATCAAATCCCAGCCAGGAGCCTTTCTGGGTGGAGTTTGCATGTTCTCTTCGTGCATGCGTGGGTTTTCTCTGGGTTCTCCAGTTTCCTCCCACAGACCAAAAACATGCATGTTGGGCTGATTGGTAACTCTGAACTGTCCCTGTATGACTGAATTGTTGTTTTGTCTCTCTGTGTCCCTGTGATGGACTTGCGACCTGTCCATGTTGTCCCCCACCTCTCACACAGAGACTGCTGGATATGTCACAGTGACCCCCGTGACCTGTGTCAGGGGAATGCAGGTAAAGGTCATGGATGTTTCTCACTAATGTTAAATGAATGTGTGCGAGTTAGAGAGTTGTTTTGTCTGCTCAGAGAGGAGCCTGCAGGCGCACGGAGGTGCACCTGATCAACTCCAAGGCCTTCTCCGAGTCTGTAAGCTGGAAAGCCGAGGTGGTCTTGACCTCGCCTCTGTCTCATAATAATCATGTATTATAAAGCACTTCTTGCTCTAAGCATGTAATTTTTGCACATCTGTGAAAGCTTCCTCGTGACCGTCTACTCGTACAAGTAAAGACCGGTTTAAAAATCTTCTCGTGTCCTCAGAGTGGCTTGTTAGAGTAACCAGAGATGATGAAAGGATATTTACTGATCCAAAAGGAAGAAACGAGTAAAGATAATAGAAGGATGGATATAACATGAAAAGCCCAGAAAGGCCGTCGGCTGGGATTTGATCAGGCAACCTTCTCGCTGAGAGGCAGCAGTTCTACCTACTGATCCACCATGCCAGCCCTTGTTCTATCCACACTGGAAAAATATTGATGGGATTGTTTTGGTGACCTGGGATGATCCCTGCCACAACTTCCCCCCCCCACCCCAATTAACGACACAGAGACAGTTCTGTGGTTTCCATGGTGACCATGAGTCTGGACTTGGTTCTTCACACTTTTACACTATGTATCAAGTCTGTACATCATGATGTGCAAATTATTATTTTTTTTAATATTAACACGAAGTTATGCTGCAACTTTCGGCAGCAGCAGCTGCACTGAACCATTTAATATTTCTTCAGACATTTTCTATTATCGATCCATCATAACCATCGATTATCAAACATGAAAAACTAACTACCACGGTGTGAAACCAGTGATTTCCCCCAGTTAAATTTCCGTAAATACTACGTTATAAACATGAATGTGTCTCAGGTGAAGTTAGCAGGTTCTGTACTGAAAGTGTAACTTTATAGTCTCTGACAGCAGGAAGTGAAGGTTCCGTTGTTTCTATTCTTGCGCCACTTTCTTCACAGCCGCAGCTGTCGGTGCGCAAGATCTCCGGTAGCGTGTTAGCATACACTAAGGACACGCTCAAGAACAACACTAAAACAAACAAACAGTTAAAGTCTGTATTTCATTTGAAGTAAAACATATTTCATTATATCCTTTAATAACAAGGACTAGAAACAACACCGCCTACCTTGTGACGTTACTTGAAGAAGGCTTTAGGGGGCAGCGCATGCGCAATAAAGAGAGTAGAGTTAGATTGGATCGACTAAGGGGACGGTGGACCCCCAATACCTCGACTACTCTATGTGATGGCGGCTAATTAACAAATATATCGTAGACTCTACTGATTAAAAAGATATTAAATTACTTTCTTGAATCAATAATAATTAATAAGAGCCATTTACAGCGATTCATTCGTGCAGTTGATCCATTCTAACTAAACTGCAGAACTGCCTTATAGGTGCATACCGCCCCCTGCTGCAAAGGAGGAAGTAGTTTATGCTGCAGTCCTGATGCATGCTCAATAATCCAGGTAGAAATCTGGTCCAGAGGACCAGATTTAACTTGTTTAGATTTATGCTGCAGTGTTCTCTGGAGTGTGAACAACATTTTCAATAAAAATTTTGAACAATTGGACGAATGTACTCTTACCCTGATACATGCTCAATAATCCAGGTAGAAAAATCCAAAAAAGTTCAATCTGGTCCTCTGGACATTCAAAAAACAAGAAAACAAAAAACAAAGCAAACTGCAGTTTGACTCCCATCACCCTTTGGAGCACAAGTTAGGAGTCATCAGGACTCTGTATCACAGAGCAGACAGCATCCCCACTAGCTCGGGAGCCAGGCAGAAGGAGAAATCCTACACAAAACAGGCTCTAGAGCAGGGGTGGGCAATTATTTTTTCCATGGGGCCACATGAGAAACAGCAAATATTGTGGAGGGCTGGCACAAATTACTTTTTCATTCAACCTTTATTTAGACAGGTAAATCCGATTGAGCCTCTAGGACTCATTTACAAGAGAGACCTGATTTCAACTTAACTCAATACTGCATAATAATAGTATTTCATTATTAAAAGCAGTACATAGCACTGTTTTAACAAGCTGGTAAGAGTATTTGTTATGATTAAGCAACGAAAAAAGCGAGGTTTCCATACAAAAATGTCATTTATTCAATTAAATTTCCCAGTGCAATGGTAAACTGTTAACATTTTTACCATTTGTGACGTTATATTAGTGATCATTTTCAGTCACATTCACACCAAAACTCATTTTGAGTTTTATATACTGCTGGAAAAAGTTCTTAGCTTTGTAAATATATCACAATATTGTCTTTGTACTCCAAATATTATGAAACATCATATAATAGTGATCGTCACTGAACTGTGATTTCGAGTCCCGGTTCTTTACGTGCCTACATTTGTAGTCTAAAAATCTCATTTGGTGTTTTTCAGTTCTTTTTTCTTGTTTAGTGAGAGAAGTCTAGTCTCTGTTGGGCTTTAATGGAAATGTTAAAGTCAGGTTGAAGGTCTGAGGTGGAGATGTGAAGCAAAGCTGACATCATTATTGAGAGAGGATCTATATCTGATTTGGTTAACTTCATTTGTTTACATGTGTATTTTGTAATTCCCCTTACGGGGGCCGGTCAGAGTCAACCAAAGGGCCGCATGTGGCCCTGGGGCCGTACAATGCCCAGGTCTGCTCTAGAGCAATGTGGATATCCTAACTGGGCCTTCCTGAAAGCAGAGAAGAAACCCAAACAGGACTCCAGTCAGCCATCAGGTGAAAAGGAGGAACCCAGACCCAGACCAGTGGTCATTCCATATGTTGAGGGAGTATCAGAGAAACTGAGACGTTTATTTTCTAAACATAACGTCCCAGTGGCTTTTAAACCCCAAAATACATTACGGTAAAGACTGGTTCATCCCAAAGATCCAGTCCCCCGGCACAAACAGAGTAATGTTGTGTATGCTGTTCAGTGTCGGGAGGGCTGTGATCAGTCTTACATCGGGGAAACTAAACAGCCACTGGCCAAAAGGATGGACCAGCACAGAAGATCAACATCATCAGGCCAGGATTCTGCAGTCTACACTCATCTCCAGGCCAGCGGTCACTCTTTCAAGGATGAAGATGTTCACATCCTGGACAGAGAGGAACGATGGTTTGAGAGAGGAGTAAAGGAGGCCATCTTTGTGAAAAGAAATCGTCCATCATTAAACAGGGGTGGAGGCCTCCGGGTTCAACTGTCCCCCTCTTACAATGCTGTGATTGCTAGTATCACTCAGCCCTCTGTGAACAGTAAACAGCCATCAGTGTGCTAATGATCCATTGTTAGGCTGATGGTCCTTCTTGAGCATGTGATCAGCTGGTTTTGGTTGTCAGCAGCAAAACTGGTTGATCCACTCTGAGAAGGTTCTGTTTATAAGACTGAGTTTGTTGCAGCTCCTCAGACTGAAGAAGTTTTTGGATTAAAGATGAAACGTTTCAACAAGTTTTTTTTTTTTTTAGAATCCGTCCAGGGGACCTGCCTTAACTTTGTTGGATTCATCTAAATCTTTTAGAAATGGTGCTGTAGGATCCATGTGGTGTTTTAGCTTGACAAATGCAAAGCTTGATAAATTGTGTTCCAAGAGGACAATGATCCCAAACACACATCAAACTTGTTCATGGATTGTTTTTAGAACCCTGCGACCCAAAAAGGAAGAAGCAGGTAAAAGATAATGGATTGTTTTAAATATTTAACTTTTTTTTTTTGGTCTGGATTTAAATAACCTTTTCATAAAACCAATAGCCAAACCTTTGGTTAGCCTGTCACAACTCTTCATTATTCATTAACTCAATTAATGTTCTAATACAAATAAAATATTTTAATTGACGTGTCTCACATCCAGCAGCTAATTAAACAAAACTCAAGTTTAAACTTGTTTCCTTTTTAGAATACACTCATTTTATTTTTAAAACTAACAAAAGAATTGTTTCTCCTGGTTAATTTATCCATCTCTCCCTTTATTCCCCACTTACACGTAGTTAGGTCACAGATGAGGAAGAAACTTGGAGGAACCTATAGTTTGTGGGTAAGCAGGCCACATTTGCGAGCCAACAAATCCTGGTTTAAAATGAACAATGTGCACTCGCCCCATTACTGTTGAAACAACAACCAGTGGGCAGTGACGTGGCTTATGAGAACCACATTTGGTGTTCAATACAGCTGAA
>NC_056498.1:83540494-83573250 GCF_014905685.2 Nematolebias whitei
TATTAAGTTCTATCATCTTTACTAAGTTTAGTCAACTATATTAAGTTTATCACCTTTACTAGTTATGTTTAAGCAAACTACATTCTCATCTGTTCTGTGTGTGTGTGTGTGTGTCAGTCCCTGCACGTGTGATTCTGTGTGTGTGTGAGTAAAGGAGAACTTCTACTAGATGATTTTAGAACTAGTTATGTTCAATATTCAATTTAACTAAGTAATTCAAATCAAAGTAACTGATTAATATTTAAATGATTGTAAGTTAATTAAAGAAATTTCAAGCTTGATTAAAATAATGATAAAAGATAAAACATGAAATCCAACATTCCCTCTCTTGGTCTATCCTTAAAGATAGACCAACAACCCGTCATAGGCTACAGATATTTCGTCTCAGCCAACTGCAGGTGGTCTTGTCCTGGCGGGGAGGAGTCTTCAATGGCCTGGAGCACAGGGCATGCTGTACCGGTGCTTACCATACCTCCAAATTGTATCATCCGTTCGACTGCCATTTTAGCGCACGGAGCAACACAACCCAATAAGACACAAAACAGAACAAGTATAGCTAGAGGAGGAACTAACAGCTTAAGGAGCACCTGACTCCATGACCCCGTCATCCACCATGACCAGAATCCCTCTGACCCTGCAGGAGGGTCCTCTCCCTTAGCCTTCTGCAGACCCCTCAGTTGTGCCAGGGCCTCGGTCACTCTGCCCTGAGGGTTGGTACTAGTCTCATCAGGGATGTACGTGCAACAAGCCTCCTTACCAATCACTTCACACACCCCACCTCTAGATGCAGTTAATAAATCCAAGACCATCCTGTTTTGCAACACCATCACTCTCAAAGCTGACAATTCCTCAGAGATGCCTTCCAGCGCCTTGATTGTTGAATTTATGAAAATTCCAAAACGGTAGTCTAAGGTCTCAACCCTTAAAAGCAGCTTTCCAACGCCCGCCCATGGAAACAATGACAACATGACCTTCTCCCCCACCGTCCAGTGCTTGAAATTCTGTGGCACATCTGAACCCCAAATAGAGTCGTGGGGTTTGATGCCCACGTCCCTTCTTTGCCTAACATAATGAGAACCATTACTTACAGACACTAGAAATGATTCATCTGTGACTGCCACAGGTGCACATATTCCTGTCCAATTACTGGGAAGAGTTAAAAGCACAGTATGTCCGCACAGCCAAGCCAGGTCTTCAACAGGATATGTACCATTACTCCCAGGTACCCCAATCTGACGATTACCAGGGTGATATATTGCCTGGCACTTCTCCGGGGGCAACATGCCCACCGCCACCTGATAAGAATCTTGCCTGTGCTGTCGGTGAACGCAGATGGGATACTGTTCACCAGGGGTCCACTCCACATACTGGCTCAGCACAACGCCTTGTGCTGCTTGCGTCAGGCCGTAGCACTTGGCCTCACATCTGTGCATCCCTCTGCTATGTCCACTGGAGCTGTATTGCAGAAAACAGAATGATAACCCTCTAGCCAGAGGTTTAACACGCAAAGGCAAATGCGCCGCTGTGACAGGTAGTTTGGTGCAGACATAACACTCCGAGTTATGGCGCCCCCTGGCCAAAAACTGAGCATAACGATACCAACTGTTCATCTGGAACGCATGTGACAAATTTAACGGTAATTGATTGAAATCATGGATCGTGGACCACGCTCCCCTCCTATGTCTCTCTCTCCTGATCTTCACAGAATTGGTGCGACACCGACTTAACCCTGGAATGACACAGGTAAACTCCAGCACCAAAATAAGACAAACCATCAGTACCCCCAGTATTCCACCAGCAGTCAACAGCTTATTTGATATGAGAACCATGATGGCTACGTCCCTGCTGAAAATGAAAATTGATTATACTGTATGAACCTGAGACTTACAATATCAGCTGCAAAACGTCAACTCAGTCCAACCTGCAAGAAATGTAGTAGACACTGTGGAGGGGCTTGGAAAACTTATCACCTGTATGCTACACTTTAATTGAACACCAAAATTATAATTGTTTTATACCCAGGAATCAAACGCTGTAAACCTGTGAAACAAAATTGATTCAAATGCACACACAGTCAAATTAAAAATGTAACCTCCCGAGAGTAACTGTATGTTAAGATTATAACCTGAATGAAATGAAAATGGGTGTATGAACACTTCAAATCAACTTGCAAAAAATGACCACATACACCTGAAAATCACAGTTTTTTTTTTTTTTTTTTTTAGAAATTGGATTGTTGAAGCTGCTCCTCAAATTGTACACCCAAGAGCTCTCCTCACTCTGACCACCGCTCCTGAGCTCTTCAGAACTGCAGCTGCTCCACTCCTCTTGCTGTTACGTTTCTGCTGCTTTGTATTTCACACAAACATCAACAGAATAAAACTTTGTTGCTCATTTGGTCAGCAGGGGGACTTCATTCCCAACGTTCTGCTGTCTTTTATTTCAGTAACCCCACTGGGTTTAAAATGACGCGTCTTCCACGCGTCTTCAAAACTTTCCCCTACTGCTCACGTCGCGTCTTCCAATTTATATCTGCTCACGTCGCGTCTTCCAATTTATATCTGCACCCGTCGGGTCTTCCAATTTATATCTGCACCCGTCGGGTCTTCCAATCAGCTGAGAGCAAGTGCTCACTTATCAGTTGACTTCCCTCTCTTGCAGGTTAGACGCTCGCTCCTGACGTGAGGTATATGATCACACCTCTCCCTGATGTTGCAGATCCGTCCGGATCTGCTGTAGTGATCGCTGTGGCTCGGCTGCCGGTGCACACTGGCTGAGATGAAACCACGTGGAACCTTTCCCTCTCAAGCGTACTGCGTACGATGTGCGTTCTGTCACCTCATATGGGCCCGTCCACCTCGGCTCCGCCCACTTCCGTTTAGTGACTTTCAGCAGTACCCAATCTGAGAGTGGGCACGTGGGGTTTACTCCGTCCGGAGTACTGGTCTCAGGAATCTGTAGATGAAAACTGGACAACATACTTTTTAGTGTTTCAAAGTACATTTTGTGTGTCATTTCTGATACCTGTTCTGAGGGCCACCCTACATTCTGTTGGGGCCCTGGGAACGATCTTCCTGTGGTCAGTTCATAAGGGGTGAAACCTGTACCCCTGTTAACTGAAGCTCTTACACCCATGAGAGCTATAGGCAAGGCTTCGAGCCAATTGGTATTAGTCTGTGCACAGATTTTTGATAATTTTTGTTTCAGGTTTCCATTTAATCTTTCCACTTTACCCTGTGATTGTGGGTGATAAACGGTACCAAACACATGTTTTAAACCCAAAGCTTTTTCAACCTTTTGCAGATCTGCATTCTTGAAATGAGTCCCATTATCAGATCTGACTATCGCAGGGAACCCATGTCTGGGGATGTAGTGATTTATTAAACACTTGATTACAGTTTGACTATCCTCCTTTTTAGCAGGCCAGGCTTCTGGCCATCCGGTGAATGCGTCAACGCAAACCAATAGGTATCTGAAACCTCGTACCGGCTGAATCATGTCCGTGTAATCAATTATTACCTCACGACCCGGTGTCATGTCCGTGGGAAACTTTCCTTGTTGACGCGGTTTAAGAGTTGGCTTGGAGTTATACAAACTGCATAACGTGCATTCTTTCACAAACGCTCTGATCAAGTCGTTCATGTACGGGTGCCACCAGCTGACGACATTCCTCTTCATCTGGTGTACCCCCACATGACTCAAACCGTGTGCCTCCTCAAAAATTCTCCTCTTCAGGCTCAGTGGAAGTACCCATCTTCCATCTTCAGGGTTTATCCACAGTCCATCCGGTCTCTTTTCAGCTCCTTTTTCACTCCACATCGCCTTTTCTTCTGGAGCTGCACCTTGTTGACAACAGGCGATGGATTCGTCATCCCATCTGATTCTTTCCCCTTCTTCTTCTGGGGTTATCAGCACCATCTGACTCCAGTTGATAAATCCTGAGGCCCTCTTTGCCTCCAAATCAGCTTTACAATTTCCTTTAGCTATGCTTGAGCAATCAGTATCATGACCTCGACATTTCACAATGGCAATTTCTGTTGGTAACATCAGAGCTGTTTCTAATTCTTTCATATCTGCCTCGTGTTTGATCGGTTTCCCGTTAGCTGTACGAAAACCTCCCCTCTTCCACTGGGACAGCTCCACGTGAGCTGCTCCAAACGCATACGCTGAGTCTGTGAAGATAGTCACTTTTCTGCTGTCCGCCCAAGTAAGTGCTGAAATCAGAGCCCTCACCTCAGCTCTCTGTGCTGACTGAGGCCCCTGCAATTTCTCACACACTACAGTTTGATAACCCTGGTCTGTTTCCAGCACGACCGCAAAGCCTGCACTGAGTTGTCCCTCCTGCGTTCGAAAACAACTCCCATCACAAAACAGCACCTGTCCCACACCAAGAGGTGCGGCCTTTAAGTCTGGTCTGACCCTGTCATCAGTTTCCACTCTCCTCTCACAGATGTGTGGTTCACCTCCTCCAATTCTGTCTGCCATGTTTATCCCCTCATGTGTGAATAACAAGTTTGGTGCTTCCAGAATCTTGTTTATCCTCTGTTGTCTTAACGGTGACATAGTGAAGTTATGTGAATTTACAAAAGCAACCACACTGTGTGATGTCATCACATGTAGAGTGTGGCCCATCACCAGGTGGGCTGTCTTTTGTACTAACTTAGCCACTCCTGCAGCATGCTGTGTGCAGGGCGGATGTCTCTTTTCTGTGTTGTCTAACAGACAGCTGAGATACATCAAAACTTTCCTACCCCCCTCATGTTTCTGAAACAGAACACCGTTAATCACCCCTTCTGTTTCAGAAACATCCAAATGGAAGGGCCGGCTGTAATCCGGCAAAGCTAAATCTGTAGCCCTGCTCATCTGTTGTTTCACCTCAATGAAGACCCTCTCAGCTTCTTCATTCCACACCAGCCTGGCAGTGGGTCGTCTCATGCCCTGTTCTTTGACCAAATCGCGCAACATTTGGGTCTGGCCTGCATAATTTGGAATGTAATTTCTGCTGTACCCGGTCAATCCTAAAAATGAGAGCATTTCTTTAACTGTCTGCGGTTTTGGATGATGTAAAATTGTGTCACGGTGTGCAGCAGAGAGTCCTGCTCCTTTCTGTGAGATCATCCTCCCCAAAAAGGACACCTGACGTCTCGTCATCTGTAGTTTGTTTTTACTGACCTTAAAACCTGCTGCATGCAGGTGTTCTAAAACTTTCCTGGTCGCTTCTAATGAGTCTTGCGCCGTGGGACTCGCAATCAGCAAATCATCAACATATTGCACCAGTACCGTCCCTTCTGGGAGCGTTACTTCACGCAAAACTTGTTTCAACACTTGGTTAAAGATGCCAGGTGACAGCGCAAAGCCTTGAGGTAGTCTTGTGTATCGCAACTGTTCACCACGAAAGGTGAATGAAAAAATATCCCTGCAGTCTTCGGCTAGAGGAAGACAGAAAAACGCGTTTGCCAAATCAAGACAACTAAACCATTCATGATCAGGTGTTAGATTATTCAACGCTACATATGGATTTGGTACCGGTACGGTCTGAGTGATCAATAATTTATTGATGGCTCTCAGATCGTGTGCCATCCGGTATTTGTCTGTACCTGCTTTTTGTACAGGTAAAATGGGTGTGTTCCACTCTGCGTAGGAGGGTTCAAGGACGCCGCTTTCCTTTAAACCCTGAATTGTTTCAGCGATGCCCGCTTCTGCTGCTGGTTTGTGAGGATACTGTGAAATCCAAATTGGGTATGTGTGATGCACCTGGAACGTTATGGGAGGGCAGTTTATCAGTCCCACGTCCGTGGGTCCCTCAGACCATAATGACCCAGGCATGCTATTAATTAAAGGACCTGCATGCGGGTGGTCCATCAGTTCGCGACCGTGTTCTCTGGGGAGCACATCATGCTGCATCACAGCAACATCATGTGCCACAGAGACGATTGAATAACACTCACAGCTGGGGGAATACCAGACGGATGTTAAAGATGTTTCAACCCAATCTGAGGTCTCTAATGCCCTTTTAACCATAGGTCCTAAGTCCCTTGCTTGAAATGCTGGATTCAAAGCTAGTGAAATATGAGGCGCTGCCTCAGCCCCCATCTTATACCACTCCTTCTGTTCAGGTGTTAAGTTAACACTAGCTGCTACTCCCTCCTTGCCAACAATAATATTCCCACTTTCAATGGGCCAGACTTTCTCTGACAGTTGTTCTGCAAAGTGGTCCTGGTACACCTCATCGCCTTTGCGATGTAAAATGTTACAAGTGTTGCTGGTCTTCATGGAGATGATGCACATCTGAGTAAAACACCACTTCAGTTCAGGGATCCATCCGAGTGCACGCTGGTGAAAATGACAAAACTCAACAGAGAAGTGCACTAAGTTTTATAACCTTTGCGGTCCAACGACTCAAAGACAAATATAAACTTGTTTTCATAACTTTTAATGTCATGATTTGTACAAAATGCAAAAATACTTTCATTTGTCAGATAAACGTCAGAGAACATCCTGCATGTACATGGAGTGAAACAAGTGCTAATGATGCACAGCTCTCAGCCATCACAGCTGATTCCCTCATCACAAGAGACTGCTTGTGTTCCAGCCACAGCTTCATCACACATCTACACCCAGGAGAAGCTGAAGCTGCACTGCATCACGTCGCTCTTTTTGTACACAGATGACTTGTTCATTTATCCCAGACCGAGTCAAATCTGATGTGTGCAGAAGGTTTCGAGGAAAAAAGTACCAGGACACCCAAGTTCTGCGTGTAGTAATATGTGATTAAATGAGTAATCAGAGCACCAAATGCTTGTTTGGACGTCAGCGGTTCAGTTAAAGAGCCTGTGTCGATGTATTAAGCAGTAAAAGGTGAGGCATGCCATGTACAGGGTCCACACTGACAGGACCCCCTGCGAGGCCACAGTCCTGATGCAGCCCAGTCCAGTTCAACACGCTCCTTAATTTAAGAAAACAAAACCAGTCTTCAGTTTATTCAGTCCAGTCCCCAGCGTGCTCAGTGACAGATAACAGAGGAAACAGTGTCTGAAGAAGAACATCTGCAGTATCTGTGGCCAGACACAGAAACCTCACCTTGAACTGAACGGTCAGACTGTTTCAGCTTTACTGCCAACTATTAGAAACAATAATCCATGAAGGTTTCAGTTTCAATGTGCCTATCGATACGGTCCTCATCACAGGCACAACTCAACTTCCAACCACAACTGTCCATCCTGGCAGCACTTGGCCAAGCTTCCTCTCACGGCTGACAGTCATGAGCACCACTCGGTGCTTAACAACAGATTGTATCCGAAGGGTGATCCTTGATGTTCTCCAAAAACTGCATCTGTCCCCTGATCCCACAGTGGGACTACAATTATGACTAATTATTGTTATGTGGCACAAATCAGGTTTGTTTCCATAAAAGTCATTACATTAGCTTACATGTTGAAATACACTTTTTAAGCCCTTTTGCACACAAGCCCCATAAAATAAGTTACTAAAGTGTCTGTCACTAATTTTTTATAATCTTATGCATCAAGATGATTTACTGTAAATGACAACTTTCAAGTGTCCACGTACAGATCTTGTGGTTGACCAGCTTATATTGATTAATAACAGACTGGATTTAACGGTTTGAGAGAAAAATTGCCTGATGAAACTTTAAAGCTTCAAAATAGTCAAAATATTTGCTTTTATTATTTTTAAATGCTTCAGGTATATTAGTTTTATGACAAGTACCATAACACAGGTGCATCTAAAAAAGTTAGAATATTGTGGAGAAAAAAAAAAACATTTCTTCTTAAATCATTTCAGAAAGTGAAACTCAAATTACCGTGTTTTCCAACATATAAGTGACAGTTTTTTTGTATAATTTACATACCCTGTGACTTATACACCAAAGCAACTTTTTTATATATATATTTTTTCCATATTTATAAACCAATTTTTGGTTCAATTTTTCATTCATTCAGACATTTAAAATATTGAACACTACCATTTTTAGCCACTAGATGGCACCAGAGTTGTATAGCATGCCGTTGTGTCATGTAATAGGTAAAAGTGGCTATTAATGACACAATCAGCATGCCATAGCTAGGCCACCTTTGTCCAGCTTTCAATGGAGCTACCGTCAAATCAGCTTCATTTCGCTGCGTCGCCCCTTTGAAATGCAGCTAATTTGACCATTGAAGTGCATTTATTAAGTAAAAGTTCAACTGAGACACACCTTTACTATAATGTCGAGCAAACAAATAATTGTTTTTAGGTGTTTATCTTGTTAAATTCTTGTTAAAGTCGTCCCGTGCATGCTCCCGCAGCCATCATTTGGCAGCCAATCGATTTTTGGCACAACACCGGCCCACATTTCCGGGTTGTCAGTGGTGATGCATAATAGGTGCAACTTATATGGCGAAGTGACATATTTATAGATTTTTTTTTTTCAAATTATTAGACATTTTTGGACAGATGCGACTTATAAGGAGAAAAATACGGTACCTGTAGAGTGAAATATTTCAAGACTTTATTTCTTGTGAAGTTTTGGTTATTCATTATTAGTAATCCATATTCATCAAAATTACAAGAAATAAAGGTTTCAAACATTTCACTATGTAATGAAATAGTTTCACTTTCTGAATGACAAAAAACTGAACGTTTCCATGAGATTTACATTTTCTGAGCTGCACTTGTATGTTTGGTCTGTTCATAAAACACTAATGCACCTGAAGGGTCTAAGAGATACAACTGAAATCTGCAAATCAATTACCACAAGAATCACCACAGACACTTTGGTTGTGTGTCTGCAGCTGGAGGTGTGTCGACATGTGCACCAACGTGATTAGGCTCAAGAGTCTGGGGATCACTGTGCTCTTCAGGTTTCCTTGCACCCTCTTCTTCCAGCATTTCTCCTTCTTCAAAAAAGTCCTGTTGATCCCACAGATCCTGGCCATCACACACTTCGATCCCAGAATCCCCAGTGAAGCGCCGGTACCTGCCTGGCGTCAAGTCTTTGTTGTGGTTGTTAGTGCTGTGAGATTGGATGTGTGTGGCCTCTGGAGTCTCATCGGCTACGTCAGCATCGATGGGGATGGAGACAACCAGGGGGGAGACAGAGGCTTCATCAGTAGGATCTGAGAGTGGAGGTGCTGGCTGGAGAGGGGTGTATGGAGGAGGAGGTGTAGCTGGGCGGTTAACTGCGTCTTCATAGGCCGGCAGGAGGTAGATGGGCAAAAATCCTGGAAAGAACACAGAACAAGCTGTTATAACACTTAGTGAATCCAGGAAGGCGCAGCAAACTACTCACTTATATATTTAGAGAGTACCGTATTTTTCTTTGTATAAATCGCTGTTTGTTGCATAATTTACATGCCCTGCAACTTATAGGCCAAAGCGACATATTTATGGATTTATTCCCATATTTATAAACAACTTTTTGGCTGAGATATGATCTTTTCCATTCATTCTGACTTAAATGTTTTTTGAGCAGTACCACTTTCAGCCACTTGATGGCAGCAGAGCAGTAATAAAATATGGCATGCTGTTGTACCATGTAAAAGGTAAACATGGGCATAATGACAAATTCAAAAAAAGTTCAAGACAAAAACAAATGGCCTTTATTTATTATACTTTATTTTATACTTCACTGTTTTTGTCTTGAACTTTTTTACATTTACCATGTCCTGCATGACAAAGAATCTTCACCAGCTATTAATGACTCAATCGGCCTGCCACAGTCAGTCTGTTCGCTGCTTGGAACCGTCAATACAGCTGCACTGCCCCGGCGAAATGCAGCTAATTTGACCATTAAAGTGCATTTATTAAGCAAATGTTAGACTGAGACACACCTTTGCTATAATTTCGAGCAAAAAAATAATTGTTTGTGTTTATCTTGTTAATTTTTTGTACAACGACTCGTTGCGTGCGCGAGTTTCCTTCCGCGTAACGGCTTTTGAAATGCAGCTGATTTGACCATCAAAGTGCATTTGTTAAGCAAACGTTAGATTGAAACACACATTTAATATAATTTCGAGCAAACAAATAATTGTTTTTTGTTGTTTTTAAGTGTTAAACTTGTTAAATTCTTGTTCAAGTCCTCCTGTGCACGCTCCCGCCGCCGCCATTTGGCAGCCCATCCATTTTTGGCACAACACCGGCCCACATTTCCGGGTTGTCAGCGGTGACGCGTAACAAACGTGACGCATCAGCGGTGACACATAATAGATGCGACGTATACAGCGAAGCAACATATTTATGGATTCTTCCACTTTATTAGACAAATATGGACTGATGTGACTTATAGGGCGGAGCGACAATTATGGCAGAAAATACAGTACTTCCACTAATCAACATTAGTAGCAGAAGTTTTTGCTAACTCTACTCAGCGTACATTAAATCAGCCATTAAGGTACAAACAATCAACATTTGATCATGATCAGAAACAATCTGATGCTCTGTATTTATAAATGTTGCGTTATATGGTTTATGTGAGTCAATAAAAATAATAAAAATATGCAAACCATCAGACAGCTGAGGAGGTGAAAGCAGCACATTACTAACACTGTATTCAGTGATGGTGGGCTGCTGTTGACCTCAACCAGTGATGTCATCGGGAGGTGGAAGGAATACTTCTCGGACCTTCTCAATCCCACCAGCACGTCTTCCATGGAGGAAGCTGAGTCGGGGGACTTTGGGGTTGATCCATCCATAACTGTGGCTGAGGTCACCGAGGTAGTTAAAAAACTCAGAGGCAGCAGGGTTCCGGGAGTGGATGAGATTCACCCTGATTTCCTTAAGACTCTGGATGTTGTGGGGTTGTCTTGGTTGACACGCCTTTGCAACATAGCATGGACATCGGGGGCAGTGCCACTGGATTGGCAGACTGGGGTGGTGGTTCCCCTCTTCAAAAAGGGGGATCGGAGGGTGTGCTCCAATTATAGGGGCATCACTCTCCTCAGTCTCCCTGGTAAGGTCTATTCAGGGGTACTGGAGAAGCGATTCCAATCGTTGGTCGAACCTTGAATCCAGGAAGAACAATGTGGGTTCCATCCTGATCGTGGAACACAGGATCAGCTCTTGCCTTCACTAGGGTCCTTGAGGGGTCATGGGAGTTTGCCCATCCTGTCTACATGTGTTTTGCGGACTTGGAGAAGGCATTTGTTTGTGTTCCTCGGGGTACACAGTGGGGGGGGGGGGGGGCTCTGTGAGTATGGGATTGGTGGCCTGTTGCTACGGGCTGTTTGGTCCCAAGCGGTGCAAGAGCTTGGTTCGCATTGCCGGCAGTAAGTCGGACACCTTCAGGGTGGGAGTTGGACTCCGTCAGGGCTGCCCGTTGTCACCGATTCTGTTCATAACTTTTATGGACAGAATTTCTCGGTGCAGCCAGGGGGCAGGGAGTTTCCGGTCCGGTGGCCTCAGGATTCCATCTCTGCTCTTTGCAGATGATGTGGTCCTGTTGGTGTCATCGTGCCGTGATCTTCAGCTCTCACTTGAGCAGTACACAGCAGAGTGTGAAGCGGCTGGGATGAGAATCAGCACCTCCAAATCTGAGGCCATGGTCCTCAACCGGAAAAGGGTGGATTGCTCTCCCCAGATTGAGGGTGAGGTTCCGCCTCAAGTGGAGGAGTTCAACTATCTCAGGGTTTTGTTCACGAGTGAGGGAAGAATGGAGCGTGAGATTGACAGACGGATTGGTGCAGCGTCTGCAGTATTGCGGACTCTGTACTGGTCTGTTGTGGTGAAGAGAGAGCTGAGCTGTAAGGCAAAACTCTCTGTTTACCGGTCGGTCTACGTTCCTACCCTCACCCATGGTCACGAGCTCTGGGCAAAAGAATGAAATTGCGGATACAGGCAGTTGAAATGAGTTTTCTCCGCAGGGTAGCTGGACTCTCCCTTAGAGATAGGGTGAGAAGTTTGGTTATCCGGGAGACTCGGAGTAGAACCGCTGCTCCTCTACATCGAGAGGAGCCAGTTGAGATGGGTCGGGCATCTGGTAAGGATGCCCCCTGGACACCTCCCTAAGGAGGTGCTTCGGGCATGTCCGACTGGGAGGAGACCCTGGGGAAGACCCAGGACACGCTGGAGAGACTTGTCCCTCAGTTGGTCTGGTAAGGTCTTGGAATCCTCCTAGAAGAGCTGGAAGAGGTGGCTGTGGAAAGAGATGTCTGAGCTTCCCTGCTCAAGCTGCTGCCCCAGTGACCCGACTTCAGAACAAGCGGAAGATAATGAATGGATGAATAGACTGAGACGCATCTTTGCTATAATTTTGAGCAAACAAATAATTGTTTTTAAGTGTTAATCTTGTTAAATTCTTGTTAAAGTCCTTTGTGCACTCTCCTGCAGCTGCCATTTGGCAGCCCATCTATTTTTGGCACAACAACGGCCCACATTTCCGGGTTGTCAGCGGAGACACGTAAAAAACATGACGCGTCAGCGGTGACGCATAATAAATGCAACGTATACGGCGAAGCGATGCATTTACGGATTTTTCCACTATATTAGACTTATTTGGACTGATGGAACTTATAGGGCGGAGCTACGTGTACGGCAGAAAATAAGATAATGCCAGCACTGTTCTGCTTTTCAGCAATTCTTCAAAAGCAAGAAAAAAATAGCTTTTTCTTGCTTTTTTGCAAGTGTTTTGCTAATTTGCATAGCAGCACAGAAGCACATGCTTGTAGTGATCTTAGTCAGGTTGAGCTCTGTACTGTGGACCATTAAACACAGTTAGATTGGATTAGTTTTAGAATCTGGTAAAGACCTCATAATTATCAAGTCTTGACACATAAAACCCTAGGAGTGAAAGAGGGTGGACATTTTTTTGCCACTCAGCTTAGATCAGAAGAAAACTTACTGAGATAGAGGGGCAGCTGAGAGTTGTTGTGAGCCTCTCTGTAGGCAATGAGGTTGATCTCATTCTGTCGGCGCTGCTGCTGGAAACGCTGCTTGGCCCGCCAGTGCTGACACACACAAAAGCATGTCAGGATAATGATGAGTGCCCACACCAGCCAGAACCCTAAAGACAAACTGGAGTTGGTTACTGAAATTTCTTAAACGCAGCATAATAAACAAACAGGGAGGGACATAATTACTGTATTTTCTGGACTTTAAGTCACACTTTTTTCATAATTTGGCCAGTCCTGTGACGTTTTTTTCCCTATTCATGATACCATTTTTGACCGACTTGTTAAATGTTCATTCATACTGACATGAACCAGAGAGTAAACATTACCATTTACAATCATGAGAGGGCCCTCTAGGCTTTTGACAACTACCGTATTTTCTGGCGTATAAGTCTGTTTTTTGCAAAGATTTGTCAGTCCTGCGACTTACGCAAGTTTTTTTTGGTCCATATTCACAACAAAATTTTTGTCTGATGCTTTAAATTTCGAAGAACTGCAACAGCGAGACGTCCCGTGCATGCTCGCTTCACTCAGCTGGTGCAGGCAGAGGAACGTTGGAGAGCTAGTAGCTCTGGCAGGGATGGATGGAGCCGCCCAGGCGAAATTAAGCTGTTTTAACCATTAAATAAACGCATAATAAATTAGACTTATAAATGTTTTTTCCTCTTCATGATAATAATCCTGTTCAGGATCCCAGTATGTTCTGCGTGGTATTCTTATTTCTGATTAAATGTCTGTTCTTGCACTTTGTGAAATCCACGTCTAAATAAATGCGACTTATACTCTGAAAAATACGGTATTTGAGTTTAAGCTTGCACTTAAGCAAGTTTGCTCATTTATCAAGAAAAAAAAGTACATTTTATAATAGTTCTATTTAATATAGAATGACATAAAAAAAAAAACATAAAACACATTGAGCTGCATGTTTTTGTGTGAAATACGTATTCCATCTCTAATCTTTGGTGATTCTCTCTTTTCCATTTGTGTGGGTCGAGTTGATGCCAAAGAGTTTGATTCTGGTCTCATCTGATCAAAGCACCTTCTCTAAAATGTTGCAGGGAGCTCCAGACAGACAGCGACCGACTGTCATTTTATCATGTCTTTCATGAACAAATAATTGCATCAACATCTGTCCCCCTCTCACCACATGTGTTGCTGATGGTACTGCAGTCCGTTCCAGCCTTCTGCAAGTTTACTATTTTGCCTCTGACATATTTTGACATTCCTTTAGCCTCGCTCATGGTAATAGAGAGGTTGGACAGAAGAACTTGACTCTGTAAACAGGTGGGCTTTAGATACAAGAAAAGATCAAGTGTCTGTATTTGATTGAGTAATTTCATGACTAATCTGTGTGCCACATAATCGAGTCTGTGGGAGATAAAATTCTAGCTGGATTGTAGATTGTTTCATGAAATAATGTGAAATTTGTCATTTTTACCAGTGTTTTTCTTTTTTGTGTGTGTGTGTGTACTGATATTTTTTTCTTTCTCTATTAAAACAAACATTTCATAAAAAGTAGAAACCGTTAGCTTCTTTGTGAGCAAATTTACAAAATGTCCAGGGGATCAAAAAACCTCTCCTCAAGATGATAAGCTGTCATACACCACTTGTTTGTTAATCTTCTACAGTGGGTAAAAAGCCAGTATATAGAGACAGAATGTAAAGGAAGAAGGTGACTCACACCACACTTCATAAAAGTAGGTGCAGCACTGAGCCTCTTTACAGCAATGGCCCGATTCACAGATGTAGCTCTGGTTGTTTACACCCTGGCATACCAGACTGGCCTGTTAATGGGAAGAGAAAAAAAAGAATTACCAGTATGTTATTCACACAATCCTGACAAAGGTTTTAAGACATTACATGCATGAATAAATGCTTTGACTGAGCTTATTATTATTTGGTTAAAACATTTTGTTTTGTCATGTAGCTTTGAAATAAAATGAAATGTGCAGATTAAACATAATGTTCTTTATTTGGATTAGTGTGTCATGGCTTTTGGAAGAAAGTAAGGAAGTAAGGAAGGAAGTAAGGAAGGAAGGAAGCAAGGAAGGAAGTAAGTAAGGAAGTAAGTAAGGAAGTAAGGAAGGAAGGAAGCAAGGAAGGAAGCAAGGAAGCAAGCAAGGAAGGAAGGAAGCAAGGAAGCAAAGAAGGAAGGGAGGAACGAACGCGCGCACACCCAGCCTCCTTCAGATCTCTGTGGTTCAGACATACTGCACAGTAAAAACATCATTCTGGTTAAACAGGTCAAAAAATTATGGATTTTGAATTGATATTTTGATTATGTCTACAGTTTACACAGTCAATTTAAGTTTTATGACTTTTACAATTTTCTCCATGAAATGTTCAAATGATAAGTAATGCTCTCGCGTACTAAATTCTAAATTGTCAAAATGTTTTGAATTGTTTGCTAACAGACTCTTTTTATTCCCCAAACTCTTTTTGGGACATCCAACAAAGTTCAGTCAGGTCCTCTGGACGGTTTCTGTTTGTTGAAACATTTCGTCTTTCATCCAAAGGACTTCATCAGTTTGAGGAGCCACAACAAACTCAGTCTTATAAATACGGTACTCCATCACTACTTCACGGTTCGACTTTCGCAGATTCGCGTTTGATTGTACACGATTGTCAACTTTAATATTACTCACGTGACTGGGACGATATGGGATAAAAAGTTAACCAAAAAAAAAAAACTTCTGACAGGCACCGGCATTTTGTAGTTTTCTTTCAATAAGCCTACACTGTAACGCCAGTCAAAAGAACTGCACTACCCAGCAGCCAACAGTGCTTCCAGTCGCTGCTTTCTGAGGAAATGGAGGGAAAGTTTTGTATCATAAAGTCAGAAGTAACGATCGATCTATGAAACTCACAGAACTGGCAGGAAAGTTGCAAATAATCCTGAAACTTCCTGAAGCTCAATTATCCACGTGCACATCAACCTGGATGGGACGGTGGGCTTCATCGCAGTAGGGTAGGTCTGCAGAACCAGATCCGAGCCCGACTGGAACCAAGTTGTTGCTGAGTATAACAACAATGGAGGGACTACTGTAGCACCATCTCATAGTGGGTCAGCCAGTTAGATGATGCTCAGGCGGTTTCTGTAGTCCGCCCTCTCCCCCACCAACTTCTTCTTTCTTCTTCACTTTCCCCAACAGTTTCTTTAAAGGCTTGTAGGCTTTTGGTGCTTGTTCACCCAATGTGTCGCTCCCCACTACAGAACTTTTGGTTTTCTCTTGAATCCCCGCAGAATGCAGAGAGCGAACACAAAGACTCGTTATATTTCATCTAAAATGTTCTCTTCTAAAGTGAAAGTGGAATCAGTGGAATAGTCTTTTTAACAAGACATATAGTTCACATAAAACACTGTAGAAATATAAATTCACGTATGTGACTAGAGTCTTCCGCTGCTCACGGTTCAGGAATTTTTAGGGTTACTTTTCAGTCTGCATTTTGTCTGCCTCTCAGTAAGCAGTCAGTGAGTGGTTAACATTGTGACCATAATGAGCCACTGGTAGCAGCTTTATCATTTCTTTTGGTCTGGTTTCTCTTTAAACATCTAATGCAGTGCATACATCAAACTGTGAGCTGCTTAGATTACTCCAGAAGTTATGATGAAAATTTCAGCAGTTGCTCTACTCACATCTAATTCAATTCAGTTTATTTATATAGGTCAAGTCACAACAGAAGTCATCTCAGGGCACTGAACAAAAACATTCATATATAAAAATAATAATTTAACATTATTTATCCGAGGAGCAGACTACTTGAGTTTAACTCCATCACAGAACTCTCATCTTGAGGAAGCATGAAGGTGACAGTGGAAAGGAACAACTCCCTCATGAGGAAGAAACTTTTAGCAGAACCAGACTCAGAACAAGTGGTCATCTGCTTCTACTGGCTGGGTTTGGTAGGAACAGATACACAATGGCAGGTCAAGAATCACATGTTAAGATAGAAATAGTATCAGAGGTAAAACTATTCAATTTTAACAATTCATTCAGGGAGATCAGGTCAATTTGTCCTCCAGTAGTCCAAGCCTACAGCAGCATAACAAGCCGACACTAACTATAGGACTGATCAAAAAGGAAAGTCTTAAAACTGGACAATGTGTCGCCTCATGGACAGAAACTGGAAGTTGGTTCCACAAGAGAGGAGCCTGAGAACTGAAAGATCTTCCTCCCATTCTGCTTTTGGAAATTGAACCACAAATAAACCTGCAGTCTGAGCGCGAAGTGCTCTGTTAGGAAAATATGGAACAATACGATCTGTAATATAAGATGGAGCTAGGTTGTTGACGACTTTGTAGGCAAGAAGTAAGATTTTGAATTATATTATGGATTTTAAAAGTCTGAATCTTTTAAAAGATCTTCTGAAATGTTCTAGTTGTTACATTGTTATACACAATTTGTACATTTAATAAAGTGGTTAATGAAAAGTGAGCGTGTCAACAGCAGTCCTGACATTACACGAGTGGACCTTGTTGAATGTAGTTTAATCACGCTGAAACTAATTCATAAACTTGAGAAAGTTGTATTTTAAAGAGTGAAGTAAAACAAAAGCTTAGAACAATGAGTAAATATGTACAAGACAGTGTCACTAAAACGTAACCATCACCATCGAGGCTACTTTGTCTGAAGTTCCTTGGGAACTTGTTAAAGGTGCCGGGCTCACGGTTCTTACCTGGACTGTGGCCGCCGTCGCCGGGTTCTGTTGTCCAGCCTTCAGTGAGTCCATGGCCAAAACGATCATATATTCAGCTGTTTTTATGGCAATGAAGTGAAACTGGCTGAGGCATATTAACAAAACTCAGGCCTTTGAGGAAACAAAAACAAGTCCTTCGCTTCCTCTTTCCTTTCTTCTTTTAGTGTGACGACGGTTTGCATCTGCCATAAAGTGTTACTGCCACCTGGTGGCCGGAAGTGACGCCGCAGGACGTGAGGATGACCACAGACATGGAGCAGCAGCTATCAATCAACCTTTATTTAGACAGTTAAATCCCATTGAGCCTCGAGGACTCATTTACAAGAGAGACCTGATTTCAACAAAGAAAGATGACAACAATGGACAACAGCAACAACAATAAACAGTTATAAGAGTTATAAAGAGCTATGGGCTCTTTAACCCCACAAATTCTGTATTTCTAATAAATCCAAAGAAGTACACTTTAAAATTTTACATAATATATATCCCGTGAACTGTATAATTGCTAAATTCACAGATATTAATGACTCTTGGACTTTTTGTAAAACAAACAGAAACGACACTGCATTTATTTTTTAGTTGTGACATATCCAACACATTTTGGACGGACCTTGAGCGTGTTCGTTAAATCTCCAAAATATTATTTGCTACTACAGTGATTCTGAAAATTGTAAATTTGAACATATACTTAATTATATCATTTTCTATGCAAAATTTTTCATCCACAAACAAAAATTTGCAAACTTGATACCACACATCAACGATCAGTTGGGGGGTTCATAGCGACCTCACAACTTGTTTTCTCTAACCTCTGTGCCACCACTCCCCCAAAGTTTATGTTAAAAAGTTTTAAGAGTTGTGGTAATTGTGGAAAAAATGTTTTGACGTGACCAAGTGTCATAAACTAAATTAAGAAATGAGAGGGAGGGAAAATAAATAAAAGCTAAGCATTCCTTCGAGGAATGTATATTGACCACTACCCTCCATGCCAGCATTTTAAACTAAGATCATACTGACTCTCAGAGACCAACACATCAAATTATTGTTCCATCCATCCATCCATCCATCCATCCATCCATCATCTTTACCCACTTTTTCCTTTTCAGGTCACGGGGTCACGGATGCCCATATCCAGCATCACTGTGTGAGACCTGCTTGCTGCGATGTGGCAGTTCTACCATCTGTGCCACCAAATTGTTGCTCATTGTCTGTAAAATTTATAGATCCTATGTTTTCCTGTGTCAGACATTTTAAATTGGGTTGACTCCAAAAATGAATCAGTTGTAGATGTATATCCAGTGAATACTTCCTGAAAGATTCATTAAATCCAATATCCTATGAGAAATTGTGCTAACAAACAGAATTTACTCCAACTGTCAATGGTAAAAGTTTAAACAAAATCTTGCATAATTTATTAGTTCTTGGAAAATGCACTTGTAATTAGGCTTAGCTAGGGGCAGCTATGGCTGAGTGGCTAGAGCAGTTGTCCTTCAATGCAAGAGTTGGGGGTTCAATTCCACCAGCAGTCACATGCCGAAGTGTCCCTGGGCAAGACACTCAACCCTCATTGCCTCTGTTGTGTGTCCCATCGGTGTATGAATGTGATAAAGCTCTGATTACTCTTTGTATAGATCTAGTAGAGTGTTGTATGAATAGATAAATGAGGCACAGCTTGTTGTAAAGAGCTTTGAGTTTCTTGATCAGATAGGTGATATACAGTTCATTTACCATTTACTACTACACTGAATGTAATCTCTCTAAAATCGTTGGAGTTATAGTCATTTTTATTCTAATTATTTTATTCTTAGGGCAGCACGGTGGTGCAACTGGTAGAGCTGCTGCCTCTCAGCGAGCAGGTCCCTGGTTCCAATCCCAGTCCAGGGGCCTTTCTGGGTGCAGTTTGCATGTTCTCTCCGTGCATGCATGGGTTTTCTCCAGGTACTCCGGTTTCCTCCCACAGAAACAGACACAGGTAACTCTAAATTGTCCCTAGGTGTGAGTGAGAGAGTGAATGGTTGTTTGTCTCGTTTGTCTCTATGTGTCCCTGTGATGGACTTGCGACCCGTCCAGGGTGTACCCTGCCCCTCGCACAGTGATTGCTGGACATGGGCACCAGCGACCCCCGTGACCCAAAATGGAATAAACGGGTAAAGAAAATGGATGGATGGATGGATTTTATTCTTATTCATTCTGTTTGATCAGCTGTGGCGACCATTTTCAATGGGGATGACTCAAAAAAAAAAATTAAGTGTAGATGGGAAATCCATTTAGTGGTTTGTGAGATATTTTAACACAGGTAAATACACACAGCCCCCCACCTTTCAGTGGTAGTTGATAATACACATTAACTGATGTAACATTATCACTGACCTTAACGCTCGTTTTCACTGTGTGTAGCATGTATAGTTAAAATAAAATCTGTACTGGCAGGAAAAAAAAGACAACCCCCACCCTTCCAATCTGTCAGTCTCCGTGATGGGTAGTGTGTGTTTTAACTGTTTGCTCCTTTGAACCCTTCAGACCAGTTTTAGGGAACAAAAGCAAACAAGTGATATTGTCCCGGGAGGAATTCTGCCTTGTTCACTGTCTTTCATGACCTCCTTTTAGGCACCTTTTGCCTCTTCATTCATGGTCCTCCAAGAAAGTCAGCGGTTCCTTACATCTTAGTTTGGCAAATCAGGAGGATACATGCTAATCCCCTTAATCTGGCCTTTCTCCTGCATGCAGCCACAGGGAGAGAGGGACCACAAAGAGTAATCCTGTCAGAAAAACAATAGGATTAGGGGCCAACCCAGCAAGTGACAATCAGGTATCCACTGACTGATCTGCCAAGCAGGAGACCCTCTGCAAAGCCCCGTCCACTCTGTCTTTGCTGGAGACTAGTTTTGTTTGACGGGCCTGAGAGGGACGGGGCTGAAGGTTGTGACAGGAGGAAGATTTATGTGACGGACTGCTGGAGGTCTGACAAGTCTGAGGTCCTCTAAGCACCAGGGACCAAGGAATGACTGACATGTCAGGAGTAGGCACGAGGTGGAGGTTTGGTAAAGAATCGTGAGAAATGTGTGTCCGGTGGTGTGGGCTGGAGGAAAACACACAACCAGGGAATGTGATCAGTAACCATGGCCAGGTAAGGACTTACCTGGCTACATGTTCACATCTTTCATGTTGATTAGAGTACACGGCAGCTAAATATACACAGATTCATACATTTTGGTTTATTGAAAAGTTCACATATATAAGGGATAAATATTATAATACAATGCAAAATAATACTGATTTAAAATCAAAAGGGGGGTAGAAATTTTAAGAAGCAGCTGCTGTTTGTTAGTCAAGATTAAGTGAAAAATATAATCTGCACAAATTAATACAACGCTAATTTATGGTAGAAAACACAATGCTACCTGACTTTTAAGTTATCCTTCCAATTCTTGCATGACCTTCAGTTTCTCTCCACGAGATGGCCCTATTGATACAAATATGGTCTCAGGACTCTCACAATTTGAGAACCAGTCATAGTTCCAATGAAGATTTTGTCTTTGAGCTGACAAAAAATAAATTATTAATTTAACTGTTTATAAATTCAAATGAGCATTTTTGTGCAACTGTTTCTACTAGAAGTCAATGGTGAAGCCATTGGTGAAGTCTGCCAAAGAAAACAGTAGTTTTACTTTAAAATCTCCTCATGCTACTGTGATGAACTTGAGTAAAGGATAAATTTGAAGTTAACAGTTGCATTAACAATAGTGAGTTGTAGGACAAAAGATTCTCACATGAAAGGTGAGCATTGTGGTTCTGCTTGGGTCATTATCTTAGTGCTCCTATCTGCAGAGGGACGGACATCAGAAGAAACCCAGTTAATTTTGTCACGTTTTGTAGATTCCAGGTTCCATAACAGCTGATCATCTCATGGGTGTGGGTGCTTTTTTAAGCTGTAGTGATATGTAGGTCAGTGTTTAGTGTCTAAACCAACAGAGAAATTTTCCTTTTCAAGTATGAGCCTTGGCAAAGTAAAAAAACAAAACAGCCAAGTAAACATGAAAACAGATATCTTTACAAACTCAGAAGCAGTATTACACAAAACCACTTTGAAGGATTACAAGTAAATCCAGATGCTTTCCATCAAAGGAAAATTGGATTTCCCTAAATTTAAGGTACAATCAGCTGAAATGGGCTTCATGTGCAGAGTGGCAGTCTTAGAGATAAGGAGGAGCTCCATCATCAGAGGTGGAACTTGGACTAGAGCTGCTGCTACTCCTCATTCAAAATATATCAATTAAAATACTTCATATGTTCGGCATCTGATTACAATGCTTCCTGGACACCTTCTTCGGAGGGTTTACAGTCACATTGCACTAAGAGGAGACCCCAGGGCACACCCAATATTCAGTACAGGGATTGTGTGTCCTGTCTGACCTAGAAACAACTTGAGATCTTCGAGAGAAAGATGGTTTGTTGCTAAGGTGATGAATGCCTTGGTTTCCCTCCTTGGCAAATCACATTGCCTCCGTGATTTGGCCAGAGATCCGCATCATTTATGGATGGATGGATGGATGGACAGACAACCAAACTGCAAACTTGATCTGGATTGCTGATCAGGCTTATTTCCAGGTATGGACATACATTATAGGCCCATCCAAGAAGTTAAGGGTCTCTGATTTGAGAATCTTCTGATTGCAGCACATCATTTTGCAGATGATGTGGTCCTATTGGCCTCACTGAGCAAACCTTCATCAGGCACTGGAGCAGTTTGTGTGAAGCAGCTGGGACAAAAATGTATATCTCCAAGCCTGTCCTTAACTGGAAAATGGTGAATTGCCAGCTTCAGTTTGGGAGTGAATCACTGCCCTAAGTGGGATTTAAGTAATTTTGGGTCTTGTTCATGAGTTGGGGTAGAACCAAGCAGGGTAGAATGAGGTGGTGTCTGTAGTGATGCTAGAACTGTGAAAAAAGAGCTGAGCTGAAACTTTCAGTTTGACTGAAAGGTTCATGCTCTCTCAAGTACAAGCAGCTGAAATTAGCTTAGCACAAACTCAGTTCTTAAGAGAGGGACAGAGTATTCACCACTTCTCTGCAGTGAAAAAAGCCAGCCGAAGAGGTTTGAGGAGAGACAGAAACACCTTCCTTCTTTGTAGGGACACTTGCTCTTGTCAAGGGCTGATGTCTTCTCCTCCTCTCCCTCCCTGCTTCATTTTGCTCTGTCTTGTCTGTGAAACTGCTTTAGAGACTCTCTTCTACAAATCTTCCGAATCATAATTTATGGATTTGGATTTGGTCAGTTGGTCCCTCACCACAATTGATAAAATTTCTTTGAAGAGAAGACAGGCTTTAGGTGAGCCGATTTGCCCTGTTGGCATGCACGCCGCTGGATATCTCATCGACTTGGAAGACTTGATGATGTGTCTATCTCTGCTGTCATTTGTGGATTTTAAGGACACATTTATAATTGGATTTATGATAACTGGTTCCTGCTTTCTGGTTTATCTACAATCAAGGAAGTCGTCGGCAGCAAATTTGGACCTGGTCAGGCTGCTTGCCTTACGATGGCTTGGTTCGTGCCTCGAGCACCCAAACTCAAATGCTTTTGGCAGAATGGATCACATCTTGGGGATTATTCTCAGGCACAGTTCATTGATGTGGCCATGTAATTTGAACGTTTCAGAACCGAGTGGATGGACACAGACTCAAGGTAGATGTCATTAAGGGGGCCGAGATGGTGTAGAGGCAGGGCAGCCGGCTTGGGACCCGAAAGTCCCAGGTTCGATCCCCAGTCACTGCACATCACGTGGCGTCTCTGGGCAGCACGCCTCATCCCCAAAATGCCCCCCGGGCGCTTTCAATAGCTGCCCACTGCACCACCTGGTGGTGGATGGGTTAAATGCAGAGACTAATTTCGCCATTGTATGGAAACATACAGTGCTGACATTGTGATGACATTATTATTATTATTATTAAAGTTCTGCCTGTCCCCAAAACAATTGTTTTTATCTGAATTTGGCTTAATTTGCCTGGAAGTTTTGTAAACTTGATGCTCTACCTCCTCCCTCTCCTCCTACCGAGGAATTTCCATGGACTTTTCAGAGGGGCCCAGCTGAATAAATATTCTGTCATCATTTCAGGACTTTTGGATTTGTTCTTGGTTGTCCTCAGCACCCCCCAAGTGTGCACGGATCTCTCCAGAGGGAACTATTTGAACTGAGTGATTTTATCTGAACTCTGCAGTGCTTTTGTGTGTTATCTCTGGCTGTTCACCATCCTTGCAGCTCCCCCGCAGACTGCCAGTGTCATTATATGCTTATGTGCAAATTTTGTTTTTGCATTATCACGCTGTTGACCTTCAACCAACGATTAAGAGATGTTAGGAATTAATTTTTTTTTGTTGTCTCCAAACCCTATGTGTCATTTTTCTCCACTTTTTATTGTCTGTCCAAACAGATCTCACTTGTAAATGAGTCTTCGAGGCTCAATGTGACTTATCTGTTTAAATAAAGGTTGAAATGAATTGAATTGAGTTAAAACATGCCCAACCAAGTGGAGACCTCAGGGCAGACTCCATATCATGTGGCTCGATTGTGAATGCCTCAGAGTCTACCTGGATGAGCTGAAAAAATTAATTGGGGGAGAAAAAGTTCTGGGGATTTAGGCTTTTTATTCTGTTATTTCCACAACTCAGTTCTAATAATTGACAAAAATGTCAACTGTAAACTTCACTTCCTGTGCAGCTGTGGCTATATTAAAAGGGAACATACAAACCCATCCCCAAAACATCAGAAAATTATCAAGTTTAGCATTTGTGACTGCTAAAGGAAATATATTTTAAGCTGGAAGACACTTACATCAATGCTATAACTTAAAATTATTGCTATACTTAAATATAGCTCAACAAAAACATGTATTAATTTGTGCACTTTTCTGTGAAGCTTTAATAATACCAACAAAGATCACACAAAGAGCAAGGCAATAGTCGACATGGTCACAAAGGAGCAGGGTAACTTCTAACAATTGAAGGTCTCTCTCACATTGACTAAAGTTGATGTTCATGAGTCCACCATCAGGAGAACACTGAACAATAGTGTGCATGGCAGGGTTGAAGGAGGAAGTCACTGCTTTCCAAAAAGACCATGGCTGCTCATCTGCAGTTTGATAAAGATCACGTGGACAAGACGGAAGACTGTTGGAAGAAGGTTTTGTGGACGGATGAGACCAAAATAGAACTTTGTGGTTTAAATAAAACATGTTATGTTTGGAGAAAGGGAAACTCTGCATTCCTGTATAACCTTATCCCATCTATGAAACATGGTGGTGGTAGTATCATGGTTTGGGCTGGTTCTGCTGCATCTGGGCCAGGACGGCTTGTCATCATTGATGGATCAATGAATTCCGAATTATATCAGATAATTCTACAGGAAAATATCAGAACATCTGTCCATGAAGTGAATCTCAAGAGAAGGTGGGTCATGCAGAGAGACAATGACCCTCAGCACACAAGTGGTTCTGCCAAAGAACGGTTCAAGAAGAATAAAGTTCATGTTTTGGAACGGCAAAGTCAAAGTCCTGACCTTAATCCAATCCAGATGTTGTGGAAGGACCTGAAGCAGCAGTTAGTGTGAAGAAACCATCAACATCCAGAGTTGAAGCTGTTCTGTACAGAGGAATGGGCTAAAATTCCTCCAAGCCAGTGTGCAGGACTGATCTAGACTGTGTACTGACTTTGTATTTTGTACTTTGACTGTTTTTTTTTATTTTTTACTGTAACTGTGTATTTTTTATTTTGACTAGGTATCAACTGTGTATTTTGTACTTTGACTGTGTATATTTTACTTTGACTTTGTATTTTTTACTTTGACTGTGTATTGACTGTGCATTTTGTTCTTTGACTGCGTATTTTTTTACTCTGACTGCGTATTGATTGTGTATTTTGTACTTTTGCATTGAATAGAATTGATCAACAGTTACCAGGAACATTTAGTTTTATTTATTGGTAAAGTGTGTCTGTGTGTGTGTGTCACACTAGATACTGTAAGTAAAGGTTCACATTTGCCACTCACGTGTATCATTTTCCTCAATAAGGAAATTATATAATATTTTTGTCTCATTTGTTTACCTGGGTTCTCTTTATCAACTTTTAGGACTTGTGTGAAAATCTGATGGTTTTAGGTCACATTTATGCAGAAATATAGAAAATTATAAAAAGTTCACAAACTTCCAAGCACCACTGTGATTATTTGGAGTATTTGCGACCAAGCAGTCAGTGAGCCATGTGCGTTTTGGGGGGTACGCACCATCTAGTGGCTTTGGCACCTTTTTGTGTTGCCATGATCAAGAGCATGGGTAGAATTTGTTGTGATGAGTCTGAAGCGAGCTTGGTTTTCCATAATTCTTCCTTTTCTGTATTGTGGTCCATCTTCTCAAAGTTGAAGTTCCTTGTTCCACTTTAGGTAGCAGCTCTGACAATTACTAATCCTGGCCACTAATCCCGTGAAGAACAAGAACTCCAGCTGCAATTCCCTGTGTGCAAACACCAGGTGTACTGTATGTGTGGTTTGATGACCCATCAAATGGATCCTCACATTGTGCAAAGTGAATTTAGGAGGTCAGACACACCAAGGCTATCCTGTGTGTGATCACAGCTGGAAGGGTCAACTGCACGTAAACATCAACAATGTGTTTTCACAGTGACACTATGGGTTTGTCAAGAGGTTAACATGCCTTAATCCCTTCAAAGACTTCATCTGGATCTAGACAGCATCCCCAAAGTGTTAGGAAGGAGAGAACACACGGTTTCCCTGAGACTTATTTAGAGTCTGCACACAATGTTGAACGTGTTAACCATTTAAGTTCACAATGCCTCAAGCTGATGGATTAGAACTTTAGTAGCAGGTTCCAGCATGCTTTGTGTCCAAAAACAACTTTGATTCTCTGTTCTCTTTTATCTTCACAAAAACAACTTCAGCATTCTCTTATAAAAATGAAATGTATTTTTTGGAATCACATCAGTATCAGTGGTTTTAAACATTTATGTTTTAAAAAGGTTTAGAACGTTACCAGGGTTCCACCCTGGAGCCAAGCCTTGGGGAGGGGGTTTGTCGGCAAGCGCTTGGTGACAAGGACTACCCATGGGGCACAGTTGAGCTCAGCCTGAATGAACCACATGCGTTTCACTTCTTGTGGTCTCACCACCTGCAGAAGGGGTCATAAAGATCAGGTGTAATATGGATGGCGGCTGCAGTCGGGATCTTCGAGGACTCTGACCCTGGCTTACTGAAGCTAGCCTATAGAGCAATGAAAGAAAAAGCAAAGATATCACCAGTGAGCTTATTGAGGAGCAACAGTGGTTCCCAATAACACTGCTGAGGGGACTATAATGAGCTTCAAGCTTCTAATTGAAGGACTATCATTGTACAACTGTCATGCCTGACCCATGTAGCCATCTCACGTGTCACAGTTTGAGTCTGTTGTGTTGGTTGTAATAAAACAGTAGACGATGGTTTAAACTAAAGAACTTTATTCCAAGAAGTGCTGCAACTAAATTTTATTGAACACAGTTGTCCTGTACTCCTTCTATTTTTGTATAGCCTTCTGAAGTCCTGTTTCACTGTTCTAGCTTTTTGTCTTGTTTTACAGATGTAATCAACCCATCTGTCTCATCTTACCATCACCACTTCCTAGGTACAGTGAATATATATATATTCTTCTTGGTTTTCATCAGTCACTTGTCAGATACTTTTGTATACAGTTTATACCAGTGGTGTAGTCTACATTTTTGTAGTGGGTATACTGTACTTAGAAACCAAAGTACACCGGTTAGTACATTGTAATCCATCCATCCATTACCTTTTACACGCTTCTTCCATTTTGGGTCACGGGGGTCGGCGGCGCCCATGTCCAGCAATCACTGTGCGAGGGGCGGGGTACACCCTGGACAGGTCTTCAGTCCATCACAGGGACACATAGAGACAAACGAGACAAACGACCATTCAGTCTCTCACTCACACCTAGGGACAATTTAGAGTTACCAATCAGCCTAACATGCATGTTTTTGGTCTGTGGGAGGAAACTGGAGTACCTGGAGAAAACCCACACATGCATGGAGGGAACATGCAAACTCCACCCAGAAAGGCCCCCGGATCGGAATTTGAACCAGGGACCTGCTCGCTGAGAGGCAGCAGCTCTACCAGTTACGCCACCGTGCTGCCCATAAGGAGAAACCCTTTCCCCTTATTAATACTTTATATATTTTTGCACCTTTATGGGTGTGAGTGGGGTAACGAAACTGAAGTTTTCCTTTTAACATACTTGACGGGTGTAAATGGTAATAGCAAACAAAAAGCAGAACACAACACTGACAAAGTTGTACTGTGAAAATAATTTATTTAATGGTTTGGTAAATCTGATAAAATATGTCTATGTGTGTTATCTGATGCCAGTAGGGTTCTGTCTGAAGTCCAGTGAATGCACGGCTGTGGCAAGAGCAGCAAACAGATGAGAGCTGCTCAACCTTAGGCAGTACACCGGGCTGCTCACAGTGTCACTGCTCAGCTGGAAAAACTGCAAGAACAAGTTCATTGTTTAATATTTGTTATTCACAGACTTTGAACATTGTTTTACAGCGTAAATCAGTCTAATTTATAAATCTCAACTTGTATGACAGTGGGGTGCATACAATTATTCTGTTGGTACCTGTAAGCACTGAGTCCGGCGTTTGTCCCAAAGACGTACAACACCATAGTATGACGATCCACTGGCTATCATGTGATTCCTGTCAGTCTGAATGCAGTAAAGAGTGCTGTCATGAGGCTCCTTCCACTGCAAGACACACCTCCTGTTGGGGAAAAAATGGGGAACATCATATTAAAGGCACATGTTATTGCCGAGGTGGGTATCTTACATTATGTTAAACTTGTTTTTCACAAAAAAATGAGCTCCAAATAAAAATAATTATCATGCACATCTTATTACTCTCAAACTTAAGCAATTTTTGTGTTGAAAATCTAAGCATCATTTTTTAAAATCCCTTCCAAAATTCCTAAATTATTTTCTGTGGTCTCAACGTATGTATGTACTGAGAATCTCTCAACTATTACTACAAATATTTTAGATCACAAACTCTAGAAAAACTGCATGCCCTAAAATGAATTATCATAAATGCAACAACAACAAAAAAGCTCTTAAGTTTAAAAAAAAATCTGTGGTCAAGGTATTTGGGTCTGGATCCAGACCTCAGTCCACCATTTAGGGGCCCATAGTAAATAATAATGTTGACTATAAAATAAAGCACAGCTTGATCCTGTACATTACTATATGGAGCTGCTGACCATAATAATTAATCAGTGCATGTGAGCATACTTATGGGAAATGCATGGGTGCAAAATGGTAACAGTTTTGTACCCTATTGGTATGAATTGTTAACAGTTACAGTGATGGGCACGGTTCAACTAATCCACTAATAGTGGATCTAACTTTCCATTTAGCAGAATTAGCTTCTGCTAAATTTAAATCTGGTCAAGTCTGCTGATTAATAATAAAAAAAAAGACAGTTCTTTTTAATAAAATCATACAGGAGAATGGTATTCTAGACGAGACGGAGCACTGTGATGCTATGCAGAGCATTTTAATTTTGAACAAACTATAACTATGGTGTGATTAGAGTACAATGTCAGCATTTGACAACACATCAAAATATCCCAGTTCTGTTAAGTAACAGTAACAGAAATACCAAACTGTCCAAAAAACAGTTGACAAAAGAAATAATATTGGGGGGGGGGGGGGGGGGTTGTCAGGGTTCTACTAATACATTCAACACAGTACATCGCAATGGTCTTAAGTGCCTTTTTAATCAGATTTTGTAATTGTCAGAATATATTGCATTACCTAATTTAGAAAAACGGTAAGGCATGGTTTTCTTCCACATTATACAATGGTTGTGATATTTTGACATTAGTAATGGAAGATTTATGAGGAAGTCAGAATTGTTTTTTTTGTATATGATTTCCACGGAAGCCAAATAACACATTCTCCTACAATAAAACAAAACGTTCTTCAAAGTTTTTATGAATAAAGCCACATATTTCTGTCAAAATAAATTAACAAATGGGCAATACCAAAAGAGTTGAACAACAGTTTCAGGAAATATACCAAAAAAAGCTACATTTAATATCCATTTCTTGACTCTAGTTTAACATACATCTTAGCTGGATAGATTTACGGATAATTTTATAGGAGATTTCTTTAATTTTGTTTGTAATCAGCTATCTATTTGGTAGAAGACAGACCTCTTTCCTTTGAACTTTGTATTTAGTTTATAGTTGTAGTTAACCACAAAGAGAATCTCCACCGAGAGTTAATTCATTATAGTAAATGACACAATGGAGACGTCAAACACACATTGAATGCGTCACTTTGCTTCAACACAGCAGAGTTCTGTTACGCCTCTGGTTCTGACAAACTGGATTAATTTCTGAAAGCTCACTGCTGAACAGGAAATGGATGCTTTACTTGTGATTGATGAATGGTTTTGAGTTGTGTTCACTTACAACTTTGTCACATCACAGACAGCATCAGCAGTGTATGATAAAGTTAGCTTTTTAGCATTAGCTTCTGCTATTTTTTAAATTCTGTTTAGTGATTTAGCGTTAGCAAAGCAAATTTTTTAGTTAATGAATTAGCAGTTAGCGAAGCTAAATTTTTGGTTAGCTGTTCACACCACTGCAAAATGATAATCATTTGGTATGAAATGTCAACTGATGCGTAGGAATTAAGAGAATGAGGTGTGAATTTACCAGCACTTTTGTTTGGCTGCATGTGAATACCAACGACCACCCAATCAACCAATCAAGTAACCCACCCAGAAGTGCTTTGTTAGGAAAATATGGAACTATAAGATCTGTAATATAAGATGGAAATGATTTAAAAAATCCTTACAAAGGTCCTGGCAAAACAACTTGAGCAGGTGGTCCCCACAATTGTCCCACCTGACCAGACGGGGTTTGTAAAAAATTGTCAGGATTTCTTCAATGTTACGCGACTGTTTGGTGTGTTGTACGTTCCCAGCCTGCCCGGTCACAACTGTGATGAAATTATTCTCTCACTGGAGGCTGAGAAGGCGTTTGACCAGTTGGAGTGAAATTATCTCTTTGAGGCTTTCATGCTATTTAAATTTGATCCCAAATTCATATCATGTGTGAGGTTGATATTTACCTCTCCAAGCACAGCAGTCTGCACTAATCTAGTTACTTTGAATTGCAACATGGTACAAGATGGTGTGCCCGCTCTCACGTTTCTATTTGCGTTAGCAAAAGAAGCACTAGCTGTACCTTTACGGCAAAACTCAATCATTAAAGGGATAAATTGATTAGGTACAGAGCACAACATTGTTTTATATGCCAATGACATGCTTTTGTATACTGTACTTTTCGCCGTATAAGTCACAGCTTTATGCATACATTTTCAAATCCTGCGACTTAAATGCTGAAGCGACTAATATACGTTTTTTTCCCTCCCATATTTATAATCTAATTTTTGGCTGAGATCTGACGATTTCATTCATTCTGACATGGAAAATATTGAACACTACCATTTTCAACCGCTAGAGGTAATATGGCAAGCCAAGTGTCTCATTAGGTAATACCAATCTCTAAACTCCGCATTTTAGCCAAGGTTCTAGAAAAACTGATAAACTCTCAAATCAAAAATTACCTGGACTCATTTAACATCTTACCTCCACATCAATCTGGTTTCAGGAAACAACACAGCACAACCACTGCTTCATTGAAGGTTCTTAATGACATTGTTGAAGCACTGGATGCTAAGGATTATTGTGCTGCACTTTTCTTAGACCTGTCTAAAGCTTTTGACACTGTGGATCATAACATCTTGTGTCATAAACTCTCAGAAATCGGTTTCTCAGATCACACCATTGGTTGGTTCTCTAACTATCTCTAAGATCTGAGGCAATGTGTTCAACATAATGGTACTTCCTCCAGTTATTTAACAGTCAACAATCGTGTACCACAAGGTTCAGTCTTAGGACCCACCCTCTTTACAATCTACATACGCAATGTAAGTCAGAGCATCCCTGATGCATCCTTACATTTCTATGCTGATGACACAGTTGCTTATTGTCGAGCTAAAACAGATGATAAGGCTTTCCAGCTTTTGCAATCCACATTTGACATCATCCAGTCTGATTTGTTCCACCTCAAACTTGTCTTAAATGCCGACAAAACCAAAAGGATAATTTTTTCAAACAGGAAGTTGGTCCCAGCAGTTCTTCCTCTGATTTTATCCTCAAATGGTGTCCCGATTGAGTTTGTTGATTCCTATAAATATTTGGGTATCTTGGTCAACTCGCATCTCTTTTAAGCTCCATGTGGAAAACTTGGTAAAGAAACTGAAAGTTAAACTGGGTTTCTTTTTCAGAAACAGATCCTGTCTAACCCTGAATGCTAGGAAACACCTTGTAACTGTGACTTTCCTTCCCTCCGTTGATTACGGTGACATTATTTACATGAACACTCCTACAAGAACCCTGCAGATGTTGGATGCTGTCTATCATGGTGCACTAAGATTCATAACGGGCTGTGATTATCGTACCCACCACTGCACCCTGTATTCACTGGTTAACTGGACATCATTAACTTCACGCAGACTCTCCCACTGGTACATTTTCATCTTTAAATCTCTTCTTGGTCTGCTGCCTTCATACATCTCTTCCTACATGTCTCTGCGTGAGTGCAGCTACAGCGTGCGCTCTCAGGACATTATTACCTGCAGTGTTCCCTCAGTGTGGACTGAACTTGGCAAAAGGGCCTTCTCCTACTCTGCTCCTGTTTCCTGGAATATCTTACAAAAAGATCTGGTGCTCTAGACCTGACCTCTCTAAGTGGCTTTAAGAATCTGTTGGACACCTGGCAAAAACCAATGCAGACATGTTCCTGTTTTTAGTTTTCTACATTCAATTTATAATCTAGCTGTTTTTGTTTCGTTTTTTTGCCATATTATTTAAAAAAAAAAAAAAAATAATCTGTATGTCTTTTTATAATTGTCTACTGTTGCCCATTGTTGTCATCATTCATTGTTGAAATCAGGTCTCTCTTGTAAATGAGTCCTCGAGGCTCAATGGGATTAACCAGTCTAAATAAAGGTTGAATATATATATATATATATATATATATATAT
>NC_056498.1:83573350-83622652 GCF_014905685.2 Nematolebias whitei
ATATATATATATATATATATATATGTATACACAAACCAGATTCCAAAAAAGTTGGGACACTAAACAAATTGTGAATAAAAACTGAATGCAATGATGTGGAGGTGCCAACATCTAATATTTTATTCAGAATAGAACACAAATCATAGATCAAAAGTTTAAACTGAGAGAATGTATCACTTTAAGGGAAAAATCTGTTGTTTCCAAATTTCATGGCGTCAACAAATCCCCCCAAAATTGGGACAAGTCCATTTTTACCACTGTGTGGCATCCCCCCTTCTTCTTACAACACTCAACAGACGTCTGGGGAAAGAGAAGACCAGTTTCTCAAGTTTAGAAATAGGAATGCTCTCCCATTCATGTCTAATACAGGCCTCTAACTGTTCAATCGTCTTGGGCCTTCTTTGTCGCACCTTCCTCTTTATGATGCACCAAATATTCTGTATAGGTGAAAGATCTGGACTGCAGGCTGGCCATTTCAGTACCCGGATCCTTCTCCTACGTAGCCATGATGTTGTGATTGCTGCAGAATGTGGTCTGGCATTATCGTGTTGAAAAATGCAGTGTCTTCCCTGAAAGAGATGACGTCTAGATGGGAGCATATGTTGTTCTAGAACCTGAACATAGTTCTCTGCATTAATGGTGCCTTTCCAGACATGCAAGCTGTCAATGCCACAAACGCTCATGCAACCCCATACCATCAGTGATGCAGGCTTCTGAACGGAGCGTTGATAACAACTTGGGCTATCCTTGTCCTCTCTGGTCCGGATGACATGGCGTCCCAGTGTTCCATAAAGAACTTCAAATCGTGACTCATCTGACCACAGAACAGTCTTCCATTTTGCCACACTCCATTTTAAATGACCCCTGGCCCAGTGCAAACGTCTGAGCTTGTGGAGCTTGCTTAGAAATGGCTTCCTCTTTGCACTGTAGAGTTTCAGCTGGCAACATGGATGGCACGGTGGATTGTGTTCACTGACAATGCTTTCTGGAAGTATTCTTGAGCCCATTCTGTTATTTCCTTGACAGTGGCATTCCTGTTTGAGGTGCAGTGACGTTTAAGGGCCCGGAGATCACGAGCATCTACAGTCTTGACCCTTACGCACAGCGATTGTTCCAGATTCTCTGAATCTTTTGATGATGTTATGCACGGTTGATGATGATAACTTAAAAGTCTTTGCTATTTTACGCTGGGTAACACCATTCTGGTATTGCTGCACTATCTTTCTGCGCAACAATGGTGGAATTGGTGATCCTCTTACCATCTTGGCTTCTGAGAGACACTGACACTCTGAGAAGCTTTTTTTTTATACCCAATCATGTTGTCAATTGACCTAATTAGTGTTAATTGGGCTTCCAGCTCTTTGTTATATGCTCAATTTCCCTTTTCCAGCCACTTATTGCTACTTGTCCCAACTTTTTTGGGATTTGTTGACACTGTGAAATTTTGAATCAACATATTTTTCCTTTAAAATGTTACAGTTACTCAGGTTAAACTTTTGATCTGTCATCTATGTTATATTACGAATAAAATATTGACAATTGCCATCTCCACATCATTGCATTCAGTTTTTATTCACAATTTGTTTAGTGTCCCAACATTTTTGGAATCCGGTTTGTATTTTCTCATGAAGCTTTGACATGAATGTTTGATTAGATATACTGTAGGTCTATAATTGGCCAGAATTCCTGAATCAAGATAAGGTTTCTTAAGTAAAGGTTTAATTAAAGCAAACTTAAAATGTTGTGGTACATAACCATTCACTAGAGACAAATTAAGTAGATCCAAAATGTGGACATTAATTAGGGGAAATACCTCTTTAAACAGTCTGGCTGGGATGAGATCTAGCAGACATGCGGATGGTTTGGATGAAGCTATTAATTTGACAATTCAGAGAGCTCAACAGGACAAAAACAGTGAAAACACAAATCAGGTTCTAGTTAAATTTCTAAAGCTGCATAATCTGACAGGGAATCAGAGACAATAGAAGGAAAGGATTGTGTGAATTTTCTCTCTAATTGAATTTTTTTTTATAAAGAATCTCATGAAGTCATCACTGCTTATAGATGTAGAGATACATAGTACTACAGAGATAGAACTTTTCATTAGTCTAGCTGTAGTACTGAACAGATACCTGAGTTTATTTTTATTCTCATCTAAGATGAATAATGTACGATTCTAGATTATGGATAGTTTTCTTTTACATTAGCAGGCTCTCTCTCCAAGTTAAATAAAATTCTTCCATGTTAATTGAGCACCATTTACTTTTCAGCTTTCTAGATGCCTGTTTTAAAGTACGTAACTCAGAACTGAACCAAGGAGCCAATTTCCTCTGATTGATTACTTTCTTTTTCAGTGGAGCAATTTTATCAAGTGAATTTAAAACAGTTAAATCAGGTCCTCTGGATGGATTCTTCTTGTTGAAATGTTCTGTCTTTTATCCAAAAGACTTCGTCAGTCTGAGGAGCTGCACTAAACTCAGTCTTATAAATAGTACCTTCTCATAGTAGATTGTACATAGTACATGATATTGAGCATGCATCAGGATATTTGTCAAGTAAAGTTTGCACTTTTTAAATGGTCAACAAGATCATCTAAGTCACTGGCTGCTCTCTCATGCATTACTCTGCAGGACAGAAGAAAACAACAATGGAAGAGATTATTTAAATTTCGTTACAGCATTATCTGATAAACACATACTAAAATGAAAAATACTCTCAGTGGCTGTGTAGTCAGTTAATGTAAACTGAAAGGTTATTCAATATGGTCAGGACTGTGAGGATGTATTATTCAGTACTTAATCCCTATGTCATATGTCAGAACCAGATCAAGAGTGTGATGATGAGAATGAGTAGATGTGTGGACATTTTGGGGTAAAAACAAGTCACTATTAAATTATTAAAGGCTATACTTAAGCTATCACTTTTGTAGTGGACTCGGCCTCCGACCAAAACCTGCCTCTGAGGACCTTAATGGGACAGGAACTGTTATTTCATTGATTTGAATCCAGAAATACAAATGAGCTCATCCAGAGACTGTCTAATTGTATCCTGAAGTAATCAATTGAAAGAACACTCTTCTTTTATATTATCATCACTATTTTACAATATTTTGATAAATCAAAAGTGTGTTTAGTTCATACCATTTCTAAATGTTAACGTGAACCACTCATTTTAAATCAACCGTGAAACAGTATTAATGATATTTTAATCCTCATTTAAATTAGAAATCAAGATAAATGTCTATTTTACAAAGTAATTATGCATTTTTGATCTTCTGTCTGAAATGAGAAGTAGTAATGTCAGTCAAAATTCAGAAGAGGAGTTATTAGAACGAAGTGTCGTGTTTTTAAACCTAGCAGACGGTAAACAAGAAGCTACTGGCCTCTCTTCCTCTCACTTCGCCATAACATGTCTTCTGTCTGTACGGGACGTTTCTAAAACATTCCTGCTGTTTTCTTGACTTGTAATGACCCTCTGACGTCACTAGAACCACCCCCTGTTGGTTGCTTCAACCAATCAGGAAGTACTAAAGTGACCAGAAGTGAGAACTCTTTAAAAGTCAACACTTCCTGGAACTATTCAGTTCTGGAGTCAGTGCGGCAGTTCTGCCGTTCTCAGTCTTGAGTTCTCAGTCTTGAGTTGAACTCAAGTCTTCATGGAGTCTTCCACTTCTGAGTGGAAACTCTGAACGGACTCACAGATGCTTGCTGTGAGTCCACCCGGGCATAAATGCCCTACAACTTCGAAGGGAGCTGAGCCTGTTTGTTGAACGGAATAAGTGACACGACTTCTGCCGAGTCGCAGCCGCCCTGAGGAGGCGCTGAAAGGTAGCGTGCCAGGGACCTCTTGACCGTAGCGGACCCATCCTCTGCCAAGGTAAAGAGTCGTCACAAGCTTCACGCACTAAGTGGACCGAGGGCGAACTGCGTTTGAAAGGAGCGTGCTGTTTCTGGTCCACAGACATACATCTTCCTTCAAACCTCTTCCTTTAAACTCCTCCATTTCCCATCTTTAAACTCTTCTATTTTGCCAGTAATTAATCTAGATGCCTTCAGAAATGTCTGTTGTTTTTATTAAGTAAAACGTGCCAAGTTTTATTAATCAGAACCAGATCAGCTAATCAAGTGTACAATGTTTTGATGTTAAATTTTGATTCTGTTCAATAAATGACCGCATTGATTCTGATGGGTCAAAGAAAATTAACGTCTCATGTCACTGATTAAACAACTTATGCACAGTTACCTCGGTCACATTGCTGTAATTAGCTCGAAAAAGAGAGAACCCGTTATTTAAAATATATTGTAGTGAAGGTACAGCAAAGCTGACCTTGACACCTACACTTTAAACATCTAAATCGAAATCCCCCATTATTATGACCTTATCAGTATTGCATAATATTTAAGGCAAAAAAATCTGAGAATTCAGACAAAAACTGAGAATAAGGGCCTGGTGGATGATTTATAACAAGCAAAAGTGGCTTTTCTGATTTCCATTTTGGATGAGAAAGATTGAGGGGCAATGACTCAAAAGAATTATAATTAATACTTGGTTTAGCATTAATCAATAATCCTGAGTGACACGATAGCGCATGACATTGCACCATACTGTTATTTTCAAGGTTTGACCAAAATGACTACAACTTGATTATTTTCCAACATAAGATGATCTTACTCTAAACTTCTAACAATATAGGTGGCATGGTGTTATATCTTCGCTTCAAGGAATGATAGGCCTTTAACTGTAATATGCTGCCACAAAATGTAAGTATTCAAGCATCCAATCGTAATATTGAGTTTTGGTCACAACAAAAAAAGAGGTGTGTGGGTGATTTTGTAAAAATATTATTTCAAAATTTGAAATAGTTTGAAATAGTTGTGCGCACCACACCAATGGCTAGGGTTTATTGAGGGGATGTATTTTGCAGATGTTGTTTTATGTATTTTTATTTATTTTTTGTTGCCAACAGACATTAATCCTCCATTAGTTAAGCCTCATGAATAAATGATGAAGAGACACCAGGAGCAAACAATAGGGCAGCACACTGATAGGAGACACCAGACTCTCTAATTTTAGCTAAAGTCATAGGTGAGGTCACTCTTTACATCTTTAGTGTAAAATTAACAAATTATTATCATATGGTAGCTGCTCCTATAACTTCTGTTGTATCAAACTAAAGTTTTATGTATTGTTTTTTTCTATTGTGGGTCTACAACTTGTGCTAAACAAATTGTACCCCATCCACTAATTTAATCTAAAACAAAAACTGAACTTTCAAAGTGTATACAGAATATATTTATTTTCTAACATGAGACCACACAAACGGAGATACTGTATTAAAATTCTAAAATATCTACCCACTGACATGTTTAATTTGTTGTTTCTTTTTCCCTCCCACAAAAACCTGTAACCTCCAACAACCTGAATGTGCTAGAAGAGGTCTCGCCACATAAATTATTGATATCTAAAAAGGGACCCACCCTCTGCCAATCTTGTCCCAAATCCTTTTAAAATCCCCAGATCAATCTGGCTTTCAGATCCAATTTGCCTTACTTGACTGATCCTCAAGAAACAAAACCTGAAACCTTCAAACCCCTGTTGTCCAAAATAAATAATAAAATTATATGGAAAATAATGACGTGTGGGTTACTTCATAGATACTGACACACTTTTAAGACTTAGACTGTGTGAACACAACAACTCTGTTTTTTTTGCACACACACACACACACACACACACACACACACACACACACACACACACACACACACACACACACACACAAATATGTTGTTTCTAGTAATATCCTTGTGAACACAGGGCTGTTTTTAGAAATGTTTCCATCCACACAAAATCCCAAAAAATGACTCAAAACACGGTAGTAACTTTGACACGCCTGTATGGCAATGCAATACTGTTACAAAAATAAACCAAAAACATAGAAGCAAGATATGGAACAAATGCATAAAGCTTTCCAAGCTTAAATTGATGTTTAATGTTGATATAAAGTATATATTTTTCGCAACATTAGTTTACACCAATTACTTTTCTGTTAACAGAAAATGAAATTACAAAAATCTTAGTTTATTATGTGTAATATTAGGGTTTTTTTATACAGCTCTCAAGACAATACAGTAGACCCTCGCTACTTTGCGTCTTGTTTATCGCGGACTTGCTCTATAGCAGTTTTTCAAAATAAGATGGGACATCATCGATGGATGGATAAAAATAATTTAAATTAGATATATTTATTTGAGGCTCACAGCTCAAAAAACTGTCTAGTTTTTAGTGAAAGAAATATTTATAACAAGTATTTTTAATCAGTTAAAGAAAGCTGATTTTCCCCATGAGGAACGTGAATAAACAAAGAAAGTTTTTTTTCATTCAAACTTTATACAGGTTAGTTCCCATTGAGCCTCGAGGAGTCTCAAGGAACCTGTTTCAGTTTAAAACCACCTTATTCAAATAAAATAATGTCTGTAGTTACAGAGAACAAAGTGAAGTTTTTGAGCTGCATACATTCAGCTGGGACTGCTGCAAAATAAATAAAGTTGTTTCAGCTGCTTTGTTTAGGGGAGTGGTAGCACAGAGGTTAGAGAAGGTGGGCCTGTGATCGGAAGATCGCTGGTTCAAGCCCCGGTACCGACAACATCAAAAAATGTGGGTGGGGTAGGTGAAGCACCCACACCTGCCCCCACCCTCATTCGTCCCACTCTGGGCCCTTGAGCAAGGCCCTTAACCCCCGCCATCTGCTCCTCCGGGTGTCTTAGATAGCAGCTCTCTGCTCCACACAGAGGGCTGTGGTAACTTGGTGGTCTGTGGTTGCGTCAGGAAGGGCATCCGGTGTAAAAATAACTGCCAAGTCGTCATACGACTTAGTTCGCTGTGGCGACCCCTAACACAGGGAGCAGCCGAAAAAAAATGGAGAAAAAAAAAAGTTTCAGCTGCTTTGTTAGTAGAGGTGTGCTCCGCTGCTTCAACGGATGAGGCGTGCTCTGCTGCATCGTCTGCTGACACGTGCTCTGCTGCATTGTCTGCTGAAGAGTTGTGGCTGCTTCAGGGATAGCAGGATACATGGCTACTGCAGGGACAACAGGAGGTGTGAGGACCTCTGGGGATGTGAGGACCTCTGGAGACACGAGGATCTCTGGAGAAGTGAGGACCTCTGGAGAAATGAAGACCTCAGTGGCCACAGAAGTTATGGCTGGGCTTGGTTCCTTCACTGTGAGAGGTCCCATTCATCCCTCTGGTGAGCAGTAGCTCAGGTGTCCCCCCACTCCTGCAAGATTCTCCAACGCTCCTCCTCACGTGTCTTGGGAGACTCAGGTGGAGGGAGAAGCCTAGAGTTCGGTAGACCCGGACTAGTTCTGCTTGAGGCCCCTCTTGTGGCGGCAACGAGAAGGGAGGCCAGGAGGATCTGCAGGGGGTGATCTCTCCTGAAGACGATTCAGGAAGAGAATCAGGCTGGTCTGTGATGGGGTGACAGGCGGCAGAAGGGAAGAGCATAGCCTCTTCCCCTCCTTCAGTGCCACGTTGAACATGTCCCACATCCCCGGTATGTTGATTAGCATTGGTAGCCGGACAAGCTCACTGATGGCATCTTGTGTAACCACCCACATCTCCCCGAAGTTACTAGAGATGGCCAATGTGTTGAGATAAGTGCGCAGTACTTTGTGGAACTGTTGCTGATCTTCGGGGGTGAGGTCAGCAAAAAGGCTGGAAGCCTGTTGGGTTTATGTTTTGATCCAGGCACTCTGAAATTACACTGCTGTTTGGTAGTTGAACCCACATGCAGGCTGGAAACAAGGAACTCTAAGAGCAAGTCAGTAAAAAAAAAAAAAAAAAAAATGCTGACAGGACAGCCAAAACCTTACTATTTGGATGAAGACAAGACAAAAGAGAACAGGTCACGCCACCGTGGAAGGAGTAAAGCCTGGATGCCCAGGGAGTGAACAGACAAAGACTACATACAGACACTAACGAGGTGAGAGAAAAAGCACCCGGGGTGATTGGCATTTGGATCACCTATGCATGAAGACAAGGAAAAACACAGATGATGCAGTAACTACAGTTAACAGACAGACTCATCTCAAGCAGGTCATCATCCTCCATCTAACTTTGTCTTCTGCATCCTAGGTCTTCATTCAATCTACCTCCATGTCCTCTCTTAATCCATTCATATATCTCCTCTTTGGTCATCCTTTGCTTTTTTCCTGGAAATGGCATTTCTAACATCCTTCTACCAGTCTGGCCTCTAACTTTATCTCCCAGTCATTCACCCTGTGATGTACTGTACTTTTGACAATCTCATTACGAATTTTATCCATTCTTGACACTCCCAAGTAGAACCTCAACATTTACAGCTTTGCCACTTCCAGTTCTTTCTCTTGTGTTTTTATCAGTGCCACTGTCTCCAAACCATACAACATAGATGGTGTCAGCATTGTCTTGTAAACCTTTAATTTAACCTTTGCTGCCATCCCTTAGTCACAAATCAATCCTAAAAATTTTCTCCATCCACCCCACCCTACCTTGACACTCTTCTCCACTTTCTTTACCACACTTCACATATTTCTGGACAGTTGAACCTAAGTGCTGAAGTCCAGCTCCTTTGTAACCTCTTCTCCTTGTAGCCTCATTGCTCTACCTGCCTCCTTTCCATTCACACACACATACTGTGTGTACTATGACTATACTATGACTGAATTTAATTCCTCTTCTTTCAAGTGCATACCTCCACCTCTCTAAATTCTCTTTCACCTGTTGCATGCTCTCAACACAGAACCCAGTGTCATCTGCAAACATCATAGTTCATGGGGAATCCTGCCTGACCTCATCTTTTAGTCAGTCCACCACCAGAGCAAATAAGAAGGGGATCAGAGTCAATGCTTGATGCAATCCCACTTCCACTTTAAAGTTATCTGTCACTCCTACAGTTCATCTCACTGCTGTCCTGCTGTTTTCATACGTCCTGTACCACTCCAGATTTCTTTATACAACACCACAGCTCCTCCCTCAGAACCGTGTCACATGCTTTTTCTAAATTTACAAAGAAACAATAAAATCTTTCACTCTGTACTTCACCATCATCATCCAGAAAGAATAATGACTAAAAATCATTTTCTAGTACTCTTAAAAATTATATGGTCATGTGGTATGCCTAGATCTACAAGATGGACCTAATCCCTTCAACACTTGCTCTTCTCAAGGGCGGATGTCTTCTCCTCCTCTCCCTCTCTGCTTTACTTTGCTCTGTCCTGTCTGTGAAACTGCTTAGAGCCTCTATTCTATAAATCTTCCGAATCATAACTATGGACTTGAAATTGGTCAGTTGGTCCCTCAACACAATTGATAACATTTCTTCAAAAAGAAGACAGGCTTTAGGCGAGCCGATTTGCCTTGCTGGCATGCATGCAGCTGGATATCTCATCGACTTGGAAGACTTGATGACGTGTCTACCGTATCTCTGCTATGCTTATGATGGCATGGTTCGTGCCTCGAGCACCCAGACTCAAATGCTTTTGGCAGAATGGATCAGATCTCGGGGATTATTCTCAGGTACAATCCATTGGTGTGACAATGCAAGTTGGACATTTCGGAACCGAGTGGTCTGACACAGACTCAAGGTAGATGTCATTAAAGTTCTGCATGTCCCCAAAACAATCGTGTTTATCTGAATTCAGCTCCCTGACTGGCCTTGACAGGCCATCTTATCTCAACCGCCTGGAAGTTTTGTAAACTGGATGGCTCTACTCTTCCCTCCCCTCCTACCGAGGAATTTCCATGGACTTTTCAGAGGGGCCCAGCTGAAAAAACATTTTGTCATCATTTCAGGACTCTTTGGATTCGTCTTTGGTCGTCCTGTATAGTGTGTAAGGATCTCTCCAGAGGGAACTATTTGAACTGAGTGATTTTATCTAAATTCTTCAGTGCCTCTGTGTGTTGTCTCTGGACATGCTCACTGCCCTTAAACCCCCCCCCCCCCCCCCCCCCCCCCCCCGGTCATGTCGGTGTCATTATGTGCTAGTATGCAAGATTTTTTTTCATTATCACACTGTTGACTTTCAGCCATATGTTAAAAGCATGTTAGGATTTTTTTTTTGTCTCCAAACCCTGTGTTATTTTTCACCACTTTTTATTGTCTGTCCAAACAGGTCTCACTTGTAAATGAGTCTTCGAGGCTCATTGTGACTTATTTGTTAAAATTAAGGTTGAATTAAAAATCTAATCAAAAGAGAAAGAGCCAACAGGCTGGTGTTAGACGTGTACTCAGTGATTGACAGAGTAATGCCTTCCCATATAAGACAAAGAACAATTAATTATTTATTCAAATTTAAATAATAATTGAGACTGACTGACCAAAAGAATGAGATTGCGGATATAGCTGGTTGAAATGAGTTTCCTTCGCAGGGTAGCTAGACTCTCGTTTAGAGATAGGGTGAGAAGTTCAGTTCTCTGGGAGAGACTCGGAATAGAATTGCTGTTCCTCCACATTGAGAGGAGTCAGTTGAGGTGGTTCGGGCATCTGGTAAGGATGCTCCCTGGGCGCTTCCCTAGGGAGGTGCTTCAGGCATGGTGGACTGGGAGGAGACCCTAGGGAAGACCCAGGACATGCTGGAGAGACTGTCTCTCAGTTGGCCTGGCAACACCTTGGAATCCTCCCAGAAGAGCTGGAAGACATGGCTGTTGAAAGAGATGTCTGGGCCTCCCTCAAAGTTTCTCCAGGAACTTTCTAGCTCCTTGATATTATTTCTTTAACATATCAGTGTTTAACCCAAATTTGTACATTATTGTACATATTTACAGTATGTACAACATTACATACTGTAATACTTTGTGGGTAATGACAGTGTGACCTGGAGGGGTGTGATTGAGAGGAACAGCCTCACTGATCTGAACTCGAGCGGTCTTCTTTTGTTGGACTTCTGTACAAATCATAGTTTGTCCATCAGGAACACCATGTTTGAACATAAGTGTGTCCATAAGTGCACTTGGCACCAGGAGGCCCTAAGTCATGGATCGATTAATGACTTTGTAGTCGTGTCATCTGATTTGTGGTCATTTGTTTTGGACACTCAGATGAAGAGAGGAGCTGAGCTGTCAACTGATCACCACTTGGTAATGAGTTGGGTGAGATGCCAGGGGAAGATGCCAGACAGACCAGGTAGACCCAAATGTGTAGTGAGAAATTGCTGAGAATGCCTGGCAGAAAAATCTATCACAAAGATCTTCAACTTGCACCACCGCATCCCAGCTAAGGTGGGGGACATTGAGACTGAGTGGGTCATATTCTGCACATCAATTGTTAAGGTAGCTGCCATAAGCTGTGGCCACAAGGTTGTTGGTGCTTCTTGTGGTGGCCATTCTCAAACCTGGTGGTGGACATCCTGAGTTAGAGAGGCTGTGGAACTGAAGAAGGAGTTCTATCAAGCATTGTTGCCTGGTGGGCTCCAGAGGAAGCTGAGGAGTACCGGAGGGCCAAATGGTCCGCAGCCTTGGCTGTTGCTGAGGCAAAAGCTCAGATGTGGAAAGAATTCGGTGACACCTTTGATAAAGACTCTTGGTCAGCTCAAAGGAAATTCTGGCAAACCATCAGGCAACTGAGGAGAAGACAACAGCGCTTTACTAACACTGTTATCAGTGAAGGTGGGGTGCTGTTGATCTCAACCTGTGATGTCATCGGGAGGTGGAATGAATACTTCTTGGACCTTCTGAATCCCATTGGCATTTCTTCCATGGAGGAAGCCGAGTCAGGGGACATCAGGGTTGGTCTATCCATAACTGTGGCTGAGGTCACCGAGGTAGTTAAAAAACTCTGAGGTGGTAAGGCTCTGGGGGTAGATGAGATTCACCCTGATTTCCTTAATGCTCTGGATGTTGTGGCGCTATCTTGGTTGACACACCTTTGCAACCCTATGACCATGACAAACTTGTAGTGGTCTAGGCCAGTAAAACTCTGGCAGGCCCTGAATTAAAATAGTCTGACTGTGAGAAAGCACTGCTAGCCACAGTGTGGACAGTGACACCTTTCTCTAATTAGTTTGGTGGACAAAAGACAATTGTGGATGCACAACACCAATCAGTGACCTTTCTTACCAGTCAACATATCAGAGATGGTGTTGTGACAAATGTGCGTGTGGCCTCATGTCTTATAGCCTTACAGAGTTTTGACATGGAAGTCCGCTATGCTCCAAACAAAAGAACCCCTTTAGGTACAGACTTGGCTACTTGCCAACAGTGTACAAAGGATGCCCCCTTGGCCCAGACATCTGATGAATATGCCACAGCCTTTGAAGACACACATCACAATACTTTGATGCAAATACCTGTTAAAATATGACAAATATGCCAACAATGTATGTGGATAGATGTTCATTCGACCGCAACACTGTTAACAAAGCCTGCGTTGTTGTTTGGCTCCGGAATAATAGCAGGACGCTTAAGCCCCCAGTATACTGCCGCGTATGTCCGTTCACGTGTACGTACGCGTGTACTGTACGCAGAGGATTCAGACTTTGTACTCCAGCGTACACCCTGAGCAGCTGCAGAGCAGCTTCACAGACAAGGGGCATTTACCTTCGGGACAAATTGAGGTAGCCGATTGGTCATTTGCTGACACGCCTACTGGATTGATTGACAGGTCGGAAAAAAAGAAAAAAAGCGAGCGCTGGCAGCCTTAGCCGCAGCGGTGTTCTGTGTTTATATGTTGTTAATAAAAATATCTAATTAAAAAAAAAAAAACCAGGGAGCGTTGGCTCTACAGCCCACACATCAGACCAGCCCACCAGGAAATCTCTAGACCCTCCCGCAGCCATGCCAGACCTGAGTTTAATTCGCTCGTGACAAATTCCTTCATTTCTCACTATTTCAGACATGGCATCAACGGAGGAGGAAGAGATCACTTGCCTCTTGGCAAAAAAACAAAAGAAAAGGCCAGATCAGAGATGAAGAAGGGGAATTTAATACATTGGTGTCGCATACAAAACAGTCCGTCGCTGGGCAGTTTATTTTGCGACACCGCGTATGCGGTCGTAAAAATTGGAGCTTTGCACGGACATGCCCTGGGGGGTACGCTTGTACCTACGCGTACGTACGTGTGTACCTCTGCGTATATGCGGGAGTATACTGGGGGGCTTTAATTTTAAACTGGGTTTGCAGTCGTCACAGTATGCCGAGATCGCAGGAATACTGATCGCACTGCAAACCTCAGTTAAACATGCCGGTCATTCTTTGATAATCTGTACAGATTCTAATTATGCATGTCTGAGCTTTGCTTGTCACCTTGCTTTGTCGAAATGTAAAAGTTTCCTTACTTGCAACAAAAGGCAGTGAAACACAAAGGCATGTGATCACTTGGAGACATCACACAACCTACAAGTTTATTGGAAAAAAGTTAGAGGCCACTCACATGTGCCAGGTCAGGACAAAGAGCTTAATGATCTTGCAGATTTGTTAGCCAAAAGAGGTTCCATTAGGGGAACCTCATGATCTTTTGATCCCTCCTGGTTACCTAATTGTTTCCCATACCCTCCCACCCCAGAGGTGTGTATGCTCACACGTTCACATGCTGCAACCAACACCCCTGCTATGCCACAACAAACTGTCAATGCAGTCTCAGTCAAACCTACGTTTTTAGACAAAGACCTCATTGAGCTATAATTTCTGGATCCATCCATCAACAAGTTGGTTCATTACCTGGCTGATCCAGACATGAACACTCCTTCCTCGGTTGAACTTGATTTGATCCCTGAACTCTGTACTCCTTTTAAGACAAGCACACTCTTGAAAATGGTCAAGGTTATGCTGTTTTTGTTCCTGATCCAACATCTTCACCTTCTTTCGTGGTGCCTTGGGATGATGCTGGTACACGCCCATGACCTTCCATCTTCAGGTCACAAAGGTACCAAAGCAACACACAATGCATTTGCTTAATGGACAAGAATGCACAAAAATGTAAATGATTACATCAAAGGATGCTTGGTCTGTTGCCAGTTCCAACCTTTGAGACCTCTTCACAGAGCACCATTGCAAAGCAAAGAGATCACTTTTCCATGGTCTGACTTACAGCTCAATTGAGTAAGACCTCTCATCAAAGAGACCAGAAGAAAGAAATACTTTATCACTGTGACCTGTGCATTTACCAAATGGATTGAATGCTTAATGGAAACTAATGACACAGTACACACCGTCACCTACTAGGGCATTAACAGAGTACTCGAGTAATCTACACATCGATTGCTAGGACATCTATCAATGTTAAAAATGTAAAGTCGGGTATCCGTAGTGATGTCATATTATGTGACCAACGTATGACCGTAGGGGGCGGTGTTGCACTGTTGCAGGTCACAGAGTATGGTGTATCATATCACCGGGTCCTATCCACTGAACCAGAACCAGTTTCGGTTTAAGTTTCATTTTTGACGTGCTGCGTTTCTTCACGTTTGCAGTTTAATAATAATAACTAATGGTTTAGTTTTTCCTGTGACTTATTTGCAGTATGATAAATGGTAGGAGCATAATATACGCTCCCAATGTTTTGTTGGTCCTTTTTTTTTTTTTTTGTAAATAATTACCGTTTTTTGCGGTTTTATTTATTTATTTATTTTTGTATCTTGAGATCTATGACGTCATCAAATACTCGAGTTCTACTCGGGTTTTATTATGTTAATGTCGAGTTAAAAAATTATATACTCGTTCAACCCCTACCACCTACCTACTTATGAATCACATCTTCACACGATTCAGACTCCCGATCTGGGTTAACTCTGACAGAGGTGCACACTTTTCACTGCTGAGGTGATACAGAAACTTTGGCAAATGCTGGGATTTAAAGTCAATTTCCATATTGACTACCATTCCCAAGCATTAGGTCAAGTTGAACAATCCAACAATGATCAGTGTACTTAAGAAATACATAGTCACCAATCATTAAGAATGGGATGTCAAATTGCCACTGGTCCTAATGGTCATCTGATCAACCCCACATCAGTTCACTGGTATCTCTTTATTTGAGATGATGACTGGTAGACAGATGACCCTTCCATTACACCTACTCTACCAACCTGGTGATGCCAGTGTCACTACAACCTACACAACTCACAAGTACATGAAAGATCTGAACAAACATCTGCGAATCACCGTTGTCTTTGCACAAAAATGTCTTAACAAGATGGCTGAAGGATGTAAGGCATACTATGATCCAAAAGTCTCCCACGAAGAGCTTCAAATGGGAGAAAATGTCTGGTACCATATCTTCACACCATCCACTAGGAAGAAAGCTTCTAGAGCTGGAATGCTTGCCCATAAACTCCTACCAAGGTGGACTGTATAACACCTGATAACGGACAAACTATCCCCAGTTGTGTACCAAATCAGGATTAGCAGAGGTCAGAGAGAACTTATTATTAAATGGGTCCACCAAAACCAGATTAAACTGCACAAGGCTCACACTACACCCACCAGTGACAGTGAGTCTTTGAATGATTAAACAATAACCGAGCTAAACCACTAAAAGTTTGTAGGATTTAATTAATTTTAAATTAAACCTAAACTACAGATATTTTAAATTAGTCTTGTGTCAAATAAATAGGTAAGGTATAAACCCTAGACCTAATAACAATAAACTTTAACCAGGAAAAATCAACTTTTGTTGACCATCAGATCTGGCTAGAGCAAAGCAGCTTACAAACAGAAAAATGTCAACCTGCTAGTGAAGGTGAACTACTTGAGGTTGCAGTTGGGACTGTATGTTGTTTATCTAAAAAGTTAAATCTGGTCCTCTGGACATTCAAAAACACAAAACAAAGCAAAACAACAAAAAAATGTAGAAACGTTTCGTCTCTCATCCAAGAGACTTCCTCAGTCTGAGGTGCTGTATTCAGCTCAGTCTCTTAAATAGCACCTTCTCAGAGTGGATCAACCAGTTTTGCTGCTGACAACCAAAACCAGCTGATCACATGCTCAAGAAGGACCATCAGCCTAACAATGGATCATTAGCACACTGATGGCTGTTTACTATTCACAGAGGGATGAGTGATACTAGCAATCACAGCATTGTAAGAGGGGGACAATTGAACACGTAGGCCTCCACCCCTGTTTAACGATGGACGATTTCTTTTCACAAAGATGGCCTCCTTTACTCCTCTCTCAAACCATTGTTCCTCTCTATCCAGGATGTGCACATCTTCATCCCTGAAAGAGTGACCGCTGGCCTGGAGATGAGTGTAGACCGCAGAGTCCTGGCCTGATGATGGCACACGCTCTATTCAGCCTCTTCTTGACTGCCTGGCTGACATCCGGGACTGGATGGCTTTAAACTTCTTAAGCTTCAATGAGAAGAAGTCTGAAGTCATGCTGTTCCATCCCAGTGGCTCACTCATGAACTATGACATTGACCTATTCTCTCTAGCCCCGCTAGAGAAACAAAAGGTGACTAATCTGGGGGTGATAATGGACCCGTCCTTAAAACTCAACAGTCACGTAAACATGATGGTCAAATCCTGTTTTTTTCAGCTGAGACGGCTGTCTAAGCTGAAGCCTATACTCAACAAAAAGAACCTCGAGACAGTGATCCACGCCTTCATAACATCTAGGCTTGATTACTGCAATTCACTTCTGTTTGGAATCAGTCAGTCTTCCATTGCTCGTCTACAACTGGTCCAAAATGCTGCAGCCCGATTTTTAACTGGTACAGGCTATAGAGAGCACATCACGCCAGTTCTGGCCTCCCTGCACTGGCTACCCATTCACCTTCGGATCCATTTCAAAATTCTCATGTATGTTTTTAAATCACTGAACAGTTCCGCCCCATCCTATCTCACTGATCTTCTGCAGCCATATGTCCCACCGCGCTCTCTGAGGTCAGCAGACCAGATGCTTCTCTCAGTCCCAGAAACCCGTCGTAAGCTCAGAGGTGACAGGGCTTTCTCTGTTGCAGGTCCACGACTGTGGAATGAGTTGCCACTGAGTGTCCGGCAAGCTCCCACACTCTCTGTCTTTAAGTCTCGCTTGAAGACCCACTTCTATTCGCTTGCCTTTAACACGGTGTGATTTGTTTTGGTCCGGTCTGTTCTCTACTCTGTTGGCCATTTTAGTTAGCTTCTGCTGCTATTTGTATCTGTATTTCTATTTTATGTTTTCCTGTCTGCTGTGCATGTTTGGTTCTTTTGTACAGCACTTTGGTTGGCCTTGTTGCTGTTTTAAGTGCTATATAAATAAATTGGTATGGTATGGTATGGTATGGTATGTTGATCTTCTGTGCTGGGCCATCCTTTTGGCCAGTGGCTGTTTAGTTTCCCCAACGTAAGACTAATCACAGCCCTCCTGACACTGAACAGCATACACAACATTACTCTGTTTGTGCCGGGGGACTGGATCTTTGGGATGAACCAGTCTTTGCCGTAATGTATTTTGGGGTTTAAAAGCCACTGGGACGTTATGTTTAGAAAATAAACGTCTTAGTTTCTCTGATACTCTCTCAACATATGGAATGACCACTGGTCTGGGTCTGGGTTCCTCCTTTTCACCTGTTGGCTGACTGGAGTCCTGTTTGGGTTTCTTCTCTGCTTTCAGGAAGGCCCAGTTAGGATATCCACATTGCTCTAGAGCCTGTCTTGAGTGGGATTTATCCTTCTGCCTGGCTCCTGAGCTAGTGGGGACGCTGTCTGCTCTGTGATACAGAGTCCTGATGACTCCTAACTTGTGCTCCAAAGGGTGATGGGAGTCAAACTGCAAATACTGGTCTGTGTGGGTGGGTTTGCGGTACACCTCAGTTTGCAAATGTCCTCTATCAGAGACTGAGACCTCACAGTCCAAGAAAGCCAACTTGCCATTTTGAACATCTTCTCGTGTGAACTTGATGTATTTATCCACAGAGTTGATGTGGTCAGTAAAATGTTGGACTTCCTGAGATTTAATTTTAACCCAGGTGTCGTCAACATACCTGAACCAATGACTTGGTGGTGTCCCTGAAAAGGACGTCAAGGCTCTCTTTTCTACCTCCTCCATGTACAGGTTGGCAACAATAGGAGAAACTGGAGACCCCATAGCACACCCATGTTTCTGCCTATAATATTGCTCCCCATATGTGAAGTAGGTTGACTGCAGGCACAGTTTCAAGAGTTGACACAGTTGTTCTGTGGAAAGCGTGGTCCTACTGCTCAGAGTGGTGTCTGATTTTAATTTTAAACTGACCACCTCTACTGCATCATCAACAGGAATGCATGTAAAGAGTGATGTGAAGAGACCATTGTTTGTTCAGTCTCCATGATGACATCCCTCACCTTATCCACAAAGTCCATGGTGTTCTGTATGTGGTGTTCTGAGCGGCCAACTAAAGGGATGAGTACAGACGCCAGATATTTGGAAACATTGTAAGTGACAGAGTTAATCATGCTAACGATTGGTCTTAAAGGTACACCTTGTTTGTGGATTTTAGGTAAACCATACAGACTAGGTGTGGCCTCCCCTGGGTACAGTCTGTGGTACAGAAAACGGTCAATGGCCTTGTCCTGCTCCAAAATTTTCAGGCAATCTATCAATTTCTTCTTGTAACCACTTCCCGGATCTCTTTTCAGAGGTTCATAAGTGTTTAAGTCACTAAGGAGTGTCATAACTTTCTCATGATAGTCTTTCTGGTTCAAAATCACTGTGCACCTTCCTTTGTCTGCTGGGAGAATGATGATGTCTTTGTCCTTGCTAAGAGTGGTGAGTGCATCCCTCTCCTCTCTACTGATGTTGGAAGGTGGTGGTTTGGCATTGCTGAGGCAGGCTGAAACTTTGATTCTGAGCTGTTCTGCTTCAGCCTCTTTAATTTTGTTATTGCGGATGGCTGATTCTGTGGCTGTGATCATCTCCACCAGAGGAATTCTACTTGGTGCAACCACAAAGTTCAGTCCCCTGGCAAGAATCTCTGTCTATGGCTGGGTGAGCTGTCTGTCAGATAAATTCTTCACCCACTTTTCTGTCTCCCTGGCATGTAATTGACTACTGGAGTGTTGTCCTACACTGAATGTGTTGTTATTGGAATAGTGATGGTGTTGATGAGCTATTAGTATTATAGGCAGAATTATAGGCAGATATTATAGGCAGAAACATGGGTGTGCTATGGGGTCTCCAGTTTCTCCTATTGTTGCCAGCCTGTACATGGAGGAGGTAGAAACGAGAGCCTTGACGTTCTTTTCAGGGACACCACCAAGTCAAGTATGTTGACGACACCTGGGTTAAAATCAAATCTCAGGAAGTTCAACATTTTACTGACCACATCAACTCTGTGGATAAATATATCAAGTTCACATGAGAAGATAGGTTGGCTTTCTTGGACTGTGAGGTCTCAGTCTCTGATAGAGGACATTTGCAAACTGAGGTGTACCGCAAACCCACCCACACAGACCAGTATTTGCAGTTTGACTCCCATCACCCTTTGGAGCACAAGTTAGGAGTCATCAGGACTCTGTATCACAGAGCAGACAGTGTCCCCACTAGCTCAGGAGCCAGGCAGAAGGATAAATCCCACTCAAGACAGGCTCTAGAGCAATGTGGATATCCTAACTGGGCCTTCCTGAAAGCAGAGAAGAAACCCAAACAGGACTCCAGTCAGCCAACAGGTGAAAAGGAGGAACCCAGACCCAGACCATTGGTCATTCCATATGTTGAGGGAGTATCAGAGAAACTGAGACGTTTATTTTCTAAACATAACGTCCCAGTGACTTTTAAACCCCAAAGACTGGTTCATCCCAAAGATCCAGTCCCCCGACACAAACAGAGTAATGTTGTGTATGCTGTTCAGTGTCAGGAGGGCTGTGATCAGTCTTACATCGGGGAAACAAAACAGCCACTGGCCAAAAGGATGGACCAGCACAGAAGATCAACATCATCAGGCCAGGACTCTGCGGTCTACACTCATCTCCAGGCCAGCGGTCACTCTTTCAGGGATGAAGATGTTCACATCCTGGACAGAGAGGAACGATGGTTTGAGAGAGGAGTAAAGGAGGCCATCTTTGTGAAAAGAAATCGTCCATCGTTAAACAGGGGTGGAGGCCTCCGGGTTCAACTGTCCCCCTCTTACAATGCTGTGATTGCTAGTATCACTCAACCCTCTGTGAACAGTAAACAGCCATCAGTGTGCTAATGATCCATTGTTAGGCTGATGGTCCTTCTTGAGCATGTGATCAGCTGGTTTTGGTTGTCAGCAGCAAAACTGGTTGATCCACTCTGAGACGGTGCTATTTAGGAGACTGAGCTGAATACAGCTCCTCAGACTGAGGAAGTCTCTCGGATGAGAGACGAAACGTTTCTACATTTTTTTGTTGATTTGCTTTGTTTTGTTTTTTTGAATGTCCAGAGGACCAGATTTAACTTTTTTAGATCCTTAACCAAGGGCTTCTCCTGACAGCACACGTGCAAATTAAGGTCCCCAATAATGAAAACATGATCATATTTTGGTGTGATTTCAGCCAAGAAATCAGAAAACTCATTTATGAAGTCCTTAGATCGAGGTGGGTGGTAAACGAGCGCACATAAAGTCGAAGGCGAATGGCTGAGTTCAAAGACGCTCAGCTCAAAGCTGGCACAGGAAACTGGGATGGGCAGTTGTTTACAGTCAAATGTTGGTTTGAATATTGTTAATAATCCACCACCACGCCGGCCTGATGGCTGCGGTGCGTTAAAATACAGACAGTTCGGTGGCAATAATTCTGTCAAGGCACTGGACTCACCCGGAAACATCCAAGTCTCTGTGATGCAGAAAAAGTCCAAATCATGCTCTTGAAAGTAGTCCCTGAGGATAAAAGTTTTGTTGGTAACAGATCTTGCGTTGACCAAACACATCCGGATACTGTCCAAAGTGGAACCAGCAGCGGTGGAGTTTGTGCGCACCAATGGCCGCAGGTTTTCAATAACGGCCCCTCCGGGTCGGTCCGTGCGGCCCACCGGCCGACAACTCTCGTTGTTTACCTGGTCCGGGCACGCGGGAAGCTGGCAATGGAAACCATGACCACCAGCTGAAGAGGAAGATGCAGCACGCAGGGCTTTAAGCACGTTTTCCCCGGCGTCTGGAGCGATGTCTCCGGGCAGGCAGGTGGAGAGCGCGGCGGAGGTAAACAGGCACGTCCACCAGCAGCCGGTGAGGGGGTGGGGGGGGTCCAGAGGTACGCTCATATTGGTCCAAATAAACGACATCGGTGGCAGAAAAACAAAGATCCAGTAGCTGTTGTCGGTCATACACCAGCAGCAAGTTTATGTCCCAGATAAAAAACAAACAAAACACAAATAATCCGAACACCATCAGCAGAGGTGGATTGCAAGCCATGTACACAGGCGCCCTCTTACTGGAAGATGAGACATACCTGTTTAGATTTTCGTCTTCTGTTTAAACTTTTCAGTTTAAAACTTTCACTTTCAGAGAACTCCCTGATCTAAAGCAAATAATTCCTGTGAAATTTCTGAGATCAGTATGGAAACTCCTTTATATGGCCTTCCCAAACGGTTTACTGACACAAAGCATATCTTTGTGTCAGTGCATATCAAAACATACTGTATCTGCTCAGCTGGGATTCCCAAAGGCTTTATTTTTGGAACTATTCTTTTTAACCTTTATGTTAATGATTTACCAAATGCTTGTTCAAGTGATAAAGTTAAGTTATATAGAGGTGATACTGTATTGTTTTAATGACTATTTGTTTTGCACACTTGTTTTATAAAATGCATTTTTTTTTAACTTGCTCTCAATAATGGATGAAATCTAGCGCTGCACATTTATAATACTGAAATATTAATCACCGTGCATTGTCTTTTTAAATCAATAAATTAAATTAAATGAAACCAACTGAATGGCAGCACAGTGGCACAGTTGGTAGAGCTGCCGCCTCTCAGCGAGAATGTTGCCAGATCGAATCTCAGCCAGGGACCTTTCTGGGTGGAGTTTGCATGTTCTCTTCATGCATGTGTGGGTTTTCTCCGGGTACTCGGGTTTCCTCCCTCAGACCACAAACATGCATGTTAGGCTGACTGGTAACTCTAAATCGTCCATAATGAGTGCGAATGGTGGACTGTCTCGTTTGTCTCTGTGTCCTTGTGATGGACTGGAGACCTGTCCAGGGTGTTCCCCACCTCTAACTGCTGGATATGGGCACCAGTGACCCCCATGACCAGAAAGGAAGAAGTGGGTAAAGATAATGGATGGATGGAAACCAATTGATGTGTGAGGTAAAATGTGAAGATGTGACAGGTACTATGAAAATAAGGTCCAGTATGTGGAGTTTATATTTGCTGAAACATGATCAGTATTCTAAGAAAAAACATACTTTTCTGCTTTAAAAAAAATCATATGTACTATGTTAGATCTATACAACTTAAAAGATAATGTCATCATGAATGAATCAATTAACATTGCTGACAGAACAAAGATTTGCATTTTTACACTAAGTGTCTGTGATAAACAAGGAAAACATCTGATGTCCACAACTAACCACTATCATCATGGTCTCCTGCTGCTAAAGAATAGCAAAATGATACAGACACAGTTAAGAAAAATACTGATAATGTTTAAGTTGGGAAAAGCAGGACTTCATCATCACTGGGGGGGATTAAGGCTGAAATTGTTTATTTTTTGCTTCATGCTTACATTATATCATTGGTATATAGTTTAAGTAAAAAATAAAATAAAATAAAAATCCCAGGAACCAATGACTGATGTTCACTGAAGCTGAACTGACATAAAATGTGAAAAAGAATATGACTTACTGTGGGCTGAGTCGAAGGTCCCACAGTCTAATGAAAGTATCATAACCGCAGGTGAGGAGCTGGAATGGTGACTCAAACTGTATATCCAGCACACCAGCACCACGACGAAACTCTGAGCCCAGAATGCACACACATGCTGACCTGAGGAGAAGAAAGGGATAAAACAAATAAAAATAAAAAATACAAATAACATATTCATGAACTTTTTTGTACATTTTCCAAAAGGAAATGCAAATAAGTACTGAATAATATTTAAACAGAGTACAAAAACTAACATTTTGATGGAGAAAAAAATTATATCTAAAATGTGCTTTTTGCATAAGTGACAGCAGCATGGCAGACTCACACAAAACATCTAAAAGTAAAAAAAATGCTGCTTATTTTTGTCTGGTTTTGAAACCTTATTTCATAATGATCATTTTACCCAGGCAGTTAGTAACTGTTTTTTTAGTTATGCAGTAAATTCTATTTTTTTTCCCCGTTTACGTAGAATAAATATCCATTGTTACTTTTACTCACAGAAGTAATGGAAACTGTGTAAGTGAACATGATTAGCTTGTAAACACACGCAACTTGCATGCACGTTGAAGTGATGAAGTTTGTCCATCTGGGTTGATGATGTGTGACCTCATGGTGTGTCCAGTGAACCCAACCCCATGCAGCACTATGCTCTTGTGATCACAGCTCAGTATCGCTTGCTCCTCAGTTCTTGATTATTGGAGAATAACTTGCACTCAGCAGGGCAGATTATTGCAGAATAACTGTCTCTTTGTTACCATTTAATGCCCTCCATGACCGTGACTGTGTGCTACTCTCACATGTGTGATACCTACTTCGTAGCAACCATTTAAAGGAGGCCACTGGCCTTGGCGACAAGGCAGTGCTGTGCTTCAACCCGTGCCCCCTCCTTTGCCCTGGAGCTCTATCTGCCTGCTCAGGCTAGTAATCCCCTAGCCTTAAGTCAGGGGACCTTCTTATTGGGCCAGGGTTTTCCCCACAGGGCGCTTTATTGGGTGAGATCTCCCTCATTGCCAGAGTCTCAGGACTAAGCCAGGATCGATGGGGAGTCCAAGATGAGGCTAAGTTTGGGCTTGTGTATATATAAACCTCCCATTTTCTCTTTACCACTAAAACCTGGAAGTTTAATAAATGCCACACAAAAGAAGACTCAGCCAGCCCCAAAGGATACAAACATGCTTATTAATAACTAATTAACAGCATCAGAATCTTAAAAAATGTTCTGAGGGAAAAAAAAGTTGAAGAAAGTTACAACCAACAAATTGAGAAAATAAAATGAAAGCTTGACTTCTATGAAAATGAACCTGACATCTGTGCAAGGCAGTAATAGCACAGTGCAAAGTGCAAAACAGCAGGGACTCTTAAATTGTAGGCCGTCGGCTTTTGTGGACAGTGCATGATTACAGGATGGAGGCATGAGCATATAATTTGTCAAAGTGACTGTATCTGTTTGTAAATGGCAGCACCTTGTATCTGAACATCCTTTCTATTGCTTGACATAGTACATAATGTATAATACTCAAATATGGTTTCAAGCATGTCTCAGTTGTAACCATTAGACAATCAGTCTTCTGAAGGCAAGTAGAACACACCATCTTTGGAGATAAACTAAAGTTCACAGACAAGCTTGTGTAAAGTACTTTTAATGGTTTTCAAATCACAAATGTGCAAATGTGTAAATCTTATTAATATCTTATTTTATATGCCCTTTTAGTCAAGATAACCTCTTTAGCCAGTATCTCACTGCGCTATAACTATTGAAGATTAGTTTGAGACTCAACCTGTGAGAACATGGTCATATTTGTATTACTGAATTCTGAGTGTTTGCAACAAAGTGACCAGTGAACAATGCAATGGATAGTTTTCACGTGACATCACAAGCTGCTGGAAAATGCCCACTGGAGGGCAAAACAGGTCCAGCTCTCTCAGTCAATTGATCAATGTCTGTTTTTTCAAGCCAAAATGCTGGATCTTTACTGTTCTATGGGGTGCACTAATAGAGGTGGAGAAAAGTCAGATGCGTTTTTACAGGATTTCATCAAAAGCAGATTGTGGATTTGTGCTTCTCTACATGAGGAGGGGGGGTTGGGGGGGGGGGGGGGCGCTAAACAATGACAGTCATGGGAGTACACTCATCTTTGTAGCAAACATTTTTTCAAAGATACTATTACAATTATTTTGTCGTTTTTGATTCAGGTGTTTAGTTTTGGTTGCTACAGCTTTATGTAATGAAGATTAGTGGATCATGAGCTCTAATAACTTAATGAGATAGTGATGAAAGCACGCTAATGCTAATACAAGCTAAATGTTGCCAACATTAACTCAGGAAGCTTTTTAACTGAAGTTAACTCTAGTTTTACATTAAGTCATCTTTATATGAAGGAGCTAAGTTTACATTAACCATAAACTTATGTCAAACTTTTTAATGATTCATGTAAACATCAGACAGAAAAAGAGTCCAGTAAATGTCTCTGTCAGACCTATTTTTACATTTGCACAAATTAAAAAAAAAACTGATATAAAGTTATTTGCTATCTGACAAAAGGAGATTTGAACACAGAATAAAAACCTTTTCTGCTAATGCCTTTGTCTGGTTATTTCTGTCCATGGAAACAGCTGATTTAAAGTCATCAAAAGGATTGTTTCTGACAGGTGACTGTGCAAACACAACCACTCATGTTAATCAAATCACGTGTTAAAAACTTTATATGTATGTATATGTATATATATATATATAATATTGAAAAATAGTAAAATATATACGTATATATAGTAGTCCCTCGCAACTTTGTAGTTTATCGTAGACTATCACATTTTTTCAAAATAAGATTGGACATGACACACAATTAGCCGATTGATGGATGAGCCGCACAATGGGTGTGACATTTTTATTTAAAATGAACTATTTAAAATTATTTAGCACTTGTTGCACCTGTGTGCAGCCCACAGCTGCAGGATAAACTTCCTCCTGCAGCTGATCAGCTGTTCTCCGTGCAGAGCAGAGAAGTGGGCGTGGCCGAGAGCGCTTGCAGGTGGCAAAGAGCAGCAGAGGCAGGGAGCTGAAATCATGACATTCTGTGCTCTTTTAGAGTGTTTAGAGTTTAGAATATTGCAACAGTGTGGGAAGGGTTTAAAATGCCTATACATATATATATATATATATATATATATATATATACATACATACATACATACAGGGCCTTCTCAAAAAATTAGCATATTGTGATAAAGGTCATTATTTTCCATAATGTAATGATAAAAATGAAACTTTCATATATTTCAGTTTCATTGCACACCAACTGAAATATTTCAGGTCTTTAATTGTTTTAATACTGATGATTATGGCATACAGCTCATGAAAACCCAAAATGCCTGTCCCAAAAAATTAGCATATCATGAAAAGGTTCTCTAAACAAGCTATTAACCTAACCATCTGAATCAACGACGTAACTCTAAACACCTGCAAAAGATTCCCAAGGCTTTTAAAAACTCCCAGCCTTGTTCATTACTCAAAACCGCAATCATGGGTAAGACTGTGACAAGTACAGGTCCTTCTCAAAAAAATAGCATATTGTGATAAAGGTCATTATTTTCCATAATGTAATGATAAAAATGAAACTTTCATATATTTGAGATTCTTTGCACACCAACTGAAATATTTCAGGTCTTTAATTGTTTTAATACTGATGATTATGGCATACAGCTCATGAAAACCCAAAATGCCTGTCCCAAAAAATTAGCATATTTCATGTATTACAAGTATTTTTAATACAAAAAACGCCAACCTTCAAATAATCATGTTCAGTTATGCACTCAATACTTGGTCGGGAATCCTTTTGCATGAATGACTGCTTCAATGCGGCATGGCATGGAGGCAATAAGCCTATGGCACTGCTGAGGTGTTATGGAGGCCCAGGATGCTTCGATAGCGGCCTTAAGCTCATCCAGAGTGTTGGGTCTTGCGTCTCTCAACTTTCTCTTCACAATATCCCACAGGTTCTCTACGGGGTTCAGGTCAGGAGAGTTGGCAGGCCAATTGAGCACAGTAATACCATGGTCAGTAAACCATTTACCAGTGGTTTTGGCACTGTGAGCAGGTGCCATGTCGTGCTGAAAAATGAAATCTTCATCTCCATAAAGCTCTTCAGCAGATGGAAGCATGAAGTGCTCCAAAATCTCCTGATAGCTAGCTGCATTGACCCTGCCCTTGATAAAACACAGTGGACCAACACCAGCAGCTGACATGGCACCCCAGACCATCACTGACTGTGGGTGCTTCACACTGGACTTATGGCATTTTGGCATTTCCTTCTCCCCAGTCTTCCTCCAGACTCTGGCACCTTGATTTCCGAATGACATGCAAAATTTGCTTTCATCCAAAAAAAGGACTTTGGACCACTGAGCAACAGTCCAGTGCTGCTTCTCTGTAGCCCAGGTCAGGCGCTTCTGCCGCTGTTTCTGGTTCAAAAGTGGCTTGACCTGGGGAATGCGGCACCTGTAGCCCATTTCCTGCACACGCCTGTGCACGGTGGCTCTGGATGTTTCTACTCCAGACTCAGTCCACTGCTTCTGCAGGTCCCCCAAGGTCTGGAATCGGCCCTTCTCCACAATCCTCCTCAGGGTCCGGTCACCTCTTCTCGTTGTGCAGCGTTTTCTGCCACACTTTTCCCTTCCCACAGACTTCCCACTGAGGTGCCTTGATACAGCACTCTGGGAACAGCCTATTCGTTCAGCAATTTCTTTCTGTGTCTTACCCTCTTGCTTGAGGGTGTCAATGATGGCCTTCTGGACAGCAGTCAGGTCAGCAGTCTTACCCATGATTGCGGTTTTGAGTAATGAACAAGGCTGGGAGTTTTTAAAAGCCTCAGGAATCTTTTGCATGTGTTTAGAGTTACGTCGTTAATTTTTTGGGACAGGCATTTTGGGTTTTCATGAGTTGTATGCCATAATCATCGGTATTAAAACAATTAAAGACCTGAAATATTTCAGTTGGTGTGCAATGAATCTGAAATATATGAAAGTTTCATTTTTATCATTGCATTATGGAAATTAATGACCTTTATCACAATATGCTAATTTTTTGAGAAGGACCTGTATGTGCTCTATCTCCACCAATCTTCATGTCACTAATTTACATCACTTGTATTTCCATTAAAATCATTGACATATTTACGTCATTGGTTAAAAAGATGTAGCGCAGCTTCACCACTGAGCGGCGCGGTTTCACCATGGAAATAATTCATTCTGTACCTTGTAGGGTTTTCTCATTCAGCCCAGGCTGGGGCTCAGGTCTAAAGCAGACTGTCCAATTAAAGTGAGCTATCGCCATCATTTGGTGCTGATGGTGAAAAATGTCCCAGAAACAATTAACTTTTATACCTCAGTTTTTGGTATGGAAGTTCTTACTTTTAGGGTAAGTGTCAACTCATTCAAGCTCATTACAAAATTCTAATATTGGTTTATAATCATTAAGAAATTACCAGTAATTTAAGTGCTTTATTTCAGTGCTAATGAAGAGTTGTGTTGATAAGAACGACCACTAGATGGCAGGCTTTCGTTGTCAATCAGCTGATAGTATAATTCAGCGTCTGATATACTGTATATTAGGGCTTTAACAGACTACTCGAGTAATCTATACATCGATTCCTAGGACATCTATCGAGTTTTTTTATTTCACGTCGAGTATTCGTGGTGACGTCATCACGTCGCCATTACGTCATTGCATGACATGTCACGTGATCCGCACCGGGCGCAGGTTACAAAATGGATTCCTCCAAGCAGACAGATGGAGCGGAGCAGGCCCAGTCTTGGCAAACAGGTAGAAATACATCAATAGTCTGGAAATATTTCACTAAAGATGAATCTTCCGGTTCAACGTTTTTGTAAATAATGATCTTTTTTGCGATTTATTTATTTATTTTTGTATCTTAAGATCCTATGACGTCATCAACTACTCGAGTTCTACTCGAGTTTTATTATGTTAATGTTGAGTTTAAAAATTATGCAATCGTTCAACCCCTACTGTATATAAAAAATTGTTATGCTTTAATAGATTTCCTGTTTGCATTTTAATTAATGCTAGAAGTAATTATTTCTAGTACATTTTCCTTAATCTAGCATATTCAACGGTGATCCATGCAACCCAGAAGTATTTCTTTTAGCGCATGTGCAAATGAGCTGACGGTACGGATCATGCAGTGACAAGGCCTCGTCTCCTGACAGGGAGCTCGGTGTGGTGGCACTCAATCATCTTGGTGTCACCTAGGATTGATTTTTTCTTTGTGTTTCAGTCTCGTTCTAAAAACAGGGAAAAAAACTGTTTACATAAACACGTGAAAATATTCTGATCTGTTTCAAATCTATTTGATGTATGGAAAGCAAGAAAATAAGTAAATCCAGAGGAATTCATATGAATATTTAATGTCATATAATGGCAAGATTGTGCTTGATAGCTGTGTTTATCTGCCTTCTGCCTGAGGGCTCTACTGTATAAATGATTATTGGAACAACTTCCTGTAAGACAGGAAGTAGCAGTTAGCATTGGCTAATCATGGTAGTGGAGCATGGACTGTGGTTTATTCGAAAGTAATTTGCATTCAGTTTAGCAAATAAAACTCTGTTTTGGTTTTGTTCATATTTAACAACCATAAAGTTGACTAAAATAGCCGTGCTGAGTTCAGGTACCTGTTGTGTTCACGGCTGCAGAACAGAGTTTGAACACGGACGAAAACAAAAAGAGTTTCTGTGAAAAGAGGTCTAGTTTCCATCTCCTCCCTACAAATGAGGAGTTAAGAAGAATGTGGCTGAAAAACATGAACTTGAAGAGACCACCCCAAACCCTGTCTGTGTGCTCATTTCACTTTGTTGACAAACGGCTGACGGAAGAGAACCTGCATCCTACTTTGTGTCTGGACGGCAATAAACCACCGGAGAAGAGACGCCAGATCCTCAGAAGGATTGAAAACAGTGACAAGAACATCAGGTTTGATTTCAAGTGTATGGAGGTCACAGTATTATAGTATTTGTTCATCTTCAGTTTTATGATTTTCTCTGTAATTAACCCAAGTTCAGTGATGGAGGACTTTAAGGCTTTGACTGGTTTGACTGGTTTGTCTGGGCTCTGTGTCTGATTTAAGGTCAATAAGATTGTGTCCCACCTCTTTTAACAAAACACCACCGACTTTATTACAGTGTAGATACTGATACACCTCAGAGCTGTTCAGGTTGTTCATCACTTCACCGTCTGAAGAACAGAGTCAATGAAGTAGCTAAATATGCTAGTATAAGTAGCTAAATATGATAGTAGATGTAGCTAAATATGCTAGTAGATGTAGTTAAATATGCTAGTATAAGTAGCTAAATATGCTAATATAAATAGCTAAATATGCTAGTATAAGTATGCTGGTGAAGATTCTCAGTCATCCAGGACATGATGAATTCAAAAAGCGTTCAATACAAAAACAACTGGACTTTATTTGTAACAGAAGACGTTTCGCTCCTCATCCGAGGAGCTTTCTCAATTCAAAGAGCAGAGAGTGAGAGATTCATATTTATTACTGTGTAGATACTGATACACCTCAGAGCTGTTCAGGTTGTTCATCACTTCACCGTCTGAAGAACAGAGTCAATGAAGTAGCTAAATATGCTAGTATAAGTAGCTAAATATGATAGTATAAGTAGTTAAATATGCTAGTAGATGTAGCTAAATATACTAGTAGATGTAGCTAAATATGTTAGTATAAGTAGCTAAATGTGCTAGTATAAGTAGCTAAATATGCTAGTAGATGTAGCTAAATATGCTAGTATAAGTAGCTAAATATGCTAATATAAATAGCTAAATATGGAATAGGAAACTGGAGTATCCGGAGAAAACCCACGCATGCAGGGAGAAAACACACAAACTCCACTCAGAAAAGCCCTCGGACCGGGATTTGAACCAGGGTAACCTGCTCGCTGAGAGGCAGCAGCTCTACCAACTGCCCCACCGTGCTGCACATATTTAAATTAAATCCACAATGCTTACAGAAACTACATTAGCTCATACTGTTCGCACAAACAAATGCTGGTTCCGGTCCACGGAAGTCGTACCCATAATTCACGCAAGGCACCATGGGGCCTAGGAATAAGGTGGATACTGCAATGTTTTAATTGATTTCTTCTATATTAATAATGTATTTGAAGGATGTCAAGATATCTGTTGAAATAGGCTCAAATAATCTGACAGTCAATTAAACACAAACTTAGAAGCAGAATTAATTTCTTACAGAGCTGTTTGCCTTCAATAGAATGAGTTTAGTTTCAGATCCAACAGTCAGATGGGCTTTTTTGGGGTAAGTTTTGTAGCATAAATATTTTTCTGTGAAAGGGCATGATGTATTAAACACCAAATATTATATCTCGCCCCAACCATTTCTCAGTCTTGGTTTCTTTAACTTCAGTTTACGTAAGTAGCACTGATGTGTTTATTTCTGCATCTTATTCTGATAAATCATTTACTTACCCTTGCTTTAATGATTAACATTTCCTGTTTCGTCACCTCAACATGACAGCATTATTTATCAATCCAGATCAAAAACACTTGTAGCAGTCCATAATTTTGCCGGCAGCACTGTCAGCTGAGAGATTCTCTAAAACACATGTAGATGTCGCTGAACTGGAGCGCCAAGAGAGACGTCGACACTTGCAGAGAAGTTAAAAAATAAATTAAAAAAACAGCCGGGTCAGAACCACAAGTTGGCAACGTTCATACTTTTTCACACCTTTGTTTTTTTCCATGGACAGATGAATGACGTAGTTTTGACTAGAGACAAAAGAAAAATTAACACTTTTTTGGCTGTCCTTCCCATTGCTCATCATCATTGGGCACCACAACGTTTTGGCCGTAAGGGTAGCTAGCGTGTCATGTGAAAACTATCCATTACATTTTGTGTAGCCAGTTTTTTAAAGCCACTGCTTATGTTTGTGTTCACAACTTTTAAAATAGGTTTTTAGGTTGTGCACATTACTTTATTGCCCACCACATTGTACCCACCTTGGTAGCTGCCACCTCATTTATGATTTAACCTTCTGGCATACACTTTTGAAATAAAGAAAAGCAGATTTAGGCCAGGTTTTTGTAAAATAGTTATTATGGTACTTATCATTGACATGGTTGTTAGACATGAATATTCAGGGCTGTAACCTCAGACATTTTCCCTTATAAGTATAGCTCCCATGCAGGAGTCCAAATCAATTTTGCACACTAGTATTACAGAAAAAAAAAAAAGAAAACGTTTGAGACACCTGAAACAATTCAGCGACTATTTTTGAGAGACATTTGTAACACAATTATTTTAAATAGGTTAATGTTTCCCTTACCATTATACAAGAGGGGCAGCCCACACCGTCAACAAAACTGAGTGGTCCGCCTACCGAACCAAACTGCACGCACCCCACCCACTCCCTTCGGCACTGACATAGTGCTAAGCTAGCGGCACGCAATACAGGCACGCTAGCTACAAAATTAAAGGTAGCGCTCATGCTGTCTCTTCCCTCACACTGACTCCCCTACTCCCTCGAAAACTGTCTATACAAACAGCGAGCAACTCAGACATGTTTCTGTTCCCCACTTACACACACACAGGAGATTAGCGCCCCTCAATGGCACGTTATCTAGGGGAAACACTGTAGGTTCACAATTCAAGTAACAAATGTTTCAAGTCGCTGCAACCCATCCATCCATCTATCCATCCATTATCTTCCTCTTGTTCTGAAGTTGGGTTGCCGAGGCAGCATCTTGAGCAGGGAGGCCCAGACATCTCTTTCCACAGCCACCTCATCCAGCTCTTTTGAGAGGATTCCAATGGGTTCCCAGGCCAACCGAGAGATGTAGTCTCTCCAGTGTGTCCTGGGTCTCCTTCCAGTCGGACATGCTCGAAACACCTCCCTAGGGAGGCGCCATGGGGGTATCCTTACCATAGGTAAGGGTAGTAACGTAGACCGACCGGTAAACAGAGAGCTTTGCCTTATAGCTCAGCTCCCTCTTCACCACAACTTACTGGCACACAGTCTGCAATACTGCAGATGCTGCACCAATCCATCTGTCAATCCCACGCTCCATTCTTCCCTCACTCAAGAACAAAACAAAGAGATACTTGAACTCCTCCATTTGTGGCAGTCACCCTCAACCTGAAGAGAACAATCCAAATCAAAAACTCTCTGCCTGCTGGCTGTACTGAGAAAGTCTGTCCATTAAAGTTACGGACAGCCCTGGCGGAGACCAACTCCCACTCTGAAGGGGTCCGAATAACTACTGGTAATGCAAACCAAATTCTCACACCGCTTGTATAGCGGCTGAACAGCCCAAAGCAATGGACCCCCAATCCATACGCACGGAGCCCCCCCCCCCCCCCCCCCAAGTGTACCTCGAGGAACATGGTCGAAAGCCTTCTCCAAGTCCATAAAACACATGTAGATTGGATGGGCAAACTCCCATGACAAACCCGACAGCCAGGACGGAACCTGCATTGTTCCTCCTGGATCTGAGGTTCGACCAACGATTGGACTCTCTTTTCCAGTACCCCTGAATAGACCTTAACAGGGAGGCTGAGGAGAGTGATGCCTCTAGAATTGGAGAACACCCTCTGGTCCCCCTTTCTGAAGAGGGGAACCACCACCCCAGACTGTCAATCCAGTGGCACTGCCCCCAATGTCCACGCAATGTTGCAAAGGCATGTCAACCAAGACAGCCCCACAACATCTAGAGCCTTAAAGAAATCAGGGTGAATCTTATCCACCCACAAGCACTGCCACCTCAGAGCTTTTTAACTACTGTACCTCGGTGGCAACCTCAGCCACAGTTATGGCTAGACCAACCCTGAAGTTTCTGGAATCAGCTTCCTCCATGGAAGCCTCTGCAACCCACACAAAAAATTGAGAACCCTCATAAACATTGAGACATTTTTGAGACTCTTTCTTGAATGTTGTCTACAAACAAGTTACAATCAGTTGCAGCCCAGTGGTATATTGTCTTGATGCAGGAGCTGATCGAAAATAAAAATATTTTCATTTTATTCAAACTTTCACCAATGGTCATGAGACAGATTATGACCAAAAGCACAAATGGCTGAAACTAACTTGTTTTGTAGAATGGCTAGGTTATGCTCTAGAGACAGAGTAAAGGACTGCCATCCGAGTGGGAACTCTGAGCAGCTGCTCCTTTGCACTGAAAGAAGTCAGCTGAGGTGGTTTGGACATATGATTTGGACAGCTCTTGTGTGCCAGTCACAGGAAACATCTCACTGGGAAGAATGGATTAAGTAGTTGACAATTCATTAAGTTTTAATTCCAAACGCAGGGAGAAGAAATGATTCATATTCATGTGCAAAGAGCTAAACCACTTAATAGTTTGGTGAAGAAAGCTTGCACAGCTAAAGCTTTTTGTTTAGAAATATTTATACATTATTACATAAATAAATTGGTGTTTTGACAAGGCCTGAAAGAGTCTTGAGGTCAAGAGGCCAGACGATACAGTATGTCAGAAATTGTGAAAATAGTAGAGGTTGGGAGGAAATTCCTCAACACAACAGACCAGGGTCGGTTGGTACTTTTAGTCATGTCAATCTGGGTGGGCAGATAAATAAAAAAACATCATGATGGAGCATGAAACACAGCAGACAGCATAGTGTAACCATGCATTGGCGTCTCTCGGCATCTGGGGCTGGGTGGTGGGGTTTGTGCCGGCCTGCCCTGGTGGCTGCCTGCCGGGGCCTGGGTGCCCTGGCTCTGCCGGGCCTCTGTAGGGGGGTGGTATGACCTCGGGACTCGGGGCTCGGTGTCCATGGCCGGATCTACTCTGGAGGGGCGGTTGCCGGCGGAGCCTGTGGACTCATCATTGCAGCTTCCTGGGGTTTCTGCATTGTGGTTGCTGGGGATCGCCCAGGGCTTCTCTTTGCTTCTCTCTGGGGGGTGCGGTTGTCCCTGTTGGGAGATTCCCGGGCTTGGGGGCCGCTGTGTGTCTGTGGCTCTGGTCTTCCCTGTGTTACCATTGTGTCCTGTGGGGACAGGTCTGTGGATCCCCACATCCACTATTGAACTTTTTTTTTGAGAAACCTTATAGTGATAAGCATGCTCACACAGGTGTTTAGATTCAAGTGTTTATCAGATACACACTCAATTGGGTTGTGGTGGCCACTAAATACATCTTGTATTACCATGTCCCAAATAAAATATTTTATGATGTTATAAGCATCATTATATATGTTGTTTGTTGTTGTGGTTTCTCGGTTTTGTCTTTTTTTCTCTTTCCTCAGGTCTAGAGGCAGACTTCAATGATGTTGATTTGTGTTCTCTATCGCTCTCTCTCTCCTATATTCCTATCTCATACTTTCCCTTTTAACCTGTAAGGGTCCCACTGCCTGCAGCCTGCCTTGCTGATGGCCGCTGATTACCAACACCTGGCGGCCATCAGCCTGATGAGCCTCTCCATCTACTTAAGGCTGCAGTCCGGTGTGACTCGACGCTGGAGCATATCACCTCTTATGGTATAGTACTGTTGTGAGGCAAATGTCTTGGTGAAAAGAATTTGTTCACCTTTTGCTCTTTTTTCCAGTTTCCTGGTTCCTCGTGCTCTTTGGATTTTCCTCGTGACCTGACCTGGATCCCTTGGCCTGTCAGGTATTCCTCGTGCCTCTTTGCCTCCAGTTGCCAGCCTTCCTCGCTCCCCTTTGGACCGCTGTTGGATTTCCCTCTGCTGCTCGCTCTCCTTGGACTGAAGGACCAGTTCTCCTCTTCGGGTTTGGACTGTAAGGACAAACGCTCATTAAACAAACCACTCTGGCCTTCCCCCGTTGGACAAATATTAACCTGTCATCCCTTTTTCCAGGAGCCTCAGTGAAGCAGCCTGTGGATGTCATTTAACTCGCTGTACATAATAAACACTGTTCTTTTGTATTTTCCCTGTGTCTGCCTCATTCTGGGTCTCATATCATCTGGGTTCCCTGCGCACTCCTAACAGAAATGCTCCAGCCACAACAGACCCAGAATGAGACCAAGAGCGAGCAGACCTCCCCCGTTCCCGCGGAGGAGCGGATCGACAAAATGGACAAAGTAATTCATCAGGTGCTGACTCACAAGACCACGGTCCAGTCCAACCTTCAGGAGCTCGGAGGTATGATTTATTCCATTAAACGTCAGCTGCAAGCTTCTGCCTCCTCAGCTCCAGTCGTTCCGCCAGCCCCCGTGGCTCTTGGTCCCACTCCTCCAGTCCAACAAATTTTCATTAAACCTTCTGAGTTTTTCACCGGAGACCCTGATCAATGTGGCAGCTTCTTGCTCCAGTGCTGACTCGCCTTCGAGGGGGCTCCCTCCCAGTTCTCGTCGGACGCGGCCAAAATCACCTTCTTCGTAAGCCAACTCAAAGGTAATGCTCTCCGGTGGGCTCACTCGTTCCTCTTGAGTCATGATAACCCCCCTGCTTCCTATGCCCTCTTTCTTCGAGAGTTTCGCAGGATTTTTGACCGTCCCCTGCAGACTTCAAATGCCGCCAAGTGATTGTTGAACTTACGACAGGGCCGTCGTAATGCCTCGGAGTTCGCTCTGGAGTTTCGGATCCTTGCTGCCCAAACAGGATGGGACGAGCCCGCCCTCCAAGGTATTTTCCTTAACGCTCTGTCTGATTTTCTCAAAGACCAGCTGGCCACGCGAGATGAACCCAAGACTTTCGACAAACTGATAGACCTTGCCATCTCAATTGGTGACCGCTTCCGGAAGAGACGTAGAGAAGCAAACTACAGTTCCCATCGACCCTCGACTTCCGGGTTTTCGACTCCTCCAGGTGAGCCCAAGCCTGCACCTCAGCACTACGTTTCCTATAATTCTTCCACTTCCGGGTTTACGACCCCTCGCTACGAGTCCTTTTCTTCAAGACAGTCCCCTGCGAACTACAACTCCCAGTCTTCCTTGCTTCCTGGTCTTAGCCAATCATCTTCTCTCCCCTCACGGGAACGCTCCCCCAAGCCTATGCAGGTGGGGCGCGCACGGCTGACTCCTGCAGAGAGACAGTGGCGTGTATCTGCCCGTCTCTGCATTTATTGTGGTAATCCCGGTCATTTTCTGCCCCACTGTCCGTTTCGGGGAAACGAGAACTTCCACCAGTAAAGCGGGAGTTACTGGTGGGAACGTCTGTGTTAACCTCCCCATTTAAATTATTACTTCCCATGGTCATTCAGACACAAAACCGTCATTTTTCTTTCTCAGCTCTAATCGATTCAGGTGCTGAACAAAATTTGATTAGCTCCAATTTAGTTAAAGAATATTCTCTACCTACTCGCGAGATTCCGTCAATTTCTGTCGCCGGCTTAACCGGAGACACGTTGACCCGTATTAATTTAAAGACCACAGAGTTACATGTCATTATCTCGGGAAATCATCATGAGATGACTGATTTCTTTATTTTCAATTCTCGTACACCTCAAGTAATTCTAGGTTTCCCCTGGCTTCGTAACCATAACCCAGTTATTAACTGGGAGCGCGGCTGTATTGATAAATGGAGCGACAAGTGCCTCAGCAATTGTCTGCGCTCCGCTGTTAAAGAGTTCCCTCGAGACACGCCTCCTCTAGAGGAGATCGATCTTACCTCGGTTCCTGCAGAATACCGCGACCTGGCGGCCGTCTTTAGTAAACAACGCGCCTTGTCACTTCCTCCTCACCGTCCCTATGACTGCGCAATTGACTTATTACCTGGCGCCCCCTTGCCGTCAAGTAGACTCTACAACCTTTCTGGTCCTGAGTGGGAGTCTATGTCTGACTATATTAATGAATCCCTTGCCTCAGGCATTATTAGACCCTCGACCTCCCCTGTGGGAGCGGGTTTTTTCTTTGTTTCTAAAAAAGATAAATCACTCCGGCCATGCATAGATTATCGCGGTTTGAATAACATAACCATTAAAAATAAATATCCTCTTCCTCTTATTGATTCTCTTCAGGAACAGTTGCAGTCTGCTTCCTGTTTTTCTAAACTTGATCTCCGAAACGCGTACCACCTCGTCCGTATTAAAGAGGGCGACGAGTGGAAGACCGCTTTTCGCACTCCTCTGGGCCACTTCGAATATTTAGTTATGCCCTTTGGGTTAACCAATGCCCCCGCTATTTTTCAGGCGCTCGTTAATGACGTCCTGCGCGACTTTATTGGTAATTTTGTGTTTGTTTATTTAGATGATATTCTCATTTATTCCCGCGACCCCGCTCAACACACGGCCCACGTTCGCATGGTTCTTCAGCGGCTGTTGGAGAACCAATTATTCGTTAAAGCTGAGAAGTGCGAGTTTAACACCTCCACTGTCTCATTTCTAGGTTTTATTTTTGAGGGTGGTCGTTGCCGAACCGACCCTGAGAAGACCAGGGCGGTAGTCGACTGGCCGACCCCTGAGTCCAGGAAGCAGTTACAACGCTTCCTGGGGTTTGCGAATTTCTATAGGCGCTTTATTAAAAATTACAGTCGTGTTGCCGCCCCCCTGTCTCAGCTCACTTCAACCGCCCGAGCCTTTCACTGGACCCCAGAGGCTGAAGCCGCCTTCTCGAAACTCAAATCCCTGTTTTCCTCGGCGCCCATCCTCTGCCATCCTGACCCCGCGCACCAGTTCATCTTGGAGGTGGACGCCTCTGACACTGGGGTTGGGGCGGTCCTCTCCCAACGGTCTCCTCTGGACAACAAGGTCCATCCCTGCGCCTTTTTCTCTCGTCGTCTCTCTCAAGCAGAACGAAATTACGACGTGGGTAACCGCGAGCTTTTGGCGGTCAAACTCGCACTCGAGGAATGGCGGCACTGGCTGGAAGGCACTGAGACACCTTTTTTGATCTGGACAGATCATAAGAACTTAATCTACCTCCGGAACGCCAAGCGTCTGACCCCCCGTCAGGCCCGTTGGTCGCTTTTTTTTAATCGCTTCAACTTTGTTTTGACCTTCCGCCCGGGCTCCAAAAACATTAAGCCTGATGCCCTGTCCAGGCAGTTTGCCCCACCTGACTCGCCCGAGGCTTCTGACTCAATTATTCCTTCATCCTGCATTGTTGGATCTCTTTCTTGGCCCATCACCGCCACCGTTCAACAGGCCCTCCTCTCCAAACCGGATCCAGGTGGTGGTCCCCCCCGGTACCCTCTTTGTTCCCTCCAGCGTGCGGTCCCAGGTGCTCCAATGGCTTCACTCCAATAAACTTTCTTGTCACCCCGGAGTCAACCGCATGCTCTCCCTCACCAAGACCCATTTCTGGTGACCCTCAATGAACTCTGATATCAAGGACTGTGTTTCTGCCTGCCCTGTCTGTGCCAGAAACAAGTCCGGTACTCAACCCCCGGCTGGCCCTCTGCTCCCCCTCCCGACCCCTAGTCGCCCTTGGTCCCACATTGCCCTTGATTTCGTTACCAGCCTTCCACTATCTGATGGCAACACCACCATCCTCACGGTGGTCGACCGCTTCTCTAAGGCCGCTCATTTTGTTCCCCTCCCTAAGCTCCCCTCTGTCCTTGAGACTGCCCATTTACTCACCCTCCATGTGTTTAGGCTCCATGGGATCCCATCGGACATTGTCTCTGACCGAGGCCCGCAGTTCATCTCCCAGGTCTGGCACTCCTTTTGCAAGTCGCTCGGGGCGTCCGTTAGCCTCACCTCTGGTTACCATCCTCAGGCTAACGGACAAGCCGAGCGCTGCAATCAGGAGCTGGAGTCCACACTGCGTTGCCTGGTCGAGTCTAACCCTTCGTCCTGGAGCCAGCACTTGGTTTGGGTGGAGTATGCGCATAACTCCCTCCGCTCCTCTGCCACCGGCATGTCCCCCTTTGAGGCCTCCTTAGGTTACCATCCCCCCTTGTTCCCTGATTCAGAAACAGACTGTTCGGTCCCATCCGTCCAGCACCACTTCAGGCGTTGCCGTCGCATCTGGCGCCAGGCCAAAGCAGCCCTCCTTAGGACCGCAGCCCAGGCAAAACGGTTTGCTGACCGCCACCGTTCAGAGACGCCCGCCTACCAGGTCGGCCAGCAAGTTTGGCTGTCCACCAAGGACATTAAGCTGCGGGACACCCCTCGCAAACTGGCCCCCCGCTTCATTGGTCCTTTCCCCATCACCCGTATCATCAACCCCTCTGCGGTACGCCTCCAGCTCCCCAGGGCCATGCGCATCCATCCTACGTTCCACGTCTCGCAGGTGAAGCCTGTTTCCCTCAGTCCCCTGTGTCCTCCATCTGACCTCCCTCCGCCGCCTCGCCTGATCGACAACCACCCTGCGTTCTCCGTCCGTTCCATCTTGGACGTGAGACGCAGGGGTAGGGGCTTCCAATACCTGGTCGATTGGGAGGGGTACGGTCCAGAGGAGAGGTCATGGATCCCCAGGTCCTTTATTCTTGATCCTAGTTTAATTTCCAGGTTCTACAGAGACCACCCCGAGAAGCGCCTCAGGTCGCCAGGTGGCGATTCTTGAAGGGGGGGGGGTACTGTAAGGGTCCCACTGCCTGCAGCCTGCCTTGCTGATGGTCGCTGATTACCAACACCTGGCGGCCATCAGCCTGATGAGCCTCTCCATCTACTTAAGGCTGCAGTCCGGTGTGACTCGACGCTGGAGCATATCACCTCTTATGGTATAGTACTGTTGTGAGGCAAATGTCTTGGTGAAAAGAATTTGTTCACCTTTTGCTCTTTTTTCCAGTTTCCTGGTTCCTCGTGCTCTTTGGATTTTCCTCGTGACCTGACCTGGATCCCTTGGCCTGTCAGGTATTCCTCGTGCCTCTTTGCCTCCAGTTGCCAGCCTTCCTCGCTCCCCTTTGGACCCCTGTTGGATTTCCCTCTGCTGCTCGCTCTCCTTGGACTGAAGGACCAGTTCTCCTCTTTGGGTTTGGACTGTAAGGACAAACGCTCATTAAACAAACCACTCTGGCCTTCCCCCGTTGGACAAATATTAACCTGTCGTCCCTTTTTCCAGGAGCCTCAGTGAAGCAGCCTGTGGATGTCATTTAACTCGCTGTACATAATAAACACTGTTCTTTTGTATTTTCCCTGTGTCTGCCTCGTTCTGGGTCTCATATCATCTGGGTTCCCCGCACACTCCTAACATAACCCTTCTCCCACTTTTCTACTTTTTCTTTTTTGTTTTTTTCATCCTTGCGTCCATAAAAAAAAAAAAGCATAGCGTAACCATTGATCATGCAATGGGGAAGGCTGTCTTTCTTTGACTGTTAGGCTTGTCTATTCACTAAGGGTGCATTCACACCAGCCTTGTTTAGTCCGCTTTAATTGAACTCTAGCTCGTTTTCCTAGGAAGTCTGGTTCATTTGGGGAGGTGTGAACGCGCCATCGAACTCTGTCACGGAACAAAAAGGCGAATTCTGGCCCGGGCTAAAACCTAGGTCGGTCCGGTAGAAGAAAACTCCAGCGCGGTTCGAGTACAGTGTGAATGCAATCAGACCAGTCCCCGCTCCACAAGCAAGAAGTGGAGTACAGCGCAGGGCAAACAAACATGCATTTCTCTTACCTCATATGGAGCCGTCAGCCGCCTTGTGTGAAAAACAATTTTCTCCATGGTCTTCTGTCTCATCTTCTGCTCATGCTGAGTCCATTTTTGAAAAATGACAAAATAGAACTCCTAAAACTGCTAAAACTTGATGCCACTCCGTTTTTGTTTTTATTTCCAGAAGAAGAAGAAGAAGTGACTTCTTCATAAGTTTTGGTATAGTTTCTTTCTGTAGTTCTTGGTGCAGCACCACCACAGGCGAGTGGGGGAACAGGTTGGCTCGACTGCATAGTGCAGTGTGAATGTAAACGCATCACCTCAAATGTAAACAAAATGTTATAAATATTGGTCCCCAACCGAACCGAGTCTGCCGGACTATCAGGTGTGAAAACAACCTAACTACGTCTTCATCCTTTCCCCATATGCTAGTGGTATTCTGGGAAAGAAAAGTAATAATATTGAAAATTATAATAAAAGCTTCTATGGATAAATATACAATATACTCAAAAACATATTTTTTCTTAACCAAATCTGTTTATACGTAAAACAGTTCTGTTCCATGAGACCAAAGCAATCAAGCTGCAGTAAGGTAGCTATTTTGTGAGATTGGTAGCCTGTTAGCCTTAGGGGGCAAAGACTTGGTGATTGTTATGAGGGGGCTATTGGCTGTGTGACACACAAAGTCTAAGTCCTGATTTAAGCCTGTCTGGCCTCTCTGTGGGGGCCATGATTGGCTTTGGGGGCCACACACACACAAGTTTCACAAGCTGTGAAAGGAATCAATAATGAATTGACAATGTTGGAAAAAAAGTAAAAGAAGCTAAAGGAATTATGCTTTAGTGTGGGGAGGCTAAAGAAAAGCAGTGTCTGTGTGTGCGTGCGTGCATGTGTGTTTTTGTAACACAAGTAGTTGGAGGCTCTTGTAAAGTTAAGGTTAAGCTTTAAAACAGGAGCCTGGGATGCACAGAGAAACAAGCTTCTTGTCAAAAGCCATCAGACAGGTAGAGAAAAGAATCCCTGCTGAGGTCTGTGCTCACTAAAACAAACAGAGGGGAGCCTTGCAACCTGCTGCACATCCACCCTGTTTACCCTGCATCCCTGCACAGAACTGCAGCAGCAAGAATACTACCGGTACCTTTCTTAACAGACGATGGAGGGAAAGTGCTGGCTTTTGAAACTTATCAACAATAAATGACCACTTTCAAAATGTCAAATGAAAGCAAGTACCACAAAGACAATACGGCTACAATTTGTACAACAGGGAGTTCACACAAATGCAGTTATTTAACTCTGTTCTTTCAGAGTCAAGAATGTGAGGAATCTTAGCCTAACCATGTGACTGTAAAAGGAAAGGGCTTCTTTTCTGAAGGAACAGAAGAAAAAGTTGGCAGTGGGGCGTGATGGCCAGGGTCTTTTATCTTTGATGCTCCTTCCCTTCTCTGTGTTTGGTCATGAGCAAAAACTATGAAAACTTGAGATTTTGCTTGGAACATGTGTGAAATGAGTGATCATAAGAACTCTGACCCACTGAGATGGAAAAAAACAGAGTAAGGAGAAAAAGTCTTAAAATTAAATTCAGACGCACAAGAGCCTAATGACAGTCAGCCCATTGTCCCATTTTAAGAGCTACCACAGGTTTGCAGCTTGCTCGAGCTATGGATGCCAGACAAGAATACAACAAAAGCGCATAGTCGACAAAAAGGTCAAAAACATGCATTGCCTTTTTTATGACGACTATTGTGATAAAAAAAAGGTTACAAATGTGATAAGATGGAGTTTGTCTAAATCTTTAGACAATTTATTGCCATTTGTTAAGGTAATGAACCTAACAAGAGATCAATTATAAAATGTTATATTCAAGAAATAACAATCTTTATGTAAAAACAAGTAACTGGTCAGCACCATGCATAAAAGTTGTGAATCCAATATTTAACTTGGCTTTAACTTGAAAAACTTAAACCAAGGGCAACATTTCCAACTTGATTTAATATGATCAAGACTTCAACTGGTGAATATCTCATGATTTTCACATGTAAAGGGAGTAAACGTAAGAATCGCTTCTGTAATGTTGCAGTCAATGTTTTTCGACCATGGTTGGCAGCAGCTGTTTTGTGAGCTGTTTATTGTATCAGGTGCAACAATGTCTTGTTAATAATGTTTTGGCACAGATGGATCTTAAAATCAAATGCAATTGTGATAGAATTCAAATCAAATTGTGGTTGTGCTAACGCACAGGACGAAGGATGATGTAGGAAGATGCTGCTGTCCTGTGTGTAAGGCAGTGGTTCTTAAAGTTTTTATGCCCTGCTCCCATTTTAGAGTAAAATTTCCAGGTATTTCTGCTTCTACAAAACTCCTGGGCTGGTGTGGTTACACATGGTCTGCAGTTGTGAGGCCAGCTGGACGTACTGCAAAGTTCTCTGAAACATGTTTGGAGTTGATTTATGGAAGAAAAATGAACATTCAATTCATGGACAACAGCTCTGGTGGACATTCCTGCAGTCAGCACGACAATTACACACTCTCTCAAAACTTGTGACATCTATAGCATTGAGGTAAAACTGCACATTTTAGAGTGGCCTTTTATTGTGGCCAGACTAAGGAACACGTGCAATATTCATGTTGTTTAATTAGCATCTTGATATGCCACACCTGCGTGTGATGGATTATCTCGGCAAAGAAGTGCTCACTAACACAAATTTGTGAACAATATTTGAGAGAAAGAGTCTATTGTTTACACAGCAAAAGTCTTAGATTTTTAAATTAAGCTCATGAAAAATGTGAGCAAACACAAATTACGTTTAAATATTTGCTCGGTGTGTATATACTGTATATATATTAGGGATGGGGCCGATCCGATCCAGTATCGGCATCGGGCTCCGATAGCAGCATAATTTACGTATCGGATTTTCCGATCCAACCTGCCGATATTTATGATCCATGATGCATGTCTGTGGTTGCGCTGCACGTTGGCTTCAAACTATGGAATGGATTTCCTGAGCGTGTCTCATGAACCCAGAGTAATAAGACCCGCCTCACATTCAGGAAATCCAGTTCATAGTTTGCAGCCAGCTACAACGTGAGGACTGAGTTAGCAACACTGTGGCTAACAGCTAACAAACTTTTCATCTAAACATCCACTGTGTGGAAGTATTTTACACTAGAAACACCACATAACAATACAGCAATGTGCAATGTCTGCAAAGCCATAGCGCCACATTAAACCGCTGTAAAGTTAGTTTTATGATGGACATACGAGCTCCGGGGCTTCAGCGGTCTGTTGTTTTCGTTCAGTCCGGAGAAGACAGTCTGATTTCGGTCAGCCACGCTCAGTCTGACCCGCTCAGTTTGTCCGTGTGGTTGGAGGGACAGACCGAGCACGGCTGACCGAGATCAGACAGCTTGCTGTGGATTGAACAAGAAGAAGACATCGCTGAAGCCCCGGAGCTCGTATGTTTACAGAGAAGTTGCTAAACATCATCATGATTAATGACCAACCACTATCAGTTGTAGAAAACGAAGGATTTCACAGCTTGATACTTGCAGCAAAGATATAGTTTACCCTCCAGAGATATTTCTCAGTACAACAATAGACAATCATAAAAAACATGATTTGAAAATTACAAGAAAATTATATATATATATATATATATAAAAAAAAAAATATATATATATATAAATATATATATATATATATATATATATATATATATTAATATGAACGAAACAAAAACAGCTACATTGTAAAATGATGTAAAATACTAAAAACAGGAACATGTCTGTTGGTTTATGCCATGAACTTAACAGATGTTTAAAGCCATTTAACATTTTATTTTATTCATTCGTTTAAAAGAAACAAAACAAATTCATCAAAAAGAAAACATTGAATGAAAAGAGTGCAGAAAGAAGAAAATTCTTATATCTGGCCCTTATTTAAAAAATATGAAATAACTTTAAACTATCACTTAAATTAATCACATTAATATCCACTTTAAAGCTAGGAATAAAAATAAATATGTTTTGTCCAAAAAAAGTTCAATCTGGTCCTCTGGACAGTCAAAAAACAAGAAAACAAAAAAAAAAACAAAAAAAACAAAGCAAAAAAAATTGTAGAAACGTTTCATCTTCCATCCGAAAGACTTCCTCAGTCTGAGGTGCTGTTTTCAGCTCAGTCTCTTAAATAGCACCTCCTCAGAGTGGATCAACCAGTTTTGCTGCTGACAACCAAAACCAGCTGATCACATGCTCAAGAAGGACCATCAGCCTAACAATGGATCATTAGCACACTGATGGCTGTTTACTATTCACAGAGGGCTGAGTGATACTAGCAATCACAGCATTGTAAGAGGGGGACAGTTGAACCCACAGGCCTCCACCCCTGTTTAACGATGGACGATTTCTTTTCACAAAGATGGCCTCCTTTACTCCTCTCTCAAACCATCGTTCCTCTCTATCCAGGATGTGAACATCTTCATCCCTGAAAGAGTGACCGCTGGCCTGGAGGTGAGTGTAGACCGCAGAGTCCTGGCCTGATGATGTTGATCTTCTGTGCTGGGCCATCCTTTTGGCCAGTGGCTGTTTTGTTTCCCCGATGTAAGACTGATCACAGCCCTCCCGACACTGAACAGCATACACAACATTACTCTGTTTGTGCCGGGGGACTGGATCTTTGGGATGAACCAGTCTTTGCCGTAATGTATTTTGGGGTTTAAAAGCCACTGGGAAGTTATGTTTAGAAAATAAACGTCTCAGTTTCTCTGATACTCCCTCAACATATGGAATGACCACTGGTCTGGGTCTGGATTCCTCCTTTTCACCTGTTGGCTGACTGGAGTCCTGTTTGAGTTTCTTCTCTGCTTTCAGGAAGGCCCAGTTAGGATATCCACATTGCTCTAGAGCCTGTCTTGTGTGGGATTTCTCCTTCTGCCTGGCTCCTGAGTTAGTGGGGACGCTGTCTGCTCTGTGATACAGAGTCCTGATGACTCCTAACTTGTGCTCCAAAGGGTGATGGGAGTCAAACTGCAAATACTGGTCTGTAGTATTTGCAGACCAGTATTCGTTCAGTCAGTCGTCCTATGTACACACACACACACATACACACACATATATATATATATATATATATATATACATATATATACATACATATATACACATATATATATATATATATATATATATATATATATATATACATATATACATATATACACATATATATACATATATACATATATACACACATATATACATATATACATATATACACACATATATATATACATATATACACATATATATATACATATATATATATATATATATATATATATATATATATACACACACAGTGTTTCCCCTACCATTAAACAGGCGGGGTGCCCCACCCTGCCAACAAAACTGAGCATCCCGCCTACCAAACTGAACTTGCTTCTCCCACCCCCACCCGGCACTGACATATCACTAAAGTAGCAGCGCAAAATACAGGCTCTCTAGCTAAAAAACTCAAGGCAGCACTCACATTGCCTCTTCCCTTATGATGAACGCCCCCCGCCTCCACTCAAAAACTGCTAGTACAAGCTGCGCTCAGACATGTCTCTCCCCCCCCCCCCATCAGCAAAAATCATGGATTAGATGAGCACCCCACCATGGAAAGCTAACTAGGGGAAACACTGATTATATATATATAATGCAAGATCTTGCATTATTGCACTAGATGATGCATAAGAACAGGTAGGAACAAAAGGACTATAGTGATCTCTCTCCACATCATAAGTTGATCTTAGTTTAAAAGTCTGGCAGGAGACCATGCATTCCTTCAAGAAATGCTGGACCTTTAATTTACACGTGTGATTTTCTAGGCCACCTTGTAGCTACGTCAGTTTTCACACCTGTGACTCTAGGAGGAAAGTGCCCACCCGTCCCTTCAGTCACTCTTCCTGTCTACTTTTTTATCCCCTCATTGAATTTCCAAGTCATTTAGGAGCAGGAAGCAGGTTTTTGTACCAGGCTCTGTGTAATGTTATGTCTGCCTGCTGTCATTGGTCCTCGTAAAGCTGGGAATTACAGCAGCCTTGTCAGGGACGTATCAGGTTTAAGCTTCACCTTTCCAAGACAAATTTTTAGAGGCCTCTTGCTTTGGACTGGTCTTTGCTCAAGATTAGAGTGTTTCAGAGTGTTTTCAAAGAGAAGCTTTATGGATTCACAAAGGGCCACACCAATGTGTTCCCAATTACAATAATGTACACTTTCATTTTCAATATAATAAATAACATGAACAAAAACCATGCAACATACTGTAAGTATGTGTGTGTGTGTGCGCGCGCGTGTGTGTGTGTGTGTTGGCCTTATTACTGACTGCCAATCCTGTAGTGTGTACACATCCAAACTCTCATTGACTTCTGTTGTAAGTGAGCTCATAATTTTTTCATCATGCCATGAAACACTGTAGAAACATAGACGCTGATGTTTGAAGCCTTCTGCCATTTATGGTTCAAGATGTTTTTCAACACAACTTGGATTTGCACAAAAAGTGTGATTGAAGCTTACTTTCTGTTCTGCTTTTTATGCCTGCTTTCTGTGAGTGACGGACACAGATATGGGGTTACCATGGTGATCCTAATGAGCTACAGGTAAATGTTTTTTACATTTCTGTCAACCGTGGTTTTCTTAACACTTCTTTGTTTATACATCTAAACATTGGTACTTTGTCAGTTGAGATTGTTACAAACATCAAACTACTTTTGGGCTTTATGGAAGAAAGTTGATGGTTATTGAAGTTTCAGGCAGTAGCTACATTGACTCTCTTTAGGATTTCTATAAAAATATTCTTGTTGCCGTTACTAGTTTAAAGGAAACCCAAGCAAACTTTATTTTTGGTTGGCTGTGTGATGTAAATCAAATAATATATTTAGTAGTCATGGAAAAGGGAACAAATATGACAAACCCGTTAAAAGGTAAACTGATTTAAATAATTCAGTATATCATATTTTAAGCTGTCGGGGCAGCTTCCTGACTTACCGTTCAACATCCCAGATGCGAAGAGGGGAGAGGTTCTCACAGCATGCAGTACCAGTCACAAACGAGCTGTACACAGACAGAAAAGGAAAAAGGCAGATAAAGGACAAATGTCAAAGATATGCCATATACCTCCAACTTCTGTATTAATCATGATCACAATATCTCTGAAAGAACAAAAATATAGTGGTCCCTCATTTATCGCGGGTATTTGGGACCACGCCCACCCATGATAAGTGAAAAACCGTGACGCAAGGATACAATAATCCAAGTTCAAGTTCAGTTCAAGTTCAGTAAACTTTGTCATGACATGTGCCAGGGTGCAATCACACTCATCACCTGTTACTTCCAATCTCCCTCCATGAATAAACAATTTAAATTTAAATACTGTAACATTTTAAATAAAATATCCATACTTATCCATATATAATTTCCCTTTGGGATTAATAAAGTATTTTTGAATACAGCATGAATTGTTAATTTAAAATGTTACAGTATTTAAATTTAAATTATAGAGAAGAGAAGTGCAGCAGGACATCAAAGGATGTCACACAGCTTCAGCTCTGCAGCATGGAGCAGAAATATACTTCTTGATCAATCACACTGAAACAACTGAAAATAGAAGTTCTAAAATAATAAAAAATAACTTTTAACACATTTATTTTTTTGTGATTATGTTGATTTTTACGATGTGACATACTTTGAATTTTAAGTTGGAAGACAAAAGTCGATCGGTGCATCTGGACAGCAAAGAGTTAACTCTTCACAAAGCTGCAGCAGCACTGAGGAGACGTGTGTGTGGCAGAGAAGGGAATCAGCTGGTCGGATGCAGGAGGGAGCTTTCCCTTCCATTTGTAGGTGCACACATGGTGCAAAATCATTTAAAATAATTTATTAAAAAAAAAACAATTCAGGGCTCGTCCATCAATCAGCCAACTGTGTCATGTCCAATCTTATTTTGAAAATCTGCGATATATCGAACCGAGAAGTAGTGAGGGACTACTGTACACACACACACACACACACACACACACACACACACACACACACACA
>NC_056498.1:83622662-83625882 GCF_014905685.2 Nematolebias whitei
ACACACACACACACACACACACACACACACACACACACACACACACAAACACGCACACGCACATCATACATAAGGGGGAAATTATGCACTACAGTATAATCATAGCTGTAAAACAGTCAACGCTTCTGGTTTCCCACTTACAACATGACCTACAATATGTACTTCCAGCTGTTTTTGACAAAGAATTCAAGACTAAACATTATGTTTCAATTAAAGTCTAAATTTAATTTGCAGTCAGTTTACATCCATTGGCCATAGGGACGAATGACAAACTGATTTGGGGCTTTTAGTAATTTATTAAAACAGTTATTTTTAAGAGAGGAATAAGTACACAACATACAAGATCAATGATTTCTAAATACAAGAGCTGAGTGCACAAATTCAAATTTATTGTGAGTATTCATGAACTTAATATGAGTCAAAATTATACAGACAGGTTCAGGTCACATGCTGTACATACATTCACCTAAATCCTTTAAAATTGTCTTTTAATTGAACAAGATTAGCTGTTCATTTCTTGTCAGTAAATATAATTAACTGCAGCTGCTTCAAGTGAAAGAATAACCCCCCATAATGAGTGTTAATAAATATCTCACCACAGAAGGATTTTGTAAGGCTCATAACAACACAATGACCCATTAAAAACATTTCTGATCATTGACAATTTTCATTATGTTTAAAATAATATACAGTATATAGTTTTTTTACTTAAAATTATAATAATTTTAATAACCATTTTATGTAGTAATGACTAACAGTACAAAAGAAAAATATGATGATTTTCTTTATTTTATTGCTCCCTTCTGCAGGGGAAGCCACAGCGAGTGAACTCCATTAAAAAATTTGGAAAGCGTTTTGCGCCAGATGCCCTTCCTGGAACAAACTGTGTTCAAACTCACAGCCTCAGGATTACAAGACCGCAGCACTGATAGGCCGAGCTACCACAGCCCTTTTTACAAAAGCAAAATATAGGAACAAGGAATTAACTGAAGAATTTCTTTCTGGATCTCTGACAGATTCTGGAATCTTCTCTGTTTGATAATCTGCTGAAGCCCACGGTCATCTCTTTTGCTGGTGTATCTTCTCCAGCACATTTTGCTTTTCACTAGACTTTCCATTGATATGTTTGGACACAGCACTCTGTGAACAGCCAGCCTCCTTAGCTATGAACTTTTGTGGCTTACCCATCCTATGGAGGGTATCAATGATGGTCTTCTGGCCAGTTATGTCTGCAGTCTTCCCCATATTGAACCAAACTGAGACAATTGAACAAAACTGAAGCAATTTACTGACACCTGGGGAAACCTGTGCAGGTGCTTTGAGCTTAGTAGATGATTAGTGTGTCACACTCAGTTTAAAACATTCATGTCCTGCAACATTTGGGCTGATTTCTCCACAGCATTCTAATTTTTTGAACTCCTGTTTTCGTGGGTTTCATGAACTGGAAGTCCAAATTACGCAAAAAAAATAAAAAAAATAAAGTAAATATTTGAAATAGTTTAAATTGTGGGCCCTGAATCTGTCATCTATTAAAGGTAAACTTTTTGAATGGAATTATGGAAGTTAAACAGCTTTTCCATGATATTCTAATTTTTTAGAAAGGGTCTGTATATATATATATATATATATATATATATATATATATATATATATATATATATACAGTGAGGAAAATAAGTATTTGAACACCCTGCGACTTTGCAATTCCTCCCACTTTGAAATCATGGAGGGGTCTGAAATTTTCATCTTAGGTGCATGTCCACTGTGAGAGACATAATCTAAAAAAAAAAAAAAAATCTGGAAATCACTATGCATGATTTTTTTAATAATTTATTTGTGTGTTACTGCTGCAAATTTGAACCCCTGTGAAAATCAATGTTAATATTTGGTACAGTAGCCTTTGTTTGCAGTTACAGAGGTCAAACGTTTCCTGTAGTTTTTCACCAGGTCTGCACACACTGCAGCAGGGATTTTGTCCCATTCCTCCACACAGACCTTGTCTAGATCAGCCAGGTTTCTGGGCTGTTGCTGAGAAACCCGGAGTTTGAGTTCCCTCCAAAGATTTTTTTAGGGTTTAGGTCTGGAGACAGGCTAGGCCACTCCAGAACCTTGATATGCTTCTTACGGAGCCACTCCTCCTTTGAGGGAAGGAGGTTGTTCCCAAAAATCTCACAATACATGGCCCCAGTCATCCTCTCCTTAATACAGTGCAGTCGTCCTGTCCCATGTGCAGAAAAACGCCCCATGCTTTACAGTAGGGATGGTGTTTTTTGGGATGGTACTCATCATTCTTCATCCTCCAAACACGGCGAGCAGAATTAAGACCAAAAAGTTCTATTTTGGTCTCATCTGACCACATAACTTTCTCCCATGACTCCTCTGGATCATCGAAATGGTCATGGGTAAACAAGACAGGCCTGGACGTGTGCTGATTTAAGCAGGGGAACCTTCCGTGCCATGCATGACTTTAAACTATGACGTCTTAGTGTATTACCCACAGTAACCATGGAAACAGTGGTGCCAGCTCTCTTCAGGTCATTGACCAGCTCCTCCCGTGTAGTTCTGGGCTGATTCCTCACCTTTCTTAGGATCAATGATACGCCACAAGGTGAGATCTTGCATGTAGCCCCAGTCTGATGGAGATTGTCAGTCATGTTTAGCTTCTTCCATTTTCTAATAATTGCTCCAACAGTTGATCTTTTTTCACTAAGCTGCTTGGCAATTGCCCCGTAGCCCTTTCCAGCTTGTGGAGGTCTACAATTTTGTCTCTGGTGTCTTTGGACAGCTCTTTGGTCTTAGCCATGTTAGTAGTTGGAGTCTTACAGATTGTGTGGGTGGACAGGTGTCTTTATGCAGCTAACAACATCAAACAGGTGCTTCTAATTTAGAATAATAAGTGGAGGTGGACTTTTTAGAGGCGGACTAACAGGTCTTTGAGGGCAAAAATTGTTGATGAGTAGCAGGTGTTCAAATACTTATTTGCAGCAGTAACACACAAATAAATTATTTTAAAAAAAAATCATACATTGTGATTTCCAGATTTTTTTTTTTTTAAGATTCTGTCTCTCACAGTGGACATGCACCTAAGATGAAAATTTCAGACCCTTCCATGATTTCTAAGTGGGAGAACTTGCAAAGTCGCAGGGTGTTCAAATACTTATTTCCCTCACTGCGTATATATACATACATATATACATATATATATATATATATATATATA
>NC_056498.1:83630882-83644156 GCF_014905685.2 Nematolebias whitei
CATTGTTCACTCCTTCCTTTATAATCTGTTATGCACTTAATGCCCCTCCACATGCTCCGAGGGTCTTGTGAGATGAATTGACCCTTGATCCTCTTTGCATATGTGGCCTTGGCCCTCTTAATACCAGCAACCAGCTCTTTTCTTGTCCTACTCAGCTCCTCTGAGTTTCCAGACCTGAAGGCAGTGTTCCTGGCTTCCAGCAGGGTGCGCACCTCTGCATTCAGCCAAGGTTTTCTGTTTGGGTAGCTTTTAACATTTCTGATAGTGGAGACTGTGTCAGTACATGTACTAATGTAACCCAGTACTGAGGATGTGTATTGGTCAAGATCAAGCGAACCTCCATTTTCAGCAGCTTCTCTGAAAACCTGCCAGTCTGTTCGATCAAAACAATCTCTCAGTATGGGTCCACTGTCCTGGATCCAGCATTTAACTTTCTTTAGTACCGGTCTGGAGCGTATCAGCGGGGGCATGTAAGCAGGAGCCAGGAAGATTGAGATGTGGTCTGACAGTCCTAGGTGGGGGCGGGGTTCGGCTTTGTATGCATATTTTACGTTCGTGTAAACACGGTCCAGCGTGCGGTCTCCACGTGTCGGAATCGTCACATGCTGATTAAAGCTTGGGAGACAGTCCTTTAGATTCACGTGGTTAAAGTCTCCGGCTACCACGTACAGAGCCTCGGGGTGTTTGTTCTGCAGCGAGCTGATGATATCATGAAGCTCCTGCAGTGATTCATTAGCATTAGCGTCCGGAGGAATGTAAACGACAGAGATGAAAGTCACCGTGAACTCTCGGGGTAGATAATGTGGCCGACATTTCACTGTTATTTGCTCCAAAGCCTTCGAGCATGAGCTATTTACTACAGTACAGTTCGTGCACCAACTTTTACTCACGTAAATGCACACTCCGCCTCCCCGTGATTTCCCCGTTAGCTCGCTGCAGCGGTCCGCTCGAAAAAAAAGTCTGTCATCCAGCTGGAAGACTGTGTCCGGCGTTTCGCTTGTAATCCACGTTTCTGTGAGGCAAAGCACTGCACACTTCTTCATCTCTTCTGAGGCGCCCGCTCTCAGACGAAGTAAATCCACCTTGTTGTCCAAAGAGCGGACATTCGACAGAAAGAGAGACGGCATGGGGAGTTTGCCGGCTTTAGCGTTAGCTCGTAGCCTCACCATAACCCCCGCACGGCATCCTCTCCTCTTAAGCCGGGAGCAGCGCTTCCTCTTCTGCCCGCTGGAACGCCTCTGCTGCAGCTTCCAGGTAGATGACTTTAAGATCTGCATTCTGCCGAGTGTAGCTTTGAGTTTGTTGCTGATTTCTGCTATATTTCGTGGCAAATCCGCTCCTATTCTCATCAGTTCGGTTCGGCTATAGTTCACACGCATAAATCGCGCGGAGTCAGGCACAGAGTCAATATCAAAACTTCTAAAAACTGGGATGGTACCGGGAGCCTGTGAAGCTGCAACTGCTCTGAGCGCGGCCATCTTGAGTTCTTGAGTTGAGCTTTTAGATACTAAAGCATAGGAATGACTGAGTGATTTTGGCATCAGAACAATGGGTAAATGATTGATTTTATAATAAAGTCACAATATATTGAACCCTTGTATAAAGAAAGGCGCTGAGCTGCCAAGTGATCCCCACCTGATGATGTTATAGTCAGGAAAGGTGCTGGATAGACATCAAAACCTCTAGTGAGGTTATGCTGGGAAATGCTCTCAGAAACCCCACTCCAAGAGGTCTTAACTCCCACCTCCAGCAGAGCTTTTTTGGTATTCCAGTGTAGGGAATACTGAAGTGGACTGTGTACTGGCATATTGCTGCACAAAGCAAGTGAATGGTGCAAGTCATGCTGATATACACAAAACACAGTGGTGAAGATCTAATGTAAAGGGAGCTGTCATGATTCAGTCATCGTGCTTCTTTTTCAAAACAACGTTTTACAGAGTGTGGTAAGATTATGGGACTCTATAAACTGATTGGAGTTTAAAACAGCCACTAGGGAGCACAAGCCAGTGTATCTCTAGTGTCAGTCTCAAATAGGGGTAAATGGTGAGGGTTGTGTCAGGAAGGGCATCCGACATAAACCACTTTTGCCAAAAAGATAATGCAAGTTCATCAAAGTGTCACTATACCAGACTGGTTGAGGCCCGGGTTAACAAAGACTGTCACTGGTGCTGTTGACAAACAAGATGTTGGCGGAAATTGTGCTACTGTTAGACAAAGACCATGAGGAGGAAAACGTGTCAGGAGACAAAGGGAGAAGAGGAAAGTGAAGAATGTAGGACTGGGGGTGGCAACGTTAAATGTGGTGACAATGACAGGAAAAGGTAGAGATCTGGCTGACATGATGCAGAGAAGGAAGGTAAATGTTTTATGTGTACTAAGTGGAAGAGCAGCAAGGCTCACAGCACTGGAGAAGGGTTTTAAATGTTTTACCATGGTGTGGATGGACAGAGAAATGAAGTAGGGGTGGTCCTGAAAGAGATGGCAAAGAATGTAGTAGAAGTGAAAAGAGGTCTTGATGTGTCTGAAGTAGAAAGTCTGATGCTAAATGTCAGTGGTTATGCTCCACTAGTTGAATGTGACGTAGAGGAGAAAACAATTCTAGAAGGATCTGGATGAAGTGACAGAGAGTATTCCCAGGGAGGAGAGAGCGGTGATCGGAGCAGACATGAATGGACATGTTGGTGAAAGAAACAAAGGGGATGAGGAAGTGATGGGTAGGCTTGGTGTCAAGGAAAGAAACCAGGAAGGACAGATGGTGGGGGATTTTGCCAAGAGAATAGAAATGGTTGTAGTCAACACTAATTTCCAAGAGAGGGAAGAACATAGAGTGACCTATAAGAATGGAGGAAGGAGTTGGGAGGTCGACTACATTTTGTGTAGAAGAGGAAACTTGAGGGAGATTGGGGACTGTAAGGTTGTGGCAGGGGAGAGTGTGGCCAGACAGCATCAGATGGTTGTGTGTAGAATGACTGTTGTTGTGAAGAAGAGAAAAAGAGTCAAATCAGAGAAGACCATATGGTGGAAGCTGAGAAAAGAAGAATGTTATGAGAAATTCAGAGAGGAGCTGTTAAAGGCTCTGGGTAGTAAGAAAGAGCTTCCAAATGACTGGACTACTACAGCAACAGTAATTAGAGAGACAGTTAGGAAAGTAAGTGGATATAAAGTGTATCATCTGAACAGAGAATAGATGATAAGGAAACCTGGTGGTGGAATAGTGAAGCACAGGAAGCTATTCAAAGAAAGAGTTTAGCCAAGAAGAAATATGACAGTGAGAGGACTGAAGAAAGGAGACAAGAATATAAGGAGATGCAATGTAGAGCAATGAGGGAGGTGGCAAAGGCAAGAAGAAGGCATATGATGAGTTGTATGAGAGGGTAGACGCTAAAGAAGGTGAGAAGGACTTGTACTGATTGGCGAGACAGAGGGATCATCTGGAAAGGATGTGCAGCAGGTTAGGCTTGGTAAAAATAGAAATGGTAATGTTCTAACAAGTTACGAGAGTGTAACGGGACGATGGAAAGAGTACTTTGAGGAGCTAATGAATGAAGAGAATGAAAGAGAAAGAAAAGTAGAGGTCATTGTTGTGTTTTGCTCACTTTAGAAACTTTACATCTATCTTCCTCTTGTAGTCTTGATAGGGAGAAGTAAAATCATGAAATATTAGAACTCTTGTTTTTATTTGTCAGGGACAATGTACAGAAGAAAAAAAAACTAAAATAGAGTAAAGATGCAGTGTACCAGATTATAACTTTCAGCGATGTTACATCTGCAGTTTTTGGGTTCCAGTTATTTAAACAAATCCAGACAAAGGAAAATCTACTTGTTTTCAGTTCCATGGTTTTAATCAGGACATATTATCTTATGTTTATTTGTTTTGTTTATAATTCTAACTTACTCTAATTTAAAATTGTATTTAACAATGTAAAATACAGAACCAGATTTTTCCTAAGTAGTTGTTCTATTTTCATTTAATGATTATTATGAGATAATGGTTCTTTAGCCAGGCAGCACGGTGGCACAGTTGGTAGAGCTGCCGCCTCTCAGCAAGAAGGTCGCCCTAGTTCAAATCCCAGCCCGGGACCCTTCTGGGTGGAGTTTGCATGTTGTCTCCGTGCATGTGTGGGTTTTCTCTGAGTACTCCAGTTTCCTCTCACAGACATGAATGTTAGGCTGATTGGTAACTCTAAATTGTCTCTAAGTGTGAGTGAGAGAGTGAATGGTTGTTTGTATCATTTGTCTCTATGTGTCCCTGTGATGGACTGGAGACCTGTCCAGGGAGTACCCCGCCTCTCGCACTGTGACTGCTGGACATGGCCACCAGCTGCCCCTGTGACCCAAAAAGGAAGAAGCAAGTAAAGATAATGGATGGATGGATTATTTAGCCAACAGTCCATTTAAATTTTTGTGAAGATTCAAAACAAGTAGCAACTGAAAAAATGTATTAAAATATTTCCCAATTGGAATGATTTTTAATTGGTATTTACAATTTGAAAGGAACTGTAAAAGTAAAAGTCCAAGATGCAGCTACAGCATATGAACAGTAAGAAGCTAACCAATAGATAGATGTAAGACTTAGTTGGTATCATTACAATGTGTACGTGTAATGTTAACACGAATAATGATCATTGGGATGTTTGTGTGTGTGTTGAGGTAACGGGTCAGTGAGGTTGTAGAGCGGCAGAGGGCTGTGGTGGTGGTGGGCCAGGACATCTAAGCAAGGCACTGAGGTGGCTGTCAGACCCGTTAGGCAAAGCAGCCCATTGGCAGGCCCCTGTAATTAGTGTTGGGTAAACTCATTTAAGGCCCAAATGGGTCGGGCAGGGACAGGACCAGTATGTGCTGTGGATCACCTCTGACCCTGCTGACACAGGATACAATAGGGTTACGGTCACACTCGCTCTCTGGACCCTATTACTCTCCATTACTCACATTACTCACCCCTCACTTGGCCACAGCACTGTTAGAAGAAAGCTGGGGGACACCATCCATACAATAAAACCAGAACTCCCCCCACTTCTCTTCTGGCTTCCTTCTCACCCCTCTGAAGTGCCAACCGGGCCTGATCTGGGGTTGAAGTTTGCACTGATATTATAGCTGCTAAAGTCAGAGCCTCTCTCGCCTAATGTGGGACAGGTGTCCCCCGTCCCCTCTGAACACCCCCCCCCCATACACACACACACACACACACACACACGTACCCCCCCTCCCCCCCAGCACACAGAGTTGTATCCCTAACCAAACAGTCACCCTACTCTAACCCCACCAATGCTCTCCTCCCGCTCACTCCAACCTCTCATCATTAGCAGTGTGCTGGGTCTCTGCTGCAGTTTGGGTAACCTCATCAGCTGGCTGTATTATCTAACGGTTTGTGTGACACAGAAATACAAACTAAGTGAATCCTCTGTGGGAAGCGGACACAGACACAGACACAGACAAAACCCTAAAAGTGCAACCAAAGATCCACAGAAACAAATGCATACACATACTTAGAAATGTACTTTTGTACAAATTCAAGCAACTAAATTGATAGCACTATGGTCATGAGCTCTGGGTAGTGACCGAACGAATACAGGCGGTTGAAATGAGTTTTCTCCGCAGGGTAGCTGGACTCTCCCTTAGAGACAGGGTGAGAAGTTCAGTTATTCTGGAGGGACTCGGAGAAGAACTGCTACTCCTCCACGTCGAGAGGAGCCCGTTGAGGTGGTTCGGGCATCTAGTATTTCCCCTGGGTACCTCCCTAAAGAGGTGCTTCGGGCATGTCCAACTGGGAGGAGACCCCGGGGAAGACCCAGGACACGCTGGAGAGACCAAGTCTCTCTGTTGGCCTTGGAACGCCTTGGAATCCTCCCAGAAGAGCTGGAAGAGGTGGCTGTGGAAAGAGATGTCTGGGCCTCCCTGCTCAAGATGCTGCCCCCACGACCCGACTTCAGAATAAGCGGAAGATAATGGATGGATGGATGGATGAAATTGATAGCAACAGAAACAAACACACATGCACACTTGCGTGCACACACAGTGTGTGCTATTCAGCTGGGAGTTCAGTCCCACTGTAAGAACCAAGTTAGCTTCAGTTTAATACGTTGAGTGTGCCACATTTTCCAAGACCAAAACAATACCACTTGGAACTCTTTTATTGAGCCTAGCTCTAAAGATTACACCAGCCTCTGTTATAGGTCAGACATCTGAGTATAAACTTCACATACACTACAGATGATTCTGTGTTTGAACATTACATTTGAAGACTGAATTATTGAGCAACTCTTACAGAAATAATACACAGTAACTAAAGTTATCTAAGGTTCTGGGCTAAGTAAGGGCTGCAAAATTAATATTATTATGAATGAGAACATTGTTTGTCCAGCTTCTAATCTGACTGTACAGATATTTCATTGTACAGGTGCCATGCTTTTTAAATGACTAATGTAAAGCAGCATGATTCCAATGAGGAGGAGTCTGCTCAATTTTAGTTTTGTTTTTTAGAGCTTAAGCTTTAACGATATAAATCAAAGCATCTTCTTGTGTCTTTAAAAGCACCAGAGGCAACATTTTCCTCCAAAGGGCCATTTTGATCTAGTTGACAGGATCAAACAACCACAAAGTGCATAAAAACATGAGTGCAGTATGATCCAGCACCTGTCATACAGATAATTTCATACCGTCTGCAAAACGATACAAAAAAGATAAGTTTGCAGGAGAACATAAAACCAACACTTTTGGCAGTCTTGTACATTGTTTAATGCTTTGCATGAATATTCATTTATGATCTGTCAGAAGTCCATTTCAGAATTTTTTGTTCTCATTTTCTGATAGTTAAAGCATTGTTGTCACAATAAAACAATACTAGCTGAGTTTATTAAAAATAGTCCCTAGTATAAACTAACACACGTGACAGTTAATGTACACAATCCTTGATAAAAAATAGAAACATTTGTTTTTTGACACATAATTTGTCTGTTTATCAGCACTAACTTTGACCTTAAAACTTGGCCAAGGAATTTTAAATGGTAATGAGTCAGAAAGGGCTCTTTGTTGAAAACTAGTGAAAAGGCAGTAGACCTTGTTCAAACTTTCTTCAAGAGACATTACTAAAATCATGGTTTTCATTTATTAATTTCAACTTTTCTTTTTGTATAAAGGACTTTGAGGGCTAGCTTGAAATGGTACTAATGACTCGGCACTGAGTTTTGTTTTGCTCAGCCTCTCAAACAGAACAACTTTACACTCTTAACTTTTAACTATATTTTTTCCTGGATAAGCTAAGATGTGGTGCACAGAGGTGTGGATCAGTCCTTGCCCTCCTCCTTTGCTCCATCTCCCTCCATCCTCTTTTCCAACTTACTCAGAAAGATACATAGACTCCTTTGTTATTACTGAGCTTGTATCAGGACAAGTTATGCACACTTTTGTTTTGTCTCACATTGACTATGCACATGTATCACCTCCATTTGGTTGAAAATTTTGCAGTTCTGGGCTTAATTTGGGCCGGATCCTGCTGGAACAGCATCTGGGAACTCTCTTATTTTGAAAGGGTGCATTCTGGTTTGTTTGTTTGGATCTGGTAACTCTCAGGCTCACTAATAATAAAGTTATGAACAAATTTGACACCCCCTGACAACAGGAAGTGTAAACTTTTACGTTGAACTGTCCCTATCTGACCTCTGTTACCTGATCAGCATGATAGTGTGTCCAGTGACCGAAGACATGTTGGTGTAACTTGCTTTCCAACACTGACAGTTTGGGGTGGAGCATGTGGGCGTCGCGACGTGGCGAAATAAGACGTAACGCCATCGCCATACATTTGGCTCTAAACTCCACAGATTTGATCCGAGGTTCACCAAAATCAGTTTGATCGATCATTATCCACCCCTTGAACAGCAAGCCATGATAATTGCCCGACAGCCTCCACAGCGCCCCCTAGAATATTTTAAAACCTCAGCCCCAAGCCATTTTTTGACCGATAATTATGAAACTCGGTGAACATCTGTATCTTCTCAGGACCTATGAAAAAGTCTTTTGGAGCCCTGGTCCAAACTCAACAGGAAGTCGGCCATTTTGGGTCAAAGGGTCATTTTTGGGCGTTTCTAATGGCAAATTTTAATGAACTCTTCCTAGGGATTTTGAGTGATTGCCTTCAAACTTGGTTAATATGCCCTTAAGACATTGGAGAGTAAAAGTTATCAAAGCTTTTGGTTTCGTTTTGTTAAAGGGACGTGGCAAGGCCTAAAAAGTTGCGCTTCATGCCGTAAATTTACAAACACTATAACTTTCACATTGAAAGACTGAAATGCAACAAACTTGGCATGACTCATCCCTGTTGGATACCCGATGATCCAATGTTGTCATATTTTGACATCATGAAAGCCCCGCCCCCTCAGAACAGGAAGTCTGTTTTTTTACTTGGAATGCTCCCTCTTTGACACCCTTGACCTAATCAGGATGATCCTGTCTTTGAATACAGATAAGATGGTATGACTTGATTTAAAGTGCATACTGTTTTTGACAGTTATATCTCAGTAACACATCATACGATCTGGATCAGATTTTTGGTGCGTCATTAGGGAGCACTTATACACACATTGGTTTTGTTGTTTTACATTTGACTCAAGTGCGCCCCCTACATTATTCAAACTGTTATATCTCAGTGATACATCATCTGATCTGGACCAGATTTTTGGTGCATTATTAGTGAACACTTCTAGACACATTGGTATTGTTCTTTAACATTTGACTCAAGTGCACCCCTAGATTATTCTAACAGTTATATCTCGGTGATACATCATCCTATCGGAACCAGATTTTTTGTGCATAATCAGTGAGCATGTCTAGACACACTGACACTGTGGTTTAACATATAACTCCAGAGCGGCCCCTAGATTATTTAATCAGTTATAGCTCAGTGAATTATCATCCAATATGTACCAGATTTATTGTGCGTGATCAGTGATCACTTATAGACACATTGGTATTGTTCTTTAACATTTGACTCCATTGCGCCCCATAGATTATTCTAACAGTTATATCTCAGTGACACATCATCCGATCTGAACCAGATTTTTTGGGCATAGACACACTGGTACTGTTGAATCATGACTTATCTTAAGCCCAGCCCACTCAGAGAAAAAACTGATGATTATTGGATGACTCTTCAGGCTTGGCACTGTGTAAGATTTAAGATTGAAACCGTATTCGCTAACTGTTGATTACCACATATGACATGTTGAAAAGCATAAAGGAAGTTCTTTACATTTGTGATAAAACAGGAAGTGACAATAACTCACGTCTGGAAGGTCAGACTTTAGCCAAACTTGTTAAGGCTTGAAGCCAGACTCATACTGATATGGGAGGGAGGTGATTGCAAAGTTTTGGCATATACGCACCCTGGTGGACACGTGCGGGAATGACATGAGAGCATTCGCGACAGCGACTGGGAGATATTGCTGGAGCTCCCGCGGTCATGGGTGAAGTCGACGGTTCGGCGAACGCGCACCCTGGTGAACGGGCGCGGGACGGGCACCAGAGCATTCGCGATGGCAACTGGGCGGAGTCGCTCGAGCTCCCGCGGTCATCGTAAGGCCAGAGCAGTGCTTTGCTGCGAGGGCCTTCAATGCTGCTTGCAGCTTTAATATTTTATTATATCTTTATTCACCACTTAAGTAATAAAATTTAAGAAGTCTACATCAACAACGAAGTGGGTATTTTTTGTTATTCATAACTTATTTAAATTTTTAAATGACTAATTTAGATTAGTGCAAGGTAGTGTACTTTTGTTTGTTTTTTATGAGACTACGGTAGTTGAGAGAACAATGATCTTAATTCACACAAACAAAAATTGTGATTTTTATTTTAGCGAGAATCATACAGTCCTTGTGTTCACCTCCTAAACCCATAAAAAAAGTTAAAATGTGAAAGTGAAACATCAGCAGAATTCATATACTTTTTTTTAAGATAAAAGCCCATCTAAAAGATACAGTTTTTTAAAAGCTGCTGAGACAGATTTTTTTTTTAAACAAGTGAAAAATAATTTAACTTGTGCCACTTGTAATAATTGACTTGACATTTGCTTAAATTAAATTAGGGACATGTTTTATTCAATTCAATTCAATTCAATTCAATTCAATTTAATAAAATTTGTATAGAAAACGATACATAATCCAAAATAAAATGAAGTCAGTATTTATCTTAGCCGCTGGTCCTCAGACCAATTACACATGAATGCAAGAGAACAGCCAACATCTCTTCTCTGGGAATGTGAAGGTATTTGGCTCTGGACTCCAGGGGCGGTTTAGCTTTGCCCCGTCACCCCGTGCCCCCACCTCCCATCAGAACAGGGGTTGTTAATTTGTTGCGCTTGACCCCGGTCTTTGTGCCTGATGTGTATCTAGTTTGTAAAAAGTGCTTTTATCTGGTTTCTAAATATGTCTGGGCTCACAGGGTTATGATGCTTTTATATTGGTCAGGGAGGGAGACAATGGCCAAAGGGTACAAGTGCTGACCCCCACTCTCCCCACGCACTCCCCTCTCTCTGCTTCACTCCCAGCCTCCTCTCCTTTGCTTCATCCAGCCCTTTACACACCGATATGCATGGCCAAACGTTAGCATGCACACAAACATGCACTTTCTCTCTCACAGATTCACACTGTTATGCAAAGACGCACACACACCCGCACATGCTTGGACCCTGTTGTCCCATCTCCACCCCCTGTGGTCCTTTTGGCTTCTGTTTGTGTCTTCTGTGTGTAGGGTCACCAGGACATTCCTCAGTCGGCCCCTTGGCTCTGTTCATCCAGCTGGAACAGACTGAGATCCAACACAATCATCCATACCAACCACACAACCCCGCTTTGTTAAAATTACAATACAAATAATCTGCAACAGCAGCATTTGCTACAATAAAAGATGCACCATTGTTGTGATGAAACTATATATACATTTTTATATTCTGAGCAGAATTTCAACAGTTTTCCCTCATGGACACCAGATTTTCCAGCAAATTAATCACCCTGAGTTACATTGCTACAACTTGTATGAGCATCTTGAAAACAAAAACAGAAAAAAGTCCACAATGGGCCAAGGCACAAAATATAATAAAGTTTAATGTTTTGGTTCAGTTGCTAAGTTAAAATCTGACCATTGTCATGATTTGTATTTACGCTCTAATTCTGACCTTGGAAATATATATTGTCCACAGGAATTCAGCAAGACCTCAAATACAGAGAGGAAAACAAGTATTTGATTCCCTGCTGTTTTTGTACGTTTGTAAATGTACAGAGAAATAAACATTCTGAAATTCTTTATGATAAATTAATTTAAATGTGGTGAGACAGAAGAATATCATCAAAATAAAATTAAAAAAAATCACAAAAACACATTACATAAGTTATAAATTGATTTACAAATTATTGAAGACAGTAATATTTTATGCACAACAACCAGACTAGTCGTGTCTTCATAGTTTACAATAAAGCAATCAGTCAATCAATCAATCGGTCCATCAGCAACACCCCTAATCCAAACTTATTTTGAACATAAAATAAACCTGCCTACAGGTTACATGTCTGCAGGACCAACAAAAGACGTCCAGGACAAGACAGTAGATGTGCACAGAGCTAAGACAACAGGACCATCTGCAAGTAGCTTAATGAGAAGATCACAGTTGTTCATGCAATTATTCAGAAATAAAATAGTTAAAATGATCACCAGTCACCCTCATTCTGAACGCTCTATGCAGGATCTTGTCTCATGAGGTGAGGATGATCATGACAAAAGTAAGGGGTCAGAATAAAAAACTTTTTATAGAGAGTGTTATTGATCTTAAGTAGACCTGACACAATAACAAATTTTGCTGGGCGATTCATTGTCTCAGAAATTATTGCAATAAACGATAATATTGTTTGAAATTTGACAATAATTAGTAATTATTGTCAAATTTAAGAAGAAATGTTGGTTAATTTGTTTTGTGAGTAGTAACTTTTTTCGACCACTGGATGGCAGTATAAGACTGTTTGAACTGAAGAATGGATAGTGAGGGAGCGAGCAGTGTGTCTCTTTAAGAAAAATGGGAGGGAGGCCCCTTGACGTGACATGGGCTGTCTCCTTCCTGTTTTTCGGTTCCCAAATTGGCGAACGCTCGGTGTGGTTTGAGTTCTTTAGCATAGCATTTTTCACACAAAGCTTTTAATAAAAAATCAGTAAACAAGTTCTCAGCTTCTTTTTGCAGAGAAAAACAACTTTTTATACAAAGGCACGGGTTTTAACTGTGAATTTTGGAGCTTCGACAAGACAGAGATTTTTTCCGGAGGTCGGCCTGTTAGCTTAGCTCGTACCTTAACTTCTCAGTTTAGCTGATTTTAACGATCCAAAAACATGGTTTTGGATCGTTAAAATGGATTTTAAAGAGAAAAGAGAAAGAGAGGAGTCAGTGAAGAGCACTGGAGTTGAGCCTTTTGTCATCCAGTGTCTTCAGTAGCAAGAGAGAGACACGAAGAAACGATAAAGCCAATAAACATGAGGTTGATAATTTTCATTTATCATGAAATTGATTTATTGTTTATCGTGACAAGCCTAATGTTAAAGCAGTTTGGGCCAGTCATCAAGAACACCATTAATAGCACACTACACTATAATTAGATTAAAATCTTGACGCTCCTGCAAGGTCCCCTTGCTCCAGAAGGCACATCAGACCTGTCTTAAGTCAATGAACATCTAAATAATTCAGAAATTACTTTGGAAAAAGTGGTGACCAGATGGGACCAAAACTGAGTTCTCTGGGATTAACTACCTGCAGTGTGTGGAGGAACACAAATTTGGAGTATGACCTGAAGAACACTATCCTTACAGTCAAGCAGAGGTGAAAACATTATAATCTGTTGCTGTTTTGTTTGTTTTCCTTCAGGAACAGGATGACTTCACCACATTGAAGGGCAAACAGATGGAGAAATGAACAGAAACAATATCTTGATGCATGCTCAATAATCCAGGTAGAAAAATCCCAAAAAGTTCAATCTGGTCCTCTGGACATTCAAAAAAAAACAAAAGCAAAACAAAGCAAAAAAAATTCTAGAAACGTTTCGTCTCTCATCCAAGAGACTTCCTCAGTCTGAGGTGCTGTTTTCAGCTCAGTCTCTTAAATAGCACCTTCTTAGAGTGGATCAACCAGTTTGCTGCTGACAACCAAAACCAGCTGATCACATGCTCAAGAAGTTGTTTTGACCCTAACAATGGGTCATTAGCACCCACACAGACCAGTATTTGCAGTTTGACTCCCATCACCCTTT
>NC_056498.1:83644556-83656600 GCF_014905685.2 Nematolebias whitei
TTTTTTTTTTTTTTTTTTTTTAATGTCCAGAGGACCAGATTGAACTTTTTTGGAACAGAAACAATGTTGGAGAAGAATCCCCTTCTCTCAGCCTGAAAACTGAAGATGGGCTGTGGATGGGTCTTCAAAAGTGCCAATGGCCCAAAACATACCACCAAGAGAAGAAAGGAGTGGCTATACAAGAAGCACAGTAAGGTCGTAAAGTGACCGTGTCAATCCCCAGACCCCGGTCCTTTAGAGGGAGTTGAAGCTTCCAGTTGCCAGGAAACCTGAAGGATTCAGAAAGTTCCTGTAAGGAGGAATGGGCTGAGATCCCTTCTGAGATGTGTGCAAACCTGCTGACCAACTACAAGAAAACACTTCATGCTGTGCCAACAAAGGCTCCTGTTGGCCTTGGAGATAAAATACTTAATTCACTCAGTAACATACAGAACAATTAGAAACTTTTAAGCAATGTATTTATTTTTTATTCCCACATATATTGTCTCTCTCCACAAAAATAAAACTACAATTAAATATAAAGACTTACGTTGTGTTTAAGGAGCAAACTAAAAATATTAACAATAAATGAATTAATTACCTGCACTGTCAGAAGTGTTAAAGTCTCTTCATCTGTTTGTTTGAAACTGATATCCTAATAGACGAGTCCGTCTGATGACTGCACATTTCAAGTAATTTGATGTATTTGTTCAGTTTTGTAAGTCTGAGCTACATCAAGAGGTAATACATGCACTCATACACACACACACACATTGATGGCAGACTATGACACACGTACATGAATGGACTCTGACACACACAATCTAAATGTGTTGTACTCTTTGTGACTTCTCTACTTGCACATTTTTACAATCTGCTCAAGTTTTTGCATTTTTGCACCTTACACAGTTTTTATCTCTGCTGCTATAAAAACAGAAAAACTTTGTGCTGTTAACCACATATCAGAACGTTTCTACCTCATGTACAGTACCACTTACACATGTACTAATCAACATGTATCTTTAGTCTTATCTCTTAATTACTTGTTTAGATTAAATGTATTTTTGTATTTATTAGGTCTGTTTGTATTTATTGTTCTCTTACATATCTGCATTGTGTGTTGTTTTGTTTTGCATGTTATATTCTGCACCGTGATTCTGGGGAACACGGTTTCATTTCAATATGTACCCTATTTTTCACTGTATAAGTCACACCTTTTTGCATAAATTAGCATGCCCTGCGACTTATACAGTGAAGCAACTTATTTACATTTTTTCCCCATATTTATAATCCAATTTTTGGCTGAGATCTGACAATTTCATTCACTCAGACATGGAAAATATTGAACACTACCATTTTCAGCCACTAGAGGGCCCTCGACTAATATGGCAAACCAACTGTCTCATTAATAGGTAAAAGTGGAAATTAATGACACACTTGGCTTGCCATACCAAGCCACCTTCATCTCGCTCCAGAACTTCTGGAGCAAACATTAAATCAGCTGCATTTTACCACACCACCCAGGTGAAATGCAGCTGATTTGACCATTAAAGTGCATTTATTAAGGAAAAGTTCAACTGAGACACACCTTTACTATAATGTCAAGCAAACAAATAATTGTTTTTAAGTGTTAATCTTGTTAAATTCTTGTTAAAGTCCTCCCGTGCACGCTCCCGCGGCCGCCATTTGGCAGCCAGTCGATTTTTGGCACAACACAGGCCCACATTTCCAGGTTGTCAGCGGTGATGCATAATATATGCGACTTATACGGCAAAGCGATGTATTGATGTTTTTTTCCACTTTATTAGATATTTTTGGACTGATGCAACTTGTACGGCGGTGCGATGTGTACGGCGGCAAGTACAGTACTTGTACGTAGCTGAAATGACGAAAAAAAACTCTCTGACTCTAACAACTATAGTTTTATATCAAGGTGAGATCATAAATATAGCATCACACCTTTTTAGACATTAAGTTTAATAAAAAAAATTATATTCTTTTAACTGGGGCATGAGAATGCCCATTAAATTTACCAAGCTGTGTGTTTGCATGGTCTGGATCAACAAGGTGCACGACTGACAAGTTAGTCACTGGGATCCAGCAGGACCAGAGCTTCAGTGATCACAGACTTTTTTTTCCTTCTCAAATTGTGGTGGGAGAGACGCTCATTAGGATAATGTGATGTATGAATAACACTGGTGTCAGTTCCCAACACACACACCCACGCTGTAAAGGCTGCCGTGTTCAGTGCACGCATACTTTAGATACTGGAACATTTAAAACTGTTTAAAATGTGAAGTCTCACTCTGCTAAATGCACACATTAAAGGAATGAAAGTAATCTATTCATAACCACATGTAGATTGGAAACCAAGCATCCCAAAAATTGTTATATCCTCAGTATAAATTAGAGAATCATTATAACTAACATAAAAAAAACCTTTATTTTTAGCAAAGTGCATTTGTTGGTAAATGGGTGCTTTATAAATAAATAAATAAAATAAATAAACCTCTGTGATGATTAACTGCTTTTCACTCTGAACTGACTGTGTTTGAGCTTTGAATTATAATTAATGGACAAAGAGTTAATAAATGCAAAGATATGCTTCTGGGAAATTGTGATAATGACATGCAAACCGGATTCCAAAAAAGTTGGGACACTAAACAAATTGTGAATAAAAACTGAATGCAATGATGTGGAGATGGCAAATGTCAATATTTTATTCGTAATATAACATAGATGACAGATCAAAAGTTTAATCTGAGTAAATGTAACATTTTAAAGGAAAAATATGTTGATTCAAAATTTCACAGTGTCAACAAATCCCAAAAAAGTTGGGACAAGTAGCAATAAGTGGCTGGAAAAAGGAAATTGAGCATATAACGAAGAGCTGGAAGCCCAATTAACACTAATTAGGTCAATTGACAACATGATTGGGTATAAAAAGAGCTTCTCAGAGTGTCAGTGTCTCTCAGAAGCCAAGATGGTAAGAGGATCACCAATTCCACCATTGTTGCGCAGAAAGATAGTGCAGCAATACCAGAATGGTGTTACCCAGCGTAAAACAGCAAAGACTTTTAAGTTATCATCATCAACTGTGAATAACATCATCAAAAGATTCAGAGAATCTGGAACAATCGCTGTGCGTAAGGGTCAAAGCCGTAAAACTCTACTGGATGCTAGTGATCTCCGGGCCCTTAAACATCACTGCACCTCAAACAGGAATGCCACTGTCAAGGAAATAACAGAATGGGCTCAGGAATATTTCCAGAAGCATTGTCAGTGAACACAATCCACCGTGCCATCCGCCGTTGCCAGCTGAAACTCTATAGTGCTAAGAGGAAGCCATTTCTATTCAAGCTCCACAAGCTCAGACGTTTGCACTGGGCCAGAGGTCATTTAAGATGGAGTGTGGCAAAATGGAAGACTGTTCTGTGGTCAGATGAATCACGATTTGAAGTTCTTTATGGAACACTGGGACGCCATGTCATCCAGACCAGAGAGGACAAGGATAGCCCAAGTTGTTATCAACGCTCCGTTCAGAAGCCTACATCACTGATGGTATGGGGTTGCATGAGTGCTTGTGGCATGGGCAGCTTGCATGTCTGGAAAGGCACCATTAATGCAGAGAACTATGTTCAGGTTCTAGAACAACATATGCTCCCATCTAGACGTCATCTCTTTCAGGGAAGACCCTGCATTTTTCAACACGATAATGCCAGACCACATTCTGCAGCAATCACAAAATCATGGCTACGTAGGAGAAGGATACGGGTACTGAAATGGCCAGCCTGCAGTCCAGATCTTTCACCTATAGAGAACATTTGGCGCATCATAAAGAGGAAGGTGCGACAAAGAAGGCCCAAGACGATTGAACAGTTAGAGGCCTGTATTAGACATGAATGGGAGAGCAATCCTATTTCTAAACTTGAGAAACTGGTCTCCTCTGTCCCCAGACGTCTGTTGAGTGTTGTAAGAAGAAGGGGGGATGCCACACAGTGGTAAAAATGGACCTGTCCCAACTTTTTTGGGATTTGTTGACGCCATGAAATTTGGAAACAACAGATTTTTCCCTTAAAATGATACATTCTCTCAGTTTAAACTTTTGATCTGTGATTTGTGTTCTATTCTGAATAAAATATTAGATGTTGGCACCTCCACATCATTGCATTCAGTTTTTATTAATTTTGCAGGTACTGTTTTAAATTGGTATTTATTTTTATGGTAAACTGTAAAGTACAGCTCCATGATTATATAATTAAACTTCAAAATGCATAAAATGTATAATACAATAAAGATTAGCGAAATAAAACTGATAACTGTTGTTAAAGTGCTGATTACAGTAGCAATGATTATATTTAACCTCAGTTAGACAGTACTTTTTACTATGATCAGTAAAATAACAATGTGGTCAAAAACACTTTCAAATATACTGGTTTGTCAAATGATGACACAAAAACACACAAGAAATGTATTTAAATTGATAAACACTGGGCTGTTAAAAATCCTGACATTAAAGATAATTAATTTGTGCTAAGTGTTGGCACAGAGGTTAGAGATGGCGAGCCCTGATCGGAAGGTGGTCGGTTTGAACCCCCCAGACCGACAACATCAAAATGTGGGTTTCTGGCATCATGGACAAGAGCCAGGTCCTGCTGGAAGATGAAATCTGCATCTCCATAAAGATCCTCAGCAGAAGGAATCATGAAGTCCTCTAAAACATTCTGGTAGACTGTTGCGGTGACCTTGGATTTAAGAAAGCAGAGTTTACCAACACCTGCACTGGACATCGCCCCCAAATCATTGTGGATATTTCACACTGGACCTCAAGCAGTATGGGTTCTGTTCCTCACCCTTCTTCCTCCCAACACTTGGACCTTGGTTTTTGAATGAAAGGCACACTTTACTTTCATCGGAAAAGCGGACCGAGGAACCCGACAGTTGTAGCCCGTCTCCCGGACGCATCTGAATGTGGTGATTTTTGAAGATGTGACTCGCCTCATTCCACTCTTTCTGGATCTCTGCCAGATTCTGGACTCTTCTCTGTTTGATAATCCACTGAAGCCCACAGTCATCTCTTTTGCTGGTGCATCTTCTCCTGCTACATTTTGCCCTTCCACTAGACTTTCCATTGATAGGGGAGTGGTGGTGCAGAGGTTAGAGAGGGTGGGCTTGTGATCGGAAGATCGCCGGTTCGGGCCCTGGTACCGACAACATAAAAAACGTGGGTGGGGTAGGTGAAGCACCCACACCTGCCCCCACCCTCATTCGTCCCACTCTGGGTCCTTGAGCAAGGTCCATAACCCCCACCATCTGCTCCACCGGGTGTCCTAGATAGCAGCTCTCTGCTCCACACAGAGGGCTGTGGTAGCTCGGTGGTCTGTTGTTGCGTCAGGAAGGGCATCTGGCGTAAAATAAATAACTGCCAAGTCTTCGTGCAACTTAGTTCACTGTGGCAACCCCTAACGCAGAGAGCAGCCGAAAGAAGAAGAAGAAGAAAGAACTAGACTTTCCATTGATATGCTTGGACACAGCACTCTGTGAACAGCCAGCCTCCTTAGCTATGAACTTTTGTGGCTTACCCATCCTATGGAGGGTATCAGTGATGGTCTTCTGGCCAGTTGTTATGTCTGCAGTCTTCCCCATATTGAACCGAACTGAGACGAAGTAAAAACTGAAGCAATGACACCTGGGGAAACCTGTGCAGGTGCTTTGAGTTTAGTAGATGATTAGTGTGTCACACTCAGTTTAAAACAGTCATGCCCTGCAACATTTGGGCTGATTTCTCCACAGTATTCTAATTTTTTTTTATATCCTGTTATCGTGGGTTTCATGAGCTGGAAGTCCAAATTATGCAAAAATAAACAAATAAATACTTGAAATCATTTAAACTGTGGGCCCTGAATCTATCATCTATTAAAGATTAACTTTTTGAATGGAATTATGGAAGTTAAACAACTTTTCCATGATATTCTAATATTTTGGAAAGGGTCTGTAGAATGAGAAAGATTATTCAAAAGTTGAAGATGTTCATGACAGAACAAGAAAAAGACTAACCAAGTATGGTTTTTGTTAGAAAGGTTGACTTTTCTCTCTGAAAATAATATGGCAGCACGCCAGATTTCTGCCATTCTAAAACAGCTTTTTATAGTGGGTCATCAAAAGCTACATTAAAACCTTTAAACTGCCAACAATTTTGCATTACATGTTTGTTTCAACAAACACAAATATTCCTGCCAGAAGTACTCCAAGCAGCCCCTGAAGTGCTGTTATCATTTGCTTTAAAAATAAAAAAAGATTTATATGTCAACAACTGTGTAATGAAAAAATGACAGTGATGTAAAGTTTATGAAACAGAGGTTGAAAGAACTGCAATGAAATATGTGAGCTTATAAGGAGCTTGAGTATTCCACTTACAAAAAACAGCCACTGGAAGGGCACTTTCTGTATACACTAGTCCCTCGTTTATCGCAGGTGTTTGGGACCACGCCCCCCCCCCCCCCCCCCCAAAAAAAAAACCAACAAAAAAACAAAACAAAAAAAAAACCAAAAAACATAAAGTATGGATACAGTAGTCCAAATTCAAGTTCAGTTCAAGTTCAGTAAACTTTGTCATGGCATGTGTCAGGCTGTAATCACATCACCTGTTACTCCCAATCTCCTGCTATAAATAAACAATTTAAATTTAAATACTGTAACATTTTAAATTAACAATTCATGCAGCATGAATTGTTAATTTAAAATGTTACAATATTTAAATTTAAATTGTAGAGAAGAGAAGTGCAGCAGGACATCCAAGGATGTCACACAGCTTCAGCTCTGCAGCACAGAGCAGAAATATACTTCTTGATCAATTACACTTCAACAACTGAACTTAGAAATTTTAAACCATTTAAAAATAACTTTTAACACATATATTTTATGATTATGATGATTTTTATGATGTGAGATATTTTGAATTTTAAGTTGGAAGACAAAAGTCGATCGATGCATCTGGAAAGCAAAGAGTTAACCCTTCACAAAGCTGCAGCAGGAGAAATGAAGGAGATCAGCTGATCAGCTGCAGGAGGGAGCTTCCTCCGGCACTTGTGGGCTGTGCACGATGCAAAATCATATAAAATAATTTATTTTAAATAAACAACCCATGGCTCATCCATCAATCTGCCAATTGTGTCATGTCCAGTCTTGTTAAAATCCGCGATATAGCGAGCCGCGAAGTAGCGAGAGACTACTGTATTTTGGTTCTAGTTCCAAAACAGAATAAATGTTGAGGGTTACATTACAGGGCATCACAGTGGTTCAAATGGTAGAGTTGCCACCTCTCAGTCAAAAGGTCGCCGGTTCAAATCCCAGCCCACAACCTTTCTGGGTGGAGTTTGCATGTTCTCTCCGTGCATGCGTGTTTTCTTCGGGTGCTCCTGTTTCCTCCCACAGACCAAAAACATGCATGTTAGGCTGATTGGTAACTCTAAATTGTCCCTAGGTGTGAGTGAGAGAGTGAATGGTTGTTTGTCTCTATGTGTCCCTGTGATGGACTGGTGTCTGGTGATCAGTTATCTCACTGATCTTCTGCAGCCATATGTCCCACCGCGCTCTCTGAGGTCAGCAGACCAGATGCTTCTCTCAGTCCCAGAAACCTGTTGTAAGCTCAGAGGTGACAGGGCTTTCTCTGTTGCAGGTCCACGACTGTGGAATGAGTTGCCACTGAGTGTCCGGCAGGCTCCCACACTCTCAGTCTTTAAGTCTCGCTTGAAGACCCACTTCTATTCTCTTGCCTTTACCACGTTGTGATTTGTTTTGGTCCGGTGTGTACTCTACACTGTTAGCCATTTTAGTTAGCTTCTGCTGCTATTTGTATCTGTATTTCTATTTTATGTTTTCCTGTCCGCTGTGCATGTTTGTTTTCTTTTGTACAGCACTTTGGTTGGCCTTGTTGCTGTTTTAAGTGCTCTATAAATAAATTGGTATGATATGGTATGGTAGGTGTCCCCGCCTCTTGCACAGTGATAGCTGGACATGGGCACCAGTGACCCGAAAAGGATGAAGTGGATGGATGTGTTACAAAGAGGATATGGTGTTAAACTTGTGACAAAACAAACAAGCAGATCTTCTACTGCCCCACAGAGCATTCGAGTGTTTTACCCGATGGGCTCGGGCTCGAGTTAACAACAACCACAACTGGTGCTGTTAACGTGTTGGTGGAATCGAACTTGGAGGCAGATGATATGATTTGGTGGAAGCAGCTGGAAAAAAAAATCCACTCAACTATCCATTCAGAATTACACCCTATTCAAATAAAACGAGGCTGTTCAAATAGCTACAAAATGTTTGATCTGACTGGTTCATAACTTTAAAAAAAATTATCACTTTGAACTTTCTAAAATACATTGTTAATTTTTGTCATTTGGTAATGGTTTACAACACTGATCAGTATCTGCTCTGACTCCAGAGTCATGAATTGTTCTCTGGTGTAATCATTCAGATAAACGATGTAGTAAAGTTCATCTTTCCATCCCATTTTGACACAGACTACAAAAGTTTGCGTCCTTTTCATTTACCTCTAAATCTCTTTTCATTTAGAGTTTCATGAAAAATATCTATAAGCTGATTGAACACCTGTACGTGGCAAACGTATAATGAGAAACGTTTTTGTTCTTTGTGCTTGTTAGTGGTGTGATTGTGCATGTATGTTTATGTGTGCTAGATGTTTCTCTCACTATCTTTATGTATGTGGTCAGTGTGGGGCACCTGCAAGGTGTCTCTCTCTCTCTCTCTCTCTCTCTCTCTCTCTGGGGTAATGTATGTCTGAAGCTATCTGTGTGCATATGGAATGTAAGCTGTGAGTGTGTGAGAATGTGTGTGTAATGAGGGGGTTCAGAGGGAGCTGTGATTATTCTCGCCTCCTGTGGTGCAGGTCCTCTGGCTCTGTGGGCCCCAGGGAAAGCGCCCTGTATTTAGTGTGTGGGAACACACATTCTGCCCCCTTATCGCTGCATTGTTGCAGCCTCGCTCTTTTCTTCTCTTTTTTTAACTAATTGAATTCTTGACTCCTGAGCCACAGGGACTGCTCGGGAGAGACCAAAGAGAAAGACATGAATTTCAGGCTTTTTCTTGCGGTTGAGTGGGGCAGAAGAGTGGGGGGTGAAATAGGAGTGTGTGAGGTTGGGTGTTGGTGGTGGTGGCAGTGGGAGCGTAGTCAGAGAGGGGTGACAGGCTGGCTTGGTGGCTACAGTGGTGTCATTCTGTACTTACAAAAGGTCAAAGGTCTTCCTCCCCTGGTGGTTGTAAGAACATATTGAATTGGGAAGGGTTTATCCAACAATCGTTTTCTCCTTTTGGAAACTTTCAAAGGCACTTTTGGCCCATGTGACATCTTTGTAGTTGTGCTTGAGGAATTCTAGACAAAACACCTATACCCCTTTCCCAGATCTTACCTTGAGGTTAGATTCTCTCTTCACTGTCTCAGCAACGGGCCCAGACAACAGTCCCAAAGAGCTCTACAGTGACTGGTCTGAATTACTACTGGCCAGTAGCTCTCACCCCAATAGTCGCTACATGCTTTTAAAAACTGGTCATGACCCACATCAAAACAACCATCAACAATAAACGAGGACCCACACCAGTATGCATAACGCAAAAATCGATCAACAGAGGATGCCATCGCCTCTGTGGTCCACACTGCTCTCACCCACCTGGAGAAGAAGGACTCCTATGTCCATATGCTTTTTGTGGACTTCACGTCTGCCTTCAACCCCATGATCCCCCAAACCCTGATGGACAAACTATTCACACTAGGACTAAGCCCCTCCATTTGCAACTGGGTACTAGACTTCTTAACAAACAGACCACAGTCAGTGAGGATCCACAACTTCTCCTCCTCCACCATAAGCCTCAGCACTGGCTCTCCTCAGGGATGTGTGCTGAGCCCTCTCGTGTTCACTCTGCTCACATATGACTGTGCATCTACCCATCCAGGCTGTCATATTGTAAAGTTTGCAGATGACACAGCGGTAGTGGGATGCATCACAAGCAATGATGAGTCCAGCTACAGGCAGGCGGTGGAACACCTGGAGAGCTGGTGCAAGGAGAATAACCTTCACATCAATGTGAAAAAGACGAAGGAGATGATCGTGGACTTCAGAAGGAACAAAAACACCTACACCCCCTGAAAATAGGAGGATCAGTGGTGGAAGTGGTCTCCAGCCACAAGTACTTGGTTGTCCACCTGAACAACAACCTCAGCTGGAGCAAAAACACCACCAGCCTGATCAAGAAAGCTCATCAGAGACTCTACTTCCTCAGGCAGCTGAGACAAGCTGGTCTGTGAAGCTCAGTCCTCACCTCCTTCTACAGGTGTGCTGTGGAGAGCATCCTGTGCTCCAGCTTCAACGTGTGGCATGGAGGCTGCACAGCTGCGGAAAGAACATTTTTGCAGAGAGTGGTGAAGGCTGCACAGAAGTCTGTTGGAGTCAGCCTCCCCACCATCACAGACATCTACACCTCCAGATGCAGGAAGAGGGCCACCTGCATCATGAAGGACCCCACTCACCCAGCACACACACTTTTTGCCCCGCTCCCCTCTGGCAGGAGGTTGAGGAGCATTAAGTGTATAACCACTAGACTGAGGAACAGCTTCTACCTTGAGGCTGTTAGACTCATGAATGTCTAACTAGAATAATCACTGTGAAAAATCACATCATGTTGCTGCTGATCTGTTTCATGTTGCTGTGTTCATTCATAATCATCTGCTCACACAGACTCATGTTCGTGCTGCTATTCAGCATATTGTTTTTATGCTATTAGTGCTTAGTGTATTCTTAGTTAATGTTTTTCTTAGTTCATATCTTAGATCTTATTGTTTTTCTTTTAAATTTTATTGTTGGATGTAACTGGGAACCTGTGTACATAATTTTGTTCCACCAAATGTTCATTCATTCAACCTTTATTTACATGTGATGTGTATATGACAAATAAAGAAACTTTGACTCTATTAGCTATGTTTACATGCACAAAATTCTTTGACCGGGTTGAAATGTTTTCAGATTAAATAATTAAAATGTATTGTTTACACGGGCACAGTCTGTTCACGACGAGTGTTTACATGCAGCGGGCTTTGTTCTGAACAGAAGTACTGACATGAGCAGAGTGGTAAACTCTCCTTAAAAAAAAAATCACAGAAGAAGAAGTTCTACTTCTGGTTTACTTCCAGGATGAATGTAAACAAACCTGAGCACCCAAAATGGACCCGCAACAGGTTTTAATGACGGTGGAGACGTTACTGCACTCCCTGACTGAGCTACAGGTAATACAGATCATTTTGAGCTCTTTCAGAGTTTCTAGTAGAAATGTTGTGTCGCTCACCGACCAGTTTTACTTCCTCGACATGCTAATGTTATTAGCATTAGCCAGGCGGGAATGACAAAGTCACACATGCGCAGTCAGGTCAGTTTTTCACGATCAGATAAGAACGAACAGATCAAGCGTTTACATGGACACCGTTCCGGTTATGGCGTCAACCACCCGTTTCGTTCTGATCACAAATTCTTTCGGATCATGCTGAATAAACAAAAAATAACTAACGGGGCGTTTACACAACGCATTTTTATTCCGAACGGCCTTTTAATCCGATTATTTATATCCATGTAAATATAGCTAGTGACTCTGACTCCTTTATTCTTGTGGCAGCGTAAAAGGCCCATGATGGCTATATGTAAGAACATCAGACATCTCCAGCAGAAAAATGGCACAATGTGCTTCTAGCATAGGTTTCACACCTCCTTACATGAATTACAATCAGTGGCAAATGAACAGGCCAACAAAGGGATCTCAATGCTTCTAACAAACAAAACTCGCATTTCTCACACGGGAAGTTTCATCTTAATAGAGCAACAATATCAAACCACAGCTCAGCCACAATTCTGACTCCCACAGTCCATTCATCAATCAATCAATCAATCAATCAATCAATCAATCAATCAATCAATCAATCAATCAACCAATCAATCAAGTCCAGTATTTACCTCAGTCAGTTGAAATAAGTATCATAGTTTTTTTTTTTTTTTTTT
>NC_056498.1:83657516-83660533 GCF_014905685.2 Nematolebias whitei
TCCATCCATCCATCCATCCATCCATCCATCCATCCATCCATCCATCCTCTGCACACATTACAAAGCAGCAGGCATTATGCCAGAGGTGTAGGTAGTATGGAGGACAGAACGTGACAAAATGAACTAAATAAATACATAACACATACATAACAATTAAATGTATCATTTAATTATTAAATACATCATTAAATCATTAAATCCATTCATCAATTCATCCATCCAATCATTATCTTTTACCTGATTCTTCCATTTTGGGTCACGGGGGTCCATGTCCAGCAATCACTGTGCGAGGGGCGGGGAACACCCTGGACAGGTCATAATTATCACAAGACCATACAGAAACAAATGGGATAACCATCAATATAAGCTAAAGATGTTCAAAAAGTATTTATACAAAGAAATATAATTGATATGATTGATTACATTTAGCCCTGTGATGGACTTGCGACCCGTCCAGGGTGTACCCCGCCCCTCGCACAGTGATTGCTGGACATGGGCACCAGCGACCCAAAATGGAAGAAGCGGGTAAAAGATAATGGATGGATGGATGATGATTACAATTAATTAATTATGAAATTTATAACTATTATTAGTTTGTGTAAATATGAACATTTGTATGGAAATGTGGGTAAATATGAATAGAGTTTTGTGTTTATTTACACGTAGTTGTCTACTCGTGGTGCAGGTGTCCATGCTGGAATCGTAGCTTCAGTCTTACAGCTTGTTTTAATAACATTTTACAGCCAGCCACCTTGCTTCTTAACACAGCATTCTTTAATAAATATTAATATTCTAAATAATGTTTCAATAAATGAACAAGTGGATAAAAGTAACAATTTGGGTGTGTGCAAACGAAGCTCTAAGCCAGCAGGCAAAAACAGGAATAGCCTCACAAATGTGAAAAATCGAAGCTAATGAGAGAGAGATCTTTGACGTCCACAGAAAAAAGAAAACCTGAGAGCTGAGCTCAAAGTGGTGCAAAAACATTCTGTCAGCCATGATCCAATGAGAGCTACTCTGATGCTTCACACCTGCAGCTGCCTAAAGCACACGTCCACTTGTTTGGTCTTGTTAAAACAGTATTGTCTATGAGAAGAACGCTGGTCCACCACCCAACCACCTGTAACACGTCACACTGCCTTGGCATGAATACCCCAGGCAGGAAACAGAAAGCATTGTTAGGAAAAGAAACAAGCTGAACTGACAGTCAGGTGCACACAAACATTAAATGACTTCACGAGTTTATGGAAGACATTTAGTAGAAAATATTAATGGAATTGTTTGCAAAATTACAGTTTTATCAAGTCTTGTTAACAACTTAGAGTGCTTTTACAACACAAGTCACATCTAGCATGTCTACATGAACAGCCTGTCATGTGTCAGATCCTGTCTGTCTGCCTGTCTGTCTGCCTGAGCCACCACTGGGAGATTTTCAGGGACAGCAGTGTATCAAACTGTACAGGAACGATTTGGGTTGTACAGCTAGTAAAACATTTAATGGGATTAAACAATGCTTATTCAGTAAGTTGTGTAGTATGGAGGACAGAATGTGACAAAATGAACTAAAAAAATACATAATACATACATAGCAATTGAATGTACCATTTAATTATTAAATACATCATTAAATCATTAAATCCATCCATCCATCCATTATCTTTACCCGCTTATTCCATTTTGGGTCACGGGGGTCGCCGGTGCCCATGTCCAGCAATCACTGTGCGAGGGGCGGGGTACACCCTGGACGGGTCGCAAGTCCATCACAATCATTAAATATACAATTAAATTATTAAATACACCATTAAATAATAAAATGTACCTTTTAAATTATTTATTTCATGATTTATTTATTTATTTAATTTTGTTACCTTCCGCCCTCCAGTGACGCCATGAAATTATGTTCACTGTCAGCCTCACTCGTCAAACTCAGTGGGCGGGACTAACCCTAATCCTGACGCCTGACTGGCTGCTCCTCACAGCAAGAGACGACAAATCAACCACAGAAAATCGATTGATCCACAGGCCAGAAAATATATTCCGAAGAAACTTTAGGAAACGGTAATTGTGTTTACGTGTAATTGGATGAAACCTTTTCTCATCAGTCCTAAGCAATGGAGTTCACATGCTCAGCGTTAGTCCCGCCCACTGAGTTTGATGAGTGAGACTGACAGTTAACATAATTTCATGGTGACACGAGGGTGGAATGTGACAAAATAAATAATTGAAAAAATCATGAAATAAATAATTTGTGTTTTTAAAAATTTTATTGTATATTTAATGGTGTATGTAATAATTTAATTGTTTATTTAATTATTTAATTATATATTAAATAATTAAATGATACATTTCATTATTGTGTATTTATTTTTGTCACCTTTCGTCCTCCACAGTATGGAGGGTTTACTGAGTTCTTTTCTTCTTGAGTAAGCAGCTTTGAGGCTGCTGCCCAACAGATGGCTGAAAGGTGAACTTTGATTTCCACCCAAATACAATAGAAAATTTGTGACATCTTTATAAATAATAAAGATCCAAACCTTTTCCCCAAAAAGTCTGTTTTGTCCCTGTACAGCCAGGTATCTCTAGTCCTCTGCATCCTAAACTTATTCCTAGATTAAAACACCTATAAGGCTTATTCCTGATCCTCCATGAATTTATAATTATTCCTTTTCCATCTATTCAATTTTAAAATGTGATGACTGTTGCTAAATTATGCCACAAGGTGGCCTGCTATCTTCCTGTATTTCACATCTTACCAACCACTGACAACCTCCAACTCTTTAGATTCTGTAAAGTTATTTTTCTTGGTATAATTACTCACACAAGAATCCAAACTTTCTTAATAGCATCTGTTACATATTTAACCGTTCAAAGCGTAAAACTTTTTTTTACATTTTTTATTTTAGATGCAGAATGATCTTAGTTTCATCCATCAAAAAAAAAAAATTCATTATCCAATATCCATTCCAACATATCCTGATCTCACTAATTTAATGTTTCTAAACCATATATATATATAT
>NC_056498.1:83660633-83678256 GCF_014905685.2 Nematolebias whitei
ATATATATATATATATATATATATATATATATATATATATATATTTTATTTTTTTTTTCCCCCCAAGATTTTTAAGTCTCTAATTGTGTCAGTTTATTTTATTAAAGAGACTAAAAATCAACACCCTACCCCAAAATTTAAAACAGATAATAAAAAGTTATAAAATTATTTGCATGTCACTGAGAGAAACAAGTCTTTAGTTCTCTTTAACGCAGTCATAAGTCAATATGGGTTTATGCTTATGTGGATCACAGATACGATTGATTAATTAATTAAATCCAATCAACTGATCAACCAACCAACCCCAATCAATTTCTTCTATTCCAGCCTTTTTACTACCATGGGCAGGACCAACAGCTACCCAGTGATGTACAAGTTAATGTGCAAGGACAAGACAGTGAGTATGCACAAGGCTTAAATGAACAACACAATGAACAAAAGGTGAGAAGATGACAAGAGGTGGTGAGACGTGTCAGAAATGAAAGACATCTTTAAAAAGTCCAGCCATCACCTTCAGTCTGGAGCTCCATGCAAGATCTTGTTTTGTGGGGTGAGGATGATCACAAGTGTTTTTTACCCACAACTACTCAGAAGGAACTTGATAATGATGTAAAGGCAGTTGAGACCACTGACACTAAGAACATCACTGTAAACACTAGGGGTGTAACGGTACACGTGGGTGTATTGAACAGTTTCGGTACAACATGTTCGGTTCAGTCCACGTGCGTACCGTTTCGGTTATTTTATCACTCATTAAATTTTATTAACGAGAAATCATGTGCCGCGGAACTAAAGTTCCTAAGCGTGTTTCAGCACGGCGCTATTATCTTGCAGCACACGTAGCATTAGCAGCCTAGCATCTCGTTGTGGTCTCCTGTTTGGGAACATTATGGCTTTCTTGTTAAAAGACAAGTGAACAAATCCAAAGCTGTGTGTCGACGTTGTTTCACAGAGAGTGAATCTGCAGCAGCAACACGTTTAACTTGTTAACGAACTTGAAACGACATCATCCGAACATGAATGTCTCTTCTAGCAGCTTGTTGCAAAGACCAATAACAGCAGCATTTAAACAACCTTTATCAGGTCATTCAGATCGGTCCAGAGCAATAACACAAGCTGTAGGAGTTTTTAAAGCTCTGGATCTGCGTCCGAATGTTGTTGATGCGTCGGCTTTAAAGTTCTTGAGCCCCGCTATGACATCCCATCATGTCAACACTTCAGCCAAAAAATTGTAGCAGCATTTTATGAAAAAAGCTAAAACTGATATTGTCAACAAGCCCTGGACCAGATTAAAGTCCTGCCCTGATGATGATGATGAGCGAGAGAGAATATTCAGCAGAAATGATGACCGTGCAAGAAGATGTATTGTTATTGTATTATTATGATCTAACTAACTTTTTAATTTAAAATTATAATTTTATTAACTCAATTTTTTAATCTCTTTGTGTTATTTGCGGTCTGAGGATGTCAACGAGATGAAGCTGAGTCTTCTTCATCCACCAGATCACCTCCAGCTAAGAAGTCTGTAATGACTGAACTTGTTTACTCGGCATACTTTCAAAATAAACATTTTGCAAGTCTTTATTTTGGCCTTTTTTGTACCAAAAATTAACCGAACCGAGCCCTTCTTGAAACTGAACCAAACTGACATGTGATTTTAGCGTATATTACACCACTAGTAAACAAACTATCATGTGTGGTTTGAAATATTGCAGTACGTACAGACAATTGTCAAACTGTAAATGCACATGCTGATCTTAAGTTAATGTAAATGAGTCAGAGAAAGCTTGTGAGAAAGTGTTGACGTTAAAGTTGTCATAACAATGTGTCCTCCAAATGTTTGCTTTCCTCTTTTTTAGGTACATGTTGCAAATACATATACTGGAGTACCTTATTCCTTTTCTGCAGGGGTTGTCAGAGCGAGTGGACTTGCACAAAGGACTTGGCAATGCATTTAAACTGCGATGCACTCCCTGACATGACCTGGGTTTAAAATTGCAGCCACAGGATTACAACACATCAGCATTAACCACTGATCTACGGTGGCATATATGAATTGTTTTATTCTAAGGGAGTAAACTTCCAAAACCTGCAGATGCCCAGAATATTATTTATACCATTATAAATCAAAACTAAACAAGGACTTCTAATTTTGGTATTGTTTATACGATTATTTTTTTACTGCAGTTATTTCAGGCTTTATTGTATTTCACACTATATATGCCAAAATACTTAATATCAGCATACAATGTACAGTATACATCTAATATGGCACTGAACATATTTGTTTAACCTAATGTACGTTAGAAAAATGGTAATCCAGTAGTCCCTCGTTTAACACGGGAGATCTGTACCCTGAAGCGCCACGATAAGTGAAAAACTGCAAAGTAGGGATAGTAGTACAAGTAGTAAACCCTTCCCACACTCTTGCAATATTCCAAACAACGTTTCTAAACTCTAAAAGCTCTAAAAGAGAATGATTTCAGCTCCCTGTCTCCGCTGCTCTCAGCCACCTGCAAGCGCTCTTGGCCACGCTCACTTCTCCACTCTGCACAGAGATCAGCTGATCAGCTGCAGCAGGAAGCTTATCCTGCAGTGTGGGCTGCAGAAAGGTGCAGCGGGTGCTAAATAATTTAAAATTATTTATTTTAAATAAAAATTCCATGCCGATCGTGCGGCTCATCCATCAATCAGCCAAGTGTGTGTCATGTCCAATCTGATTTTGAAAACTGTGATAGAGCAAGTCCATGAAAAACGAACCGCAAAGTAGCGAGGGACTACTGTAATGATATTGTCATGCCAGAAATCAATGTCAGTTTACACCACAGACTATTTTATCTCAAATTAAAACATAAAAAAAAACATTATTTGTAAATGTAAAAAAAAAAAAACAACACAAATGTCATTTGTCTATTTCTCGGTATAAATGTCCACTTTGTGCACTCTTTAATCTGAACTTTTTAGGTGGGAGCAACATGTATCTAAACGACACATCAATAAGTCAACAATGTCTATACCCACTGATGGGTTCAATTTATTTTCCACTGCCAAAGATAACATTGTTAGCAGTGGTTTTCTAGGTCTAACCTTGGCATTTCAATGCATCTACATTTATTCTCATCTCACCTTGAGATAATCCCAGAAGCGACAGTAGAGATGGAAAAAGATGTGGGACGAGGTTATTGTGTGTGGCACATGGGGTGTTTGGTCTTTACCTTATCAGATTGATTTTCCACATGCTGTTTGCTAATTAATTATGTAATATGAAGCACAAACCTAGTAAAGACCAGATTATTTTTAGAACACACTGAATTTGTGATGCCTCAATGCAAAGATTAAAACCAAATCATTTTTAATGTACATGAACACACAATTACACAATTAAGTTCACATGCAATCATTTTAAATGTATTGAAGAACAACGACCACCAAAAAGGTGAAATTACCATCAGATAAAGTTACGGACATTTACCCCTTTTCTAGCCATGTCTACTCTTGCTGTCCTAAAGCTATACAGAGTTTACATAAAAGTTTTAATGAATATGGTTCAACCACTTAAAAGCTTTGTTACAGGAGGAACAACTAGTTAGATGAAAAAGAAAATATCTGCAGTGAAAAAAGTCCATTATCATTTAATCTGCTTTAAAGAACAAGTAACTTGGTTTGTGTGGCAGAAGTGGGTTTAATAGGTCCATCACTGAGTTGACACCTGGTTTCCAAAAGACTTTTAATTAACCACACCGCTGGTCAATGACAGGTAGGGAGAAGGTTTCCATTATGAGGAGGCATTGGGCTGAGGCACAGTCTGCTTTTTTAGCCTTCAAAAGAAAAACTAATGATGTGGGTAATCTCCCTGTTGATCTCTGATCTGAGACTCTTTGAGGCCTGAGCTGGCCAGATCGGCCCTCATGCATTTGTTTTGATATATTAAGGTGGAAAAGTTTGAATTTTAGGTTAAAATTCAGCACAATTACTGTAACTTAGAGCCAGGGAATAAAAAGAAATAGTAAGGAATGAGACCAAGTTTCTTGAGATCATAAGTAAAAAGGGTCAGGGTGTCCCCCGCCTCTTGCACAGTGATAGCTAGACATGAACACCAGTGATCACCACGATCCAAAAAAGGAAGAAGCAGGTAAAGATGATGGATGGATGATAATTACTGATAAAACAAAGACAAATTTAAAATAAAATAAAGTAATACAGTAGTCCTTCATTTATCGCAGGGGATCTGTACCCTGAAGACCCGCGATAAGTAAAAAACCGCGAGGTAGGAATAGTAGTACAAGTAGTAAATAGTTGTTTATTTTATTATTTATATATATATTTAGGCGTTTAAACCCTTCCCACACTCGTGCAATATTCTAAATAACGTTTCTAAACTCTAACAGCACAAAATATCATGATTTCAGCTCCCTGCCTCCGCTACTCTCAGCCACCTGCAAGCGCCAAGTAGGTATCCTTGCAGACAAATTCGGAAGGCGTATCCGGGGGGCCACATCTTATTGGACAATAAAAAATGGGCGTGTCCAGAGGGCCACATCTGATTGGACCAAAAAAAAAGGCTGAACAAAAAAAAAACAAGGTGTTTGTGTTAATCACAGACATATTATGTCTATGGTGTTAACCAGTTCGACATTAGCGGCATTTCCATAACTTCTTTTTCCGCCTCACTTAACTCAGAACTTTCGGTTACATTTCAAAATAAGAGCAATGGGTATTGGGGAGGGCTAAATGTTTGTTTAATACCTAGCCATTATATTAAAAAACAAAATCCATTTTGGTTGTTGAAAAATGTGAAAATAGTCACAATTAATTCATAAAGAAAGAAAAATAAAGTAACCAAAATAATAATATTTAAACTGGCCTTGGGACAAAGGAGGTTTCCTTTCACTTCACATTTTCTTGTTCAACTTTTAAATCAGTCACTGTAGACGAGTGATTGTCAGTTTCTGTAAGATTTCTGCAACTGGAGCAGATATTTCTGTTTACTGGTTAACTTCCTCAGCTGTCTCACATTTTAAGGGTCAGTCCTAATCCATGTTTCAGCTCCTTTCATAGATCAGATCTTATAGAAGAACTTCTAAAGAGCAAATGTTGTTTTTAGCTTTTGTTATGAGTCATTATCTCATTACAGGATTCATGATCTTTAATTGAGACCAGGCTTTTTGAAAATAGGAGCAGGTTTTGCTTCAGATTCTTCATGTTTCATTGTACCCAGACCACACTCAAGGCAACCTGTGTCAGGTGCAGCCTACAACCAAGAATACAAGAGAGTCTTCTTGTGTTTGACAGTAGATATAACACTGTTTCTTAGAAACCTTCAGTTTTAATAAAGAGCTGATGTAACTTACCTAAAGAGCAGCAAATACAGCTAGCCAATCAGTGTTTGTCCCCATAAACGCCTATTTTCCAGAAACGCCCACCTTTGGTCTGCAGAGAACACCTTCTCGCAAGCGCTCTTGACCACGCCCACTTCTCCGCTCTGCATGCTGAACATTTGATCAGCAGTTTAACTGCAGCAGAAAGTTTATCCTGCAGCGGTATAGGCTGCACAAAGCTGCAGGGGGACACCTTTTCTGCTGCGCTGGGCTGCACAAATGTGCAACAGGTGTTAAATAATTTAAAATAATTTATTTTAAATAAAGATTTCATGCCGATCGTGTGGCTCATCCATCAATCAGCTAATTGTGTGTCATGTCCAATGTTACTTTGAAAAACCGCGATAAACGAACCGAGGGACTACTGTATACATTTTTGATATGTCAAAATTAGAAGTGAAAACATAACACACCTATAGAACTGCAAAAACACATCCTAAAATAAATTATTAAACTTTTATTTTATGTCAGCATTAAATACAATAATACCGCACACTAAAATAATATCTAGTACTAGCATGCAAACTCGCTTTTTGTCTTGATTTGAGGTTTTAAAAAATGGAACTGCCCAACGTGACGGCGCATATTCAACTATAAAAAGTAAACACTAACAAAGACATCCTTAAAGCACCTTTTAACCCTGACTTTTCCCATGAATCCATGCACCACTGATGGTAACCCAAAACATTTAAGATGATTAGAAAACCTCAACAATTTGTAGCTAACCATCCATAGCTAAAACACTTTTAAGAATGTGCTACAGTGCAATTTTTTACATAATTTTTTTTAATAAACCTAAAAAGTAAACAATATTGGAACTTGTTCATAGGTTGCCAATAAATAGGTACCTGCATTTGTACAGGTCTGTGTGAGTTGTATGGAATGACCCTATTAAATGACCAGTCACTACAGGACTCAAGTGAACTAGTAGACCAGATGTGAATAAATGCAGTTCGAGATGGAATTTAGAATAATATTTTTATCTTCTTCTTTTTACGGCTTTAGACTTTTTATTTCTGCAGTGTAGATATTATTTTGTTGTTTTCAGTAGTGACTCCTACTGTTTAATGAGAGAACCATTGAGAATTGAGAGAACCATGAATAAAAATTGAATGCAATGATGTGGAGATGGCAAATGTCAATATTTTATTCGTAATATAACATAGATGACAGATCAAAAGTTTAATCTGAGTAAATGTAACATTTTAAAGGAAAAATATGTTGATTCAAAATTTCACAGTGTCAACAAATCCCAAAAAAGTTGGGCAAGTAGCAATAAGTGGCTGGAAAAAGGAAATTGAGCATATAACAAACAGCTGGAAGACCAGTTAACACTAATTAGGTCAATTGACAACATGATTGGGTATAAAAAGAGCTTCTCAAAGTGTCAGTGTCTCTCAGAAGCCAAGATGGTAAGAGGATCACCAATTCCACCATTGTTGCGCAGAAAGATAGTGCAGCAATACCAGAATGGTGTTACCCAGCATGAAATAGCAAAGACTCTTAAAGTTATCATCATCAACCGTGCATAACAGCATCAAAAGATTCAGAGAATCTGGAACAATTGCTGTGCATAAGGGTCAAGACCGTAAAACTCTACTGGATGCTCGTGATCTCCGGGCCCTTAAACGTCACTGCACCTCAAACAGGAATGCCACTGTCAAGGAAATAACAGAATGGGCTCAGGAATACTTCCAGAAAGCATTGTCAGTGAACACAATCCACCGTGCTATCCGCCGTTGCCAGCTGAAACTCTACAGTGCAAAGAGGAAGCCATTTCTAAGCAAGCTCCACAAGCTCAGACGTTTGCACTGGGCCAGGGGTCATTTAAAATGGAGTGTGGCAAAATGGAAGACTGATCTGTGGTCAGATGAGTCACGATTTGAAGTTCTTTATGGAACACTGGGACGCCATGTCATCCGGACCAGAGAGGACAAGGATAGCCCAAGTTGTTATCAACGCTCCGTTCAGAAGCCTGCATCACTGATGGTATGGGGTTGCATGAGCGCTTGTGGCATGGGCTGCTTGCATGTCTGGAAAGGCACCATTAATGCAGAGAATTATGTTCCGGTTCTAGAACAACATATGCTCCCATCTAGACGTCATCTCTTTCAGGGAAGACCCTGCATTTTTCAACACGATAATGCCAGACCACAGTCTGCAGCAATCACAACATCATGGCTACATAGGAGAAGGATCTGGGTACTGAAATGGCCAGCCTGCAGTCCAGATCTTTCACCTATAGAGAACATTTGGCGCATCATAAAGAGGAAGGTGCGACAAAGAAGTCCCAAGACGATTGAACAGTTAGAGGCCTGTATTTAGACATGAATGGGAGAGCATTCCTATTTCTAAACTTGAGAAACTGGTCTCCTCTGTCCCCAGATGTCTGTTGAATGTTGTAAGAAGGGGGGGATGCCACACAGTGGTAAAAATGGACTTGTCCCATCTTTTTTGGGATTTGTTGACGCCATAAAATTTGGAAACAACAGATTTTTCCCTTAAAATGATACATTCTCTCAGTTTAAACTTTTGATCTGTGATTTGTGTTCTATTCTGAATAAAATATTAGATGTTGGCACCTCCACATCATTGCATTCAGTTTTTATTCACAATTGGTTTAGTGTCCCAACTTTTTTGGAATCCGGTTTGTATATGCCTTGTTGTAATTCTCCGAATCACATTCTACTGAATCAAAAATTCGACTTAATAGAACTGTACTTGATGTGTGCTGATGAACTCATACTTCCTCCAAGTAGTATCTCTACCTCATACTTATGGCGCTTTGCCACTGTCTCAACTCTCATCGGATCCGCCCCACACAGCACCAGTTACCGGCCTGAACACTGCCAGTACCCACTAGGGCTTTAACAGACTACTCGAGTAATCTACACATCAATTCCTAGGACACCTATCCAGGTTTTTAATTTCACGTCGAGTATTCGTGGTGATGTCATTACGCCGCTGTTACGTCATTGTGTTACGTGTCACGTGATCCGCACTGGGCACGGGTTACAAAATGGATTCCTCCAAGCAGACAGATGGAGCGGAGCAGGCCCAGTCTTGACAAACAGGTAGAAATGCATAAATAGTCTGGAAATATTTCACTAAAGATGAATCTTCTGGTTCAACTACCGTAAGGAAACAGAAAACGAATAAACTTCCTGACTGGAGCGCGTTTGCAAACCGGTGTTACACCATATTTTGTGACCACTGTATATTGTGACCGTAGGGGGCGGTGTTGCATGCACTGTTGCAGGTCACAGAATATGGTGTAACACCGGATCCAATCAACCGAACCAGAACCAGCTTCCTCTGACCTTGTTTCACAAACAAAAAGCAAAAAATATTAATCTCTAAACCTATAAAAAAATCTATAAACATATTAATCTATAAAACTAAACTTAATGCGCACCACAGCTGGCGGTGGTGCAGGGTGGTCGACCCCCCCCCACTGTTTTTAGTTTTGTTTTTGACGTGCTGCACGTTTCTTTCACTTTTGCAGCTTAATAATAAAAACTAATAGTTTAGTTTTTCCTGTGACTTATTTGCAGTATGATAAATGGTAGGAGCATAATATATGCTCCCAAAGTTTTTTGTTGGTCTTTTTTTTTAATAAATAAAGAACTTTTTTGCAGATTTATTTATTTATTTATTTTTGTATCTTTAGATCCTATGTCATCAAGTACTCGAGTTCTACTCGAGTTTTATTATGTTAATGTTGAGTTTAAAAATTATGTAGTCGTTCAACCCCTAGTACACACCCCCACTCAGCCCGGTTTATGGAACCACCTTGTTCATGGTTCCAAGAAAACTGCTCCGAGGTTTTATTTCTGACGTAAGCAGCAGTCGTTGATTGGCCAGCAGAGCTACGCCGCTGAATGACCTGCCCAGCAAAACTACAAACTTCATCTGAACCTCCATTTCCTTTCATGTTGATGGATGTAGCCACAAGAAATGAACACATTTACAGAAATATCAAAGATGATGGTGCAGCATGGCTACACCCGGACTTATAACATTGATGATCCTGCCCACAGAGCAGGGAAACAAGTCACAGTGGCAAATCACCTACACCTCAGAAGAACCGATGAGATGAGAGCAGAGTGGAGTAGCACTGATCAATGGCAGAGCAGCTTACAGTAAGTGTTTGCTTATGCATATGCAGATTTAACAACAATAAAGTGTGATACAATCTGTTTCACATCAGCTGGCACCAAAGCCTGACATTTTCAAAAGTGCACTCCGGTATATTAAATTATCTATGTTGGAGTGTATAATTGTTTAGCCATGTTGAGAAAAGTAGACATGCCAAGCACAGACTCTAGATATAGCGTACAGTATGCAATGAAGTGGATGCCGCTTGTATGAATTACAGAGAACTTTGAACCTTGTTTGGTTGTATTTGTAGGCAAACACAATAAACTAAATTATTTTAGGAGCTCAATGCACACATTTTTAATTTTCTTCTGTCTTTAGATTTGGGGATAAAATCTAGAATTCTTTCATTCAACCTTTATTTAAACAGGTTAGTCCCACTGAGCCATGAGGACTCATTTACAAGAGAGACCTGAATGACCAGGCCAAACCAAGATGACACTGACAACAATAAAAATGTAAATAATTATAATGAACTTTTACAAATAAGCTAATCTTAAATTTAAAACAGTACTCCAGTGGAATAAACCATACTGAGACAGCTGCCAAGGCAGGTACGAAGTAGGCTGATTTGAACTTGAAGTGGGTGGAGGGGAACATGAAGAAATGTGGCAGACATTTTCTTTTTACAATAATTTAAACATTAAGCAATGTTTAATTTGTTAAGCAAATAATATCAGAATGCAAAAATCAGGGGTTGTCTGGGGGTCCTCTCCCAGAAAATTCTGAATAAATCAGATGCTATTTCCTGCATTCTGGTGTATTTTAATGGGTTTTTAAACACTGCCTTCATGTGCTTCAATTCTCGGTTGTTTAGTTGTACAATGAGGTTTTTTTTTAAGAAAGTAAATTGGACCGTCTTTTCAAAATTTTGTTCACTTATTTTGACAAAATGGCGCCACTGTTTTGATACGTGATGTACGCAACGTATGTGGTTACCCATCAAACATTTCTCTCTAATAAATAATCAAAATTTTATTAACGACTCACTTAAACTGTAAAACTGATTTACAATTTAATTGTGCTGTTTAATTATATTATGTTTTTAATTAAATTGCCCATGACTGTACTTTTCGGGGCAGAGATTTTTTTTTATGAGTAGAAGGACAATGTTACTTGAAGGTGCAGCTCTGATGTGATATTATGACGCTCGTAAGCGGCTGTTGTGTTTAAAATTTGTGTTTAGGTAATTGTTTTCAGATTACAGATTACATCCATCCATTATCTTTTACCCGCTTCTTCCATTTTGGGTCACGGGGGTCACCGGTGCCCATGTCCATATCCAATATACTGTTATTTTAATTCATTCAAGTCAGTCAAATTTGTTCATAACTTTATTATTAGTGAGCCTGAGAGTTACCAGATCCAAACAAACAGTTACCAGAACGTACCTTGTCAAAATAAGAGAGTTCCCAGATCCTGTTCCAGCAGTATCCAGCTCAAATTAAGTCCTGCCCAAAGTATAGGTACGTGGTGACCAAATATGCAAAAGTACAACCTGGCAGAAGTATAAGATGACCTGCAGGCTATTGTGATTGAATCATACTGTATTGTTACTACTTTAGCTGCTTATGTATCTTTAATAGGTCAGGATATTACACAAAAGTCTGTTGGAGTCAGCCTCCCCACCATCACAGACATCTACACCTCTAGATGCAGGAAGAGGGCCACCTGCATCATGAAGGACCCCACTCACCTAGCACACACACTTTTTTTGCCCCACTCCCCTCGGGCAGGAGGTTCAGGAGCATTAAGTGTAGAACCACTAGACTGAGGAACAGATTCTACCCTGAGGCTGTTAGACTCATGAATCTCTAACCAGGATAATAACTGTGGGAAAAAAATCACTGTAATGACACTTTGATTGTTGATATGTGCTGCTGACTATCCATGCTGCAGATCTTATGCTGCTGATTTATTTCATGCTGCTGTGTTCATTCGTACTCATCTGCTCACACAGACTCATGTTCGTGCTGCTGTTGTTCGGCGTATTGCTTTGCACTATTAGTGCTTAGTGTATTCTTAGTTTAGCGTATTTCTTAGTTCATATCTTAGATCTTATCACTGTTTTTCTTTTACAATTTATACTTTGTTGGATGTAACTGGGACTCTGTGTACACAATTTTGTTCCACCACATGTACCACATGCAATGCGAATGACAGTATAAAAAACCTTGACCTTGCCCTATTGGCAGTGTGTCAAGGAAATATATTGCATTAAGCAAAACATGGCAGAGAAGCTACATAGAATTCCACACTGATCTATTTGATTCTTTTGGTACTCTAGCCGAGTGCACTTAACATGTTTTGCTTTGCAATAAATGTTTAACACAAAGAACTTTAAAAGCGCTAACTATTTTAATTGAACAACTGCACTTTGCAATTATTAATCCTGTATCTAAACAGATCAAGAAAGTAGATGGGAAAGGCCAGAATGGGTGACGTTTCCACGCTGCAGTCAGATGAACAACCACCTGCCTCTGTGCTGAAGTAGCAGGTGTTGCAACGGAGGATACTGTTACAGTACACAGCATCCATCTGGGCGTAAACATGGCTGAGAAATCAAAAGGAATTCAACACCACCACTGCAAAAAGTCTGCTCTTTCATGTCCCCTTTCCCTCATTGCCTTTGTAGATGTTTCACTTTTATTGCCTGTTACTGTAAATGATGGCACTGAGCTGGGAACCTTTTTTCACTCAGTTCTACATGACTTAAAAGCAGAGCAAAATGTCCTGTTAGTAGCAAGTGGACTCCATCTTTTAAATGGGGCAAAGATATCACATATTCATTATAAAACTCTACAACAGTAACACCTATCCATGCCACGTGTTGTTACCGCAAAAATGACACTAGCTATAAATAGAATCTCAAACAAAATGTATTTTGACATTAATTGTAAAAAATAAAGCACAAACTTTTAAACAAAAGAATGTAATTTTACAAAAATAAAGAAATAAAGAGGATGTTTAAGAAAATTAAACTAGCGTTCCTTGAAGGAATGCACTTTGGTTCTGAACCTGCACCACACTTTTACCTACACGGTCACAGTTGGCAGCGCGGTCTTGGACAACGCTTCTGATAATCACAACTAAAAACAAAATTCTTGGATATAACGTCCAATTGATAAATGTTGTAGAAGTTGCTTCACACCAAAAATGCAAAAAAGTTGTAAGTCTAAGAATATGGGTAACAGTGTTACATGGTATGACAAAGATCAGGTGCCTGCTCTATGATTAAACTGTGTTATGTAAAACATGACAAACACGTTGCATCATACTGATAGAATCTGTGTCTGAACCACACATTCCTTTATGTACAGTGAGGAGTTCATCAGTCTACATGAAGGTATGCTGTGCAGATTATTGAAGCAAACTCCATGTTAATGTGATGCTGAGGCATGAATATGACTTGAGTTATCAATCAGTTAGGCCTGTCACGATAACAAATTTTGCTGGGCGACTGTCTCAGAAATTATTGTGATAAACGATAATATTGTTTGAAATTTGACAATAATTAGTAATTATTGTCAAATTTAAGAAGAAATGTTTATTTGTTTTGCATGTAGTACCTTTTTTGACCACTGGATGGCAGTATAAGACTGGTTGAACTGAAGGATGGATTGTGAGGGAGTGAGCAGTGTGTCTCTTTAAGAAAAATGGGAGGAAGGTCCCTTGACGTGACATGGGCTGTCTCTCCTTCCTTTTTTTTTTTGGTTCTCAAAATGGCGGACGCTCGGTGTGGTTTGAGCTCTTTAGCATAGCATTTTTCACACAAAGCTTTTAATTAAAAAAAATCAGTAAACAAGTTCTCAGCTTTTTTTTGCAGAGAAAAACAACTTTTTACACGAAGGCACGAGTTTCAACCATGAATTTTGGAGCTTTGACAAGACGGAGGTTTTTCCTCGAGGTCGGCCTGTTAGCTTAGCTCATAGCTTAGCTTCTCAGCTTTAGCTGCTTTTAATGATTCAAAAACATGGTTTTGGATAATTAAAGTGGATTTTAAAGTGAAAAGAGAAAGGGAGAGGTCAATGAAGAGCACTGGAGTTGAGCCTTTTGTCATCCAATGTCTTCAGTAGAAAGAGAGAGACGCGATGAAACGATAAAGCCAATAAATGAAAATGAGGTTGATAATCTTCATTTATCATGCGATTGATTGATTGATTTGTTTATCGCGACAGGCCTAATCACAGTCACATTTGTCACTGTCATGTTTATCTAAAAGCTGGTGAGTAACTCAGAGAACGTCCTTACTTCAGCGTGGGGCTAATGGAAACAGACCACACTCTGTCAAACATGGCAATTGTTGCTCTAGGAGTGCTGGAAGTCAAGGTCCAAATCTAAAAACAAAAAAAAATAAAACGTCACATTTGCTTGAATACCATCTAATTCAAGTCATGATTAATAATTTGGGGCTTTTAATTTATTGGAACCATCTTCTTTCAAAGGTGAAATATTTATGCAACTATCTACTGTATGTGGATTAAAGAAAATCTAAAATGAATCTAAACTTTCATTCCAACTTTCATTTACATTTTTTTAAACAAAAATGAAAAAGGTCTAATCAAATCAAACTTGCACATCCAATTCTTGTTTTTAACACACAAGTTTTTGTGTAATCATTCCAGCCTGAAAAAAGAAAGTTCAACTCAATTATTAAAAGGCAGAATTTGATATGACAAGTCATTAATGTAGCGTTCCACTACAGTGGTGCTGGAAAGTTTGTGGACCCTTTATAATTTTCCATATTTCTGTGGGACAGCTGTGGCTGAGTGGTTAAAGGGGAGGGGGGGTGTCACACCAGGTACTGAAAGCAAAGGTTCACAAACTTCTACCACTTTTACTTACAAATATGTAATATTGGATCACTTTCCTCAATAAATAAATGACCAAGTATAATATTTTTGTCTCATTTGTTTAACTGGGTTCTCTTGATCTACTTTTAGGACTTGTGTGAAAATCTGATGATGTTTCAGGTCATATTTATGCAGAATGGTAAATGGACTGTACTTATATAGCAACTTTCTTATCAAGATTCTCAAAGCACTTTACAAAGCACCTCCTTCAACCCTATTATTCAGTGTTCTCCTGATGGTGGACTCATGAACATCAACATCAGTCAATGTGAGAGACCTTCAGTTGTTAGAAGTTACCCTGGTCCTTTGTGACCTCACAGACTATTCCACACCTTGCTCTTGGAGTGATCTTTGTTGGTCCACCACTCCTGGGGAGGTAACAATGGTCTTGACGTTCCTCCAATTGTACACAATCTGTCTGACTGTGGATTGGTGGAGTCCAAACTCTTTACAGATGTTTTGTAACATTTTCCATCCTGATGAGCATCAACAATTCTTTTACTGAGCTCCTCAGAAATCTACTTTGTTCCTCCATGATCCACTTCCACAAACATGTTGTGAAGAGCAGACTCTGATAGATCCTGTTCTTTAAATCAAACAGGGTGAAACTCACACCTGATCATCATCCATTGATTGAAAACACCTGACTCTAATTTCACCTTCAAATTAACTGCTAATCCTAGAGGTTCACATACTTTTACCACTCACAAATATGTAATACTGGATCATTTTCCTCAATAAATAAATGCACAAGTATAATATTTTTGTCTCATTTGTTTAACTGGGTTCTCTTGATCTACTTTTAGGACTTGTTTGAAATTCGGATGTTGTTTTAGGTCATATTTATGCAGAAATATAGAAAATGATAAAGGCTTCACAAACTTTCAAGCACCGCTGTATGTTTTCCAGTTCTCAGGTTTTATTTAGCAGCAAAAACAAAAAAACAAACTGTAATCTGGTCCTCCAACTAAAATGGTATAAAACAATAAAACTGATAATTGACAGACAGATTGTACTATCTTTATATTTTGATTATTTGCTGCAAAATGTTCAAAGGAAAGGCAATTAGAATAATTTTCCTACAACCAAAACCTTCATTTACACAGTAATAAATTATAAATAAAGAAATGTACAGGTGTTCTTACCCGGGCTGTTCGGTCTCTTGATCCACTGATGATGAGTCCATTCTTTGAGTCCAGGCAGTTAACCTCTTGGTTATGACCAGACAACCCCCATGACACATCACTTCTTCTACTATGGACCAGGATTCGGCCATCGCTAACAAACAAAGAAGATTGTTGGAGCTTCTTATGTCAGCTGGTTCAAATGGCAGGATGATATAAGCACTATATACTGTAGTACTGTATAAATAAAGGTTGAATGAACTATAGTAACTGCAATAAAAATATTAATGCTCTTCCTGTGTCATGTTGTCCGATTTATTTTGTCCCACAAGTTCAAACCTTCCTTCATTTTCTCAGGTCTTTCATTAAACGAAAACAATCAGGCAAAATGTTAGTGATCCCTCACCTATCATAAGGGTTACGTTCCAGAAACCCTAACAGTAGGTGAAAATCCATGAAGTAGTGGCATTATACTTGTTTTATTATGTACTTATATAGGTTTAAGGCTTTATAAACCCTTCCCACACTCCTACAAACCTTTCCTACTCTCTTATAAACACTTCATATGCTCTTAAACACTGATGGCGATGAAGATGATGATGATGAGATGAATGTACAGTCCTGCACAGTATGTGCCGGTACAGTACACACAATGCAAAAACCGGGTAAAAAAAAACTGTGATACAGTGAAGCCACAAAAATACTTATTAAATATTATATACTCTAACTTGCTTAAATGTACTTTCTCGATGACTGAGACAAATAAGATAAGAGAGAACTTTATTGATCCCACAGGAAATTTGCAGTAAATCTAAGTTCAGATTCAGAGTCAGAGATTCTTTATTGTCATTCGCACCTCATGTGGTACATGTGGTGGAGCGAAATTATGTACACAGGGTCCCAGTTACATCCAACAATAAAATATAAAAGAAAAACAGTAATAACATCTAAGACATGAACTAGGGAAAAAAAACTAAATATACACTAAACACTCATAACATAAAAACATTACGTCAAACTGCAGCACAAACATGAACATGAGTCTGTGTGAGCAGATGTGCACGCATGAACACATCAACATGAAACAGATCAGCAGCAACATGAAACAGATCAGCAGCAACATGAAACAGATCAGCAGCAACATGATGTGATTTTTCGCAGTGATTATTCTGGTTAGAGATTCATGAGTCTAACAGCCTCAGGGTAGAAGCTGTTCCTCAGTCTAGTGGTTCTACACTTAATGCTCCTCAACCTCCTTCCTGAGAGGAGCGGGGCAAAAAGTGTGTATGCTGGGTGAGTGGGGTCCTTCATGATGCAGGTGGTTCTCTTCCTGCATCTGGAGGTGTAGATGTCTGTGATGGGGGGGAGACTGACTCCAACAGACTTCTGTGCAGCCTTCATGCCACACATTGATGTCTTATAAAACTAAATTTAAACCACAATGTACTTAATTCTTCTCAATCTTCTCTTGATTTTTAAGTACTAGGGCGGCTGTGGCTGAGAGGTTGGAGCAGTTGACTGCAACGAGAGAGTAGGGGGTTGATTCCCCGTGCAGTCACAAGCCGAAGTGTCCCGAGGTAAGACACTGAACCCCTCATTGCCTCCGATGTGTGTCCCATCAGTGTATGAATGTGATAAAGCTCTGATTACTCTTTGTATAGATCTAGTAGAGTGCTGTATGAATGGGTAAATGAGGCACAGATTGTTGTAAAGAGTTTTGAGTGTCTTAAGAAGATAGAAAGGTGCTGTATAAGTACAGTCCACTTAACATTTTCCATTTACCATGTCAAATTTTCTTTAGTAAATAAGGGAGATCAAATACTACAGATACAAATATAACTGCAATTAACCAGCAAATGAAGTAAAAAGGGTACAACAAAAAAGGTTGAATCATGTCATCTGGACTTAGTTTTTTTTGTTAAAAAGAAACGTTTCGCCCCTCATCCAAGAGGCTTCGTCAGTCTGAGGCCTAGCCATCTGGTATTACCCAGAAGCCACCCTGACTCTTGTGTTTCAAGCCTGCCTCAGATACCCCTGAAGTCTGGCCTTTTCACTAATGGTTTCAAAAACACAAAGTTTGTTTTCTCAGTCATCCAGGTATATAACAACA
>NC_056498.1:83698256-83702374 GCF_014905685.2 Nematolebias whitei
GAACTCGTGAAAAAGTATACATATATATCCATATATGACATACTACACAGGTTATGACTGTTGTTCTTGTTCTATGGTCACTAATCAGTTCATGACTTCTGTCATCAATCAGTTCATTGATTAATAATCAGTTCATTTATTATTAATCTGTTCATGTTGAAGAGCCGTGGATCCGCTCTGTTCACGGCCTTTTTCAGCTTCTCCTCTTTCCAGTTGAAAACCTTTCCGGGGCGTTCATGCAATCGGAACGCGTAAACTATGCAGTGCGCGTCTGTGCATGGTGCGCGTAATTACGCAACGCGTATTTACGCACATGGAGAGCTGAGTGACAAGATGTTTTTTGGGCAAGCGGACGCTTCTTATGGTGTTCGAATGGACCCAGTGAGGCGGAGACTACATCTGCTTCGCCCTTAACCCACCAGCGACAGCTCTTAAATGGCGAAGCCTATATGAAATAGAACGTCAGTTACGTACTGTAATCCCAGATTCTATGAGTATAGGCGTAGCCCTTTAAGCCTCGGGCCTCACTGGTTCCTAAATGGCTGAAGAAAAAAGCTATTTGGGAGCCGATTACCCGCTCTTAATGTAATTTATACGGACCGGGTGGGGCCCACACAACAGGTGGGTGTGGACTAAATTTTTTCAGTGTGATGCTTTGCATGACGGGATAAACCCACCAGCGACAGCCTTAAAGGGTGAAGCCTATACGAAATAGAACTATTTTTTTGTATTTAAATGTACCGGTACTATTTGTTATTCTATTTGTTCACCAATTATTAGAATTATTGTTGTTATAAAGTTCAGAACATAAACTTGAATTATTTGTCTTGCTTGACCCATCAAATTAAAAAAATTTAAAGCATGTAATGTAAAATAAGTGAGTGCATAAATATTTGACCCCCAAAAAGTGATTCTCCCAATTCAGTTCAAAGAAAAGATTATTGAAAAGGAACAGAATCAACAGGATTTCCATGACCCTAAACATCCCCAAGAGTTCTGATAAATCCATCATCAAGAGATGGAAGGAATGTGGAACAAGTGTAAATCTACCATTTAGGCCATGTGTGTCAAGCTCAAGGCCCAGGGGCCAAATGTGGCCCTCGTTAACATCTTATCTGGCCCTGAAGATGTTATTGTAGTAGTACATATACGAGATATATGCATACAATTTCACGAGTTCCTCATCTTTCTGACTGTGTAATGTCGTGCATTGAATTTTAACAGAAATGTAACGAGAGACGTTATTTATCTTTGACCCATCAAAATGAATGCGGCCATTTATTTTCAGAATCAAAGTTTAACATCAAACATTTACATTAATTTGGCAAAATATGAAAATAATAACAGACAAGTTTCACAGAAAATGAGCTTCAATCACGCGGCGGTGATTGAGGACTTTGCTTCAGATATTTCTAAAATATCTGTGCTGATTTTAAGAGAAAGCAGAGTTTAAGATGAAGTGGAGATTTATCTTACAGAGAGATATGTGAGGGAATTAATCTGTTATGACCAGAACGTGCACGCTCCATCAGATCTCAGCTTGCTTCCGGTACACTTTAGTCGAAGAAGAAACTGTTACCTGGTTGACGATGACTCAATGTCGGTATAGAATCCTTCAGACTTTTTCAGCGTCTCCGTTGAGAGCAGCTGAAATCCTTCGAGAGTCGTGCGTGGTGTTCAAACAGAAATTATAATTCCAAAACGTCTCTGGATCATCCTGAACGCGTCTGCATCCAAGAGCTCTAACTCCATCACTCTGTGCGCTCTCTAGTTGAACTCATTTCTGAGTGCAGCAACACAGCAACCAACAAACTCCAGCAACTCAGCGTCTCAGCTTCTTGCAACTCCTTCAACTCTCTGACTCCTTCAACTCTCTCAACTCCTAACATGAACTGGGAAGTTGCCACATTTTAAATGGGTCGACTTCCGGGTCATTTGAGAGCTTTTGATTGGTCGATGGACCAGGAATAGAGGTGTGGTGTATGATGTAAGATGTTATTAAAAATCAAGGATTGTTTAGTAACGAACAGAAAGATTATTGTAGGACTTCAGACTTCGTGGAGTCTCACACTTATAATCTTCTGAAAAAGTTTAAACATGACATCTTTTTCGGTAAACATTTTAGTTGACCGAAAACCGACCTTTAACATACTTACATTGCAGACAGAAAAATCAAGAAATGCATATTAACCTGATTTCTTCTTTGAATGAGGAATAAAAATCATTACTTACTGTTTATGTAAAATAAAAATGAGTAGTTCTCTTCAACCTGTAACATTGAGTGAACTAACACAATTTGATTATCAAACATTTGTAAAACAGTGATGATCATAAAAATTGTCTTTTCTGCTTGATTAATTCAAGAAAGAGAGTCACCAGATGGCTCAAACTGTATTCAGATCAATGAAATAACAGTCTCTGTCCATCTGATAGATTTGAGGTCATCAGGGTCAGATCAGGGTCAGATCAGGTTCACTACATTATTTTAAATGTAAAATACTTTAATAACTTTAACTTTTTTCAGTAATCTTTGATTATGATGTCAAAAATGCAACAGAGAATATCAAATGAGACCAATCAAACTTTTGTTGAGGAACCTGCAACCAAGAAAAGATGTTGGGTATCTAACTTGAGTTAATGTAGATTCTGAAACCCGTCCTTAGTTTGAAAAAGGTTTTAATTTTGGCCCCTTTGTAAGTGAGTTTGACGCCCCTGGTTTAGGCAGTCCTCTTAATGTAATTCATTCAACCTTTATTTCTACAGGTTAGTCTCATTGAGCCTCAAGGACTCATTTACGAGAGACCTGAGATAAACAAAGAACACAGATGAGGCCCAGACAACAGTAGACAATCATATAAAAGTATATAAAATTAAAAGTCAATAAAAGAAGTGATATCAAACAAAATCATTTACATTAAATCTCCATTAGCTAGAAAAATAACTCCTACAGACTGAAATAGCTTATTGTTATGAAATTTAAAGAGTTAGTTGATGTTGTTCCTGTCCAACACAATCAAAACATATGAAAGTGTGAGCTACCTTCCTCCACTGATCAGATGAGCGTCTGTGAGAACAAAGCGACAAACATCGCCCTCATGGCCTGAATAAATTTCAAATGGGCTTCGCTGAAGCTTCTTGGAGTCTTGGTGCAGATGATACGCTCCAATTTGAGCAGCCTGACACAAATAAAGTACATCCACATCCAGCTGAAGCCATGGCAACAATCTGAAAAGAAGACAAGTGAAACATTTAAAGATTGCACAACAAATAAGGAAATTTAGCTTTGGTTGATTTTTGTTGCTGTAACAAAGTAATTTATCTTAAACCGTTGGAAAGTCTGTTTATATCCCCTTAATTGTTGCCAAATGAGAAAAGAAAAAGTTTTTGTAGATGGAGCAGCAGTATGTTGACTGCAGCCATGACAAACTTGCTGAATCTTCTCTGCCAGTGCCAATACCAATAAAAATTATTAATAGACAACTAATGAAAATTAATCAGTGCTCTTGAATTTTGGTTCACCACAAGTAAAAAAAAAAACTAATGAAAGTGGCCTTGCTAAAAAAGATGGTAACTTTAACTTAATATTTTATTGAACACCTTTTTGAGGCAATAACTGCAATCAAGTGATTTCTACAACTTTCTCTGAGACCTCTGCACCTGCCGACAGGTAGGTGAAACAAATCTTTACATTATTATTATTATATTTTATTATTATTACTCAGGTCTCTCTTGTACGTAAATGAGTCCTCGTGGCTCAGAGGGACTAACCTGTTTAAATAAAGGTTGAATGAATGAAAATTATCTTTTTATTATCATTACAAATGACTCATTTACTGTTTTTACTGGAACTGTGTCTCGTTGTGTCTTACAAGCTTGAAGACACGTGTGATGGTGGGACACAGTTCAGCACGTTTCTTTGGTCAAATTATTTTCAGTTTTGTTCAGGGGTATCATTCTTGTTGTCAAGTCCAGTTTCATTGGTTTATTTTCAAAAATATATATATTTCTGGTCAACCAAAATTCAAAAGCAGTGACTGATATTCGTCAGCTGTTTTGTAGAAATGTTTCCTTTTATTGTTGTTATTGTTAGTTCAAGTTATTGTTGTTATTATTGTTAG
>NC_056498.1:83702384-83715808 GCF_014905685.2 Nematolebias whitei
AGTTCAAGTTATTGTTATTATTGTTAGTTCAAGTTATTGTTGTTATTGTTAGTTCAAGTTATTTCAGTGAACTATGTGACATTTTTCTTTCTTTAATGATGAATACAAACTGTATTATGAGGGAGGTCCGGGTGACATTAAAGGCATTAAGTATGAACAATATGTGAGTGTGTGGTTAAAAGTAATTTAACATTCAGGGGAAAATGAGAATTTGATCTTTCAGAAAGAGGAAAAAACAAATCTGTAGCAAACATGGACTCTTTGGACTGAATAACTAGTTCTTTTTCACATCATCATCTAGTGTAAATAAGAACTCTAATTTTAATACATTTCAAGTTTTAAGCTTCTCATTGTCTTTAGCTGATGTGAAACAAAATGTGATGGGTGTTTTTGACCGACACTAAATATGAACAACTCATACTTGGTTTTCCATTTGAGAGGAGTTGACCTTTTGCAGACTCCATGAGACCAGTTCTGAGCTACCTTGACTCTCTCCTTTAGTGGGATATGATGGTATCTGCAAAGACAGCGTCACATGTGTTTTCATTCATTTGTAAGGTTCAGTGATTAAGTACACATTAATATCTATTAGACACATAACCAATGAGTTGATAATAATTAAAACGCAGTCTCTCTTGCAACTTTATATAGTTTGGAAACAGCAATTAAGAAACACTGAAAACAGTTCAGTTGCCTGTTTTGAGAATCTTTACATTTAAGATAAAACATACAAAATTACACATTTAGTATCCCTGCCTTACTCGTCTATTTTTTAAATCAGAAACATTAGTGGGATAACATTTGTGTTCCATTCAGCTGACAAAGGTCGTTTAAACTGTCATACACATAAAAAAAAAAACACATTTTCTCCGTCGCCTCAGGTAATTGATTCCTCCTCATCTAGATGGTTGTGTCAAACTTTCACATATTTCAGCCTCAGTTTAAACAATGAGGAGAAAAGATTCCTGCCACACAGAAACATCCATCCATCATTTTTACCCGCTTCTTAGCTTTGGGGTCATGGGGGTCACTGGTGCCCATGTCCAGCAGTCACTGTGCAAGAGGCGGGGGACACCCTGGACATGTCTCCAGTTCATCACAGGGACACATAGAGACAAACGAGACAAACAACCATTCACTCTCTCACTCACACCTAGGGACATTTTAGAGTTACCAATCAGCCTAACATGCATGTTTTTAGTCTGTGGGAGGAAACTGGAGTACCCGGAGAAAACCCACACATGCACGGAGAGAACATGTAAACTTCACCCAGAACGGTCCCCGGTCGGGATTTGAACTGGCAACTTTCTCACTGAGGCAACAGCGCTACCAACTGAGCCACCGTGCCCCCCACTCAGAAACAAAAATCCCTAATAAGATATTTTCAAAAAGCATCAGTACAGTAACACTATTAAAACTACACTCCTCATCATAGAATCAATCAATCAATTAATCAACATTTATTTATAGATCCCTTTCCAATAACCAAAAGGTGCTTAACAGGTTGATCCTGATGGAGCTGCACTTTTTTTAGGATGGGTTTTCCCAACGCTGTGGGAGGAGAGGCAAACTGAAAATCTGATTAAAAGCAGAATAGTAGCCGGTGAGTAGTTCTGTGGGTGCTTCAATGTTTTTGAAATCTTTAATAAACAGTTTTAACCACTTTGGACATTGTAAATAACGTTTATTTTTTTCCCTCTATACAGTATTTTTCTTCTCCAAAAACATTGTGATTAATCCAAAACGTTCATGCTCAATAATCCAGGTATACAATCCAAAAATGTTTCCGTCAGGTCATCTGAACAGTTTCTTTTTTTTGCTGAAACGTTTCATCTTCCATCCAGAAGGTTTCATCAGTCAAGGAAACACACAACACAAAACTGATTCTTCCCCTGGATACCTGGATTATTGAGCATGGACTTTGTTGGTTTTGAACCAGTTTGACATGACTGTCGACAAGGAAGAGGGCCGGCTCCAGAGGAGGGGGCGTGCCAAAGACACCATCTTAGCACCAACATAACTGGTTTGTTCCACTTTGGAGTAAGCTGTTTGTGGGAAGAATCAGTTTTGTGTTGTGTGTTTCCTTCACTGATGAAGCCTTCTGGATGGAAGGTGAAATGTTTCAGAAAGAAAAAAAAAAAGAAACAGTCCAGATGACCTGACTGCCAATTGTTGGATTGTGATTAATCCTTTTCTAAACATCATCTAAAAATAGGTTTGCTCATGTCTGATGTCAGATTGGAGCAGAAATAGATGTTGTGAACAAACTTTAGGCGAGTAGCTGCAGGAAAAACTAGAAAAGTCAAATATTAATGAGAATGAAGAACCGAACAGAAGAGAACAAGGTTCCAGTGAGTTAAAGAGAAGCAGTCAGACTGTGGCTGGTTGGATGATGGGGACATATTTTCACAAGTTGTTCAAATCTTCTTAATCAGCAAATAAATAGAAAAGGCACATCTGCATGTATTTGCTATTCTTTTTTTTTTCCAAAGCAAGGCTTTCGAGCAGCTACAGAATTATTTTTTGAGTAATAAATTATCTTCAACCACTAAATACACGCGCATCGTGCAACAAAAGGGTTTAAATTAATCAAGTTTGGCAGTTGATCAATTTGATATAAAACATTTTTTAATGCAGGTTCCTGAGTTGAGTGCAGCTCAAATGAAAGAGGTGCCAAATGCCATTAATCAAAACATGTTAAGAGCAGCTGCAGTTTTAGACCAGTGTATCCAGTAAAGACCTAAATGGTTATTTTCTACATGGTGGTGAAATGCAGCAGATAAAGTGAATCTCAGTTTAGTAATATGGGCGATGTTTCAGGATTCGTGCCTGCAACCAAAACTCGGGGATAAATCCTTCACAGTGCCAGATTAATCTGAGTTTATATTAAACACGGAGTAGGTCAGGATTACACTGACTCACTATTTTCACGCACAGTTCGTGTGAGCATGTACATAATCCTGGTGGTTGATGTCACTGGACAGCCATGAAACAAATACTGGTAACAGCGACTTTATTAGTTAATCTTACATGTCCGTCCCGTTCCAAGTGATCCCGGTGTTTAAAAAGTCTTTAGCTAGCTTCTTCCACACAACATCCCGGTTTACAATGTGACGAATACTTCTGCAAACTTGGGAGAGTCGACAGAGAGCTTTGTAATCCAGATAAGCTAATATTTGATAGAGGACATCTTCTGGGAGCTGGTAGAGCAGCATGGTGACTGCACCGCTCGGTGTGCTCTCTAAAACACGCGGACAAACACCGTAAACAGCTTTCCATGCTTCAAAACAGCAGGACGGAGGAAACCGGAAGAGATTTGATGACAGATGCTGACGATTTAGGGATTCGTGGTCACGTGACGGCGCGCTACGTCATCACGTCGTCTAGTGCAGAAGTGGAACTGCTTAAATTTGTAATTTTAGTGAATGATGTCTTTAGACTTTTTATTATTATTTATTTATGTTTTTCTTAATTAATCGAATCTGCAAATAAATAAGTAAATTAGTATGAAGCAAAAACACGTTTAACAGCACATTTAGAAACACAAAAAAGGTTCAATCAAACCGTCTTCTACATCTGAAACTTACTAATATTTCTATTTCCCTTCCTTTATTGTTTTTTTACGATGGAGTATTAGGGCTACGCTAAGAAAAAAAATACATTATGTGAAAAAAGTCATAAAATTACGAGAATAAAGTCGTACGAGAATAAAGTCGAAATATTACAAGAATAAAGTCATAATATTACGAGAATAAAATCGTAATACATTCCTGGGTCAGCTCACACCTGCTGTGGACAGCCTCCAGTGTGAGTCACTGTGTTTATGAAGTAGTCCATGATCCTTTTGGGTCACTGTTTGTGAAATATGCCTCCATGCACATTATGTAATGACTATCAATCCATCAATACAGCCATTAATTTAATGCCATATGGCTTCAGTTTATCACAAAAATCCATATACTACAGTGCATTGAGACCCCTGCTACTGTACTGCCAACGTCAGCATTCATCATTTTACTGCAATTGTAAGATTGCTTTTTCCTTTCGGAGTTCTGATAATATTACAACTTTATTCTGGTAATATTACGAGTTTATTCTTGTAATATTACCACTTTAATCTCATAATATTTTGACTTGATGCTCGTAATATTACAACTTTATTCTCGTAATATTTCAATATTATTCTCGTACGATTTTATTCTCGTAATATTACGACTTTATTCTCACAAAAATAAAACTTTATTCTCGTAATATTATGACTTTATTGTCGTACGACTTTATTCTCATTCCTAATGTACTTTTTTTTTCTTAGCATGGCCCTAATACTCGTCATAGTTTTTATTACGTTATTATCTTTCTTATTTGTGTGTGACTAGTCTAGTTTTATTATAAATTTTAAATGTGTAGTTTTGTTATTGGCGCACAATGTCTCAGTTGGTAGCGCTGTTCCCTCTAAATGAGAAGGTCACCAGTTCAAATCCCAACCAGGGACCTTTGGGTGGAGTTTACACGTTCTCTCTGTGCATGCGTGGGTTTTCTCCGGGTACTCCGGTTTCCTCCCACAGACCAAAAACATGCATGTTAGACTAATTGGCAACTCTAAATTGTCCCTAGGTGTGAGTGAGAGAGTGAACAGTTGTCTGTCTCGTTTGTCTCTATGTGTTCTTGTGATGGACTTGTGACCTGTCCAGGGTGTCCCCCGCTTCTCACACAGTGATAGCTGGATATGGGCACCAGTGACCCCCACAACCCAAAAAGGCAGAAGCAGGTAAAGATAATGGATGGATGGATGATAGTTTTGATATTAATATAACCTCTTTGTCTGTAATTAGTAGGAGATAAATGTTTTTCTGCTGTTTGTGTGTATGTATTTGTATATATGTATAAGTGTTTGTCTGTTAGCAAAATATTTTGTGAACCATTGAGCAAACATTAAAAAAACTTTCAAAACATAACCATGTGATGGACCGCTACAAATGATTAACTTTTGGATTCAATCTGAATCAAGTTTGTGACCACAACTAATCCATCCATCCATTATCTTTTACCCGCTTCTTCCATTTTGGGTCATGAGGGTCACCGGTGCCCATATCCAGCAATCACTGTGCAAGGAACGAGGTACACCCTGGTCAGGTCGCAAGTCCATCACAGGGCCACATAGAGACAAATGAGACAAACAACCATTCAGTCTCTCACTCACACCTAAGGGCAATTTAGAGTTACCAATCAGTCTAACATGCATGTTTTTGGTCTGTGGGAGAAAATTTGAGTACCTGGAGAAAACCCACGCATGCACGAAGAGAACATGCAAACTCCACCCAGATAGGCCCCTGGACCAGGATTTGAACCGGGGACCTGCTCGCTAAGAGGCAGCAGCTCTACAAGTTGCGCTACCATGCTGCTCACCACAACTAATCAATCTGAGAAAACACAAAAATTGTCCTCACCCAATCAGTTTTACAGATTTTGACATAAAATTTGCTGTTAGTAACTGCGACTGATTCCCAGCAAATATATATTTTTTTCATTTACCCTTTATTTATCCAGGTAGTCTCACTGAGCCACGAGAACTCATTTTCAAGAGAGACCTGTTTGGGGAGCAGATGGTGGGGGTTAGGGGCCTTGCTCATGGGCCCAGGGTGGGGTGAATGAGGGTGGGGGCAGGTGTGGGTGCTTCACCTACCCCACCCACATTTTTGATGTTGTCAGTACCGGGAGATGAACCTGCGACTTTCCCATCACAAGCCCATCTTCTAACCTCTGCGCCACCTCTCCCCCATTTTGAGCACTAGATCACAAGATGCACAAGATCGTTGTTAATAATTTTGCTGTAACTTCTTTTTTTGGCAGTTCTATTTGAAAAGTCACCACAGCGAGTCATCCTACTCCATCTCACTCTGTTTTCTGCATCCTTTGTCCTCACTTCTTGTCCTCTCTAACTGCATCCATATATCTCTTCTTTGTCTTTTTCCTGGCAGCTGCATTTCTAACATCCTTCTACCAATTTACCTACTGTCCCTCCTCTGATCAAAACATCTCAGTCTGTCCTCTCTAACTTTATCTCCCAGTTGTTCAACCTGTGCTGTATCTCTGATGATCTCATTCCTAATATCATCCCTCTTTGTTACTCCTATGGAGAACCACAACATCTTCATTTCTGCCACCTGCAGTTCTGTCTTCTGTCTTTTTATCACTGCCACTGTCTCCAAACCATACAACAAAGCTGGTCTCTCAACTGTCTTCTGGATCTTTCCTTAAACTGTTGCTGTCACCATTTTCTCACAAATCCATCCAATCTATCTATCCATCCATCCATCCATCCATCTATCCATCCATTATCTTCCACTTATTCCAAAGTCGGGTTATGGGGCAGCAGCTTGAGCTGGGAGGCCCAGACATCTCTTTCCACAGCCACCTCTTTCAGCTCTTCTAGTAGGATCCCAAAGTGTTCCCAGGCCAACAGAAAGACGTAGTTTCTCTAAGGTGCCCTGGGTCTTTTCTGGGGTCTCCTCCCAGCTTGACATGCCCAAAGCAGCTACCTAGGGTGGCAATGTGGAAGCATCCTTACCATATGCCTAAACCACAAACCACCTCAATTAGCTCCTTTCGATGTGGTGGAGCAGCGGTTCTACTCAGTCTATCCTAGATTACTGACCTTCTCACCCTATCTCTAATGGAGAGTCCAGCTACCCCGTGACGGAAACTCGTTTCAACCACCTGTATCCGCAATCTCGTTCGTTCAGTCACTACCCAGAGTTCGTGACCATAGGGGAGGGTAGGAATGTATACTGACAGTTAAACAATTTCCTGAGGGATCAATAAAGATCTATCTTATCTTAACTTAACTTACCTTAAACAGAGAGCTTTGCCTTACAACACAGCTCCTTTTTCACCACAACAGACCCGCACTGAATCCGCAATACTGCAGATGCTGTATGATCCATCTGTCAATCATACTATCCATTCTTCCCTCACTCATGAACAAAACCCCAAGATACTTGAACTTCTCCACTTGAAGCAAAATCTCCCTCTCGACCTGAAGAGAGCAATCCACACTTTTCCGGTTGAAAATCATGGCCTTAGATTTGGAGGTACTGATTTTCATCCCAACTGCTTTACACTCAGCTGCAAACCTCTCCAGTGAGAGCTGAAGAAGGAAGAAAGAAGAAGAAAGAAGGAAGAAGAGCTTCTCAGGGTGACCTCAGCCGAAATGAGGAATGCTTTCAGGAGGATTAATCCTCACAAAGCAATCGGCCCAGACAACATCCCTGGGAAGGTGCTGAAAGAATGTGCCGATCAGCTCTGTGAGGTGCTGGTAGACATCTTTAACTCCTCACTTACCCTGGCAACTGTTCCCACCTGCCTGAAGACTGCCACCATCATCCCAGTCCCAAAGAGCTCTAAAGTAACTGGTTTGAATGACTATCAGCTAGTAGACCTCACCCCGATAGTCGCTAAATGCTTCAAAAAAACTGTTCATGACCCACATCAAAACAACCATCACATCAATGAGGACCCTCAACAGTACGCATACTGCAAAAACTGATCAACAGAGGATGCCATCTCCTCTGTGGTCCCCACTGCTCTCACCCACCTGGAGCAGAAGGACTCCTACGTCCATATGCTCTATTTGTGGACTTCACATCTGCCTTCAGTACCATGATCCTCAAACCCTGATGGACAAACTACTCATACTAGGACTAAGCCCTTCCATTTGCAACTGGGTCCTAGACTTCTTAACAAAACGACCGCAGTCAGTGAGGATCCATAATTTCTCCTCCTCCACCATAACCCTCAGCACTGGCTCCCCTCAGGGCTGTGTGCTGAGTCCTCTCCTGTTCACTTTACTCACATATGACTGTGCACCTGCCCATCAAGGCTGTCATATTGTAAAGTTTGCAAATGATACAGCGGTGGTGGGATGCATCACAAACAACAAGTCCAGCTAGGCGGAACACCTGGAGAGCTGGTGCAAGGAGAATAACCTTCACATCAATGTGAAGAAGATGAAGGAGATGGTCATAGACTTCAGACAGAATAAACACACCTACACCCTCCCACCCCCACCCGAACATAGGAGGATCTATGGTGGAAGTGGTCTCCAGCTACAAGTACTTGGGTGTGCACATGAATGACAACCTCTGCTGGGGCAACAACACTGCCAGCCCAATCAAGAAAGCTCATCAGAGACTCTACTTCCTCAGGCGGCTGAGGCGAGCTGGCCTGGGATTCACAGTCCTCACCTCCTTCTACAGGTGTGCAGTGGAGAACATCCTGTGTTCCAGCATCAACGTGTGGCATGGAGGCTGCACAGCTGCAGAAAGAAAAGCTTTGCAGAGAGTGGTGAAGGCTGCACAGAAGTCTGTTGGCGCCAACCGCCCCACCATCACAGACATCTACATTTCTAGATGCAAGAAAAGGGCCACCTGCATCATGAAAGACCCCACCCAACCAGCACTCACACTTTTTGCCCCGCTCCCCTCAGGAAGGAAGTTGAGGAGCATTAAGTGTAGAACCACTAGACTGAGGAACATCTTCTACCCTGAGGCTGTTAGACTCATGAATGTCTAACCAGGATAATCACTGTGAAAAAAATCTCATCATGTTGCTGCTGATCTGTTTCATGTTCCTGTGTTCATTTATACTCATCTGCCCACACAGACTCATGTTCGTGCTGCTGTTGGGCATATTGTTTTTATGCCATTAGTGCTTAGCGTATTTTTAGTTAATGTTTTCTTAGTTTATATCTTAGATCTTATTACTGGGTTTTTTTTATTTTATTTTTACATTGTATTGTTGGATGTAACTGGGATCCTGTGTACAAAATTTAGTTCCACCACATGTACCACATGTGGTGTGAATGACAAATAAACAAACTCTGACTCTGAAGATCATGGCACAGTGACGCCAACAAGACCACACCATCCACAAATAGCATAGAAAGAATCCTTAGGTCACCAAACCAGACTACCTCCTCCCCCTGGCTGCACTGAGAAATTTTATACATAAAAGTTATGAACAGGATCGGTGACAACAGGCAGCCCTAGTGGAGTCCAACTCCCACCCTGAAGGGGTCCAATATATTATCGGCAATGCAAACCAAACTCTCACACCGCTTGTATAGGGACCAAACAGTCCATAGCAATGGGCCCCCAATCCCTTACTCATGGATCACCCCCCACAGTGTACCCTGAGGAACACGGTCAAACACTTTCTGCAAGTCCACAAAACATGTGGACTGGATGGGCAAAGACCCATGACCCCTTGAGGACCCTAGTGAGGGTTATGAGCTAGTCCAGTGTTCCACGGCCAGGACGGAAACTGCATTGTTCCTCCTGGATCTGAGGTTTGACCATCAATCGGACTCGCTTCTCCAGTACCCCTGAGTAGACCTTTCCAGGGATGCTAAGGAGAGTGATGCCCCTATAATTAGAGCACACTCTCTGGTCCCCCTTTTTGAAGAGGGGAACCACCACCCCTTTCTACCAATCCAGTGACACTACCCCCGATGTCCATGCATTGTTGCAAAGGCATGTCAACCAAGACAGCCCCACAACATCTTAAGGAAATCAGGGCAAATCTCTTTCACCCCCGGAGCCCGGCCACCGCAGAGTTTTTTAACTGCCTCAGCAACCTGATCCACGGTTGTGGATAGACCAACCCTGAAGTCCACCAACACAGCTTCCTCGATGGAAGACATGCCAGTGGGATTGAGAAGGTCTACTAATTATTCCTTCCACCTCACAACGACATCACCTCTTCTGTTCCTTTTCTTCCTCTACATTCATTAATTCCTCAAAGTACTTCCATCTTCCAAACATACTGTCCTTGCCTGGTAGAACATTACCATTTTTATCTTAAAAAAACCCTAGCCTGCTGAATATCCTTTCCAGCATGATCCCTCTGTGTCACCAATTTATACACGTTCTTCCCTCCTTCCTTTGTGTCCAGCTTCTTGTACAACTCCTTATATGTCTTCTGTTTTACCTTAGCTAAGTAACCTCCCACTTTGCTCTGTTGTATCTCCCTATATTTCTGTCTACGTTCTTCAGTCCTCTCAGTGTCCCATTTCTTCTTGGCTAACCTCTTTCTCGATAGCTTCTTGCATTTCAGTAATCAACCACCAAGGTTTCCTTATTATCTATTCTCTGTCCAGATGACACACCAAGTACCTTCCTCCCTGTCTCTCTAATCACTGCTGCTGTAGTAATCCAGTCATACCGAAGCACTTTGTCTTTTACTAACCAGAGCCTTTACCAGGTCTAACTTTACTCTTCTTTTTCTTGATCACAACAATCATCTTCCACACCACCATGCTATCTGGCCACACTCCCCTCTGCCACAAACTTACAGAGCCCAATCTCCCTCAGGTTTCCTCTTCAATGCAAAATGTATCCTACCTTCTTACTCCTGCCTCCACTTTTATAGGTCACCCTATGTTCCTCTCTATTTTGGAAATATGTGTTAACTACAGCCATTTTCATCCTTTAAAGTAAAATCCACCACCATCTGTCCCTCCTGGTCTCTTTACTTGATAGCAAACCTGCCCATTACTTTCTCATTTCTTGTTTGTTATGTTGCACCCTTAAAAAGAACTAAAGAAAATCACAGATTTTCATTTTTGTGCAACTTTATTAAACAAAACCCACGGCTCAAGTGTACCGCATGTGTAGTTCTCTGCCATCACCGTACACAACACACAATCATGGGTCATGAACTTCCTATTTTCCTCATGCATTGCGTCGCTCTTAAAGAGGCATTATTATGACAGAACTCCATGAAAATAAAATAAAAAGTTTTAGCACATATTTAACCATAGACTAAGATTTGTTTTTAACCAAATATCAAAATAAATAACTGCTCAACCAATAAAATTAATACACCAATTAATTAAACATTATCTCGTCCCTACATATCTTCAGGGCTCTACACCTTCACTAACATGTTCATTCAGGTCTGCTCCAATCACCACTCTCTCCTCCTTGGGAATACTCCCTATCATTCATCTAGGTCAGGGGTGCCCAAACTTTCCCTGAAAGGGCCAAATTTTAAATTTATCAGAGGGCTGCAGGCCAAATAAAATAATTCTTGAAATGCAAATACTTCTTTAAGTAAAGTCCATTTATTTAGTATACAGTTATTTAACCTTCAGTTCTGTATAATAACATTACAGAACAGGCTGTGTTGGTGGTAGTGGGTGTGTGTGTGTGTGTGGGGGGGGGGGTCTTGGGGTCCTCTCCCAGAGAATTTTGAATAAAATCGATGCCATTTCCTGCATTTTGGTGTATTTTACAAAGGTTTATTACAGTAGATTAATGTGAAACAAAAGATTTAATCTCATTATCTGACTGCAAAGCTGCAGCTCTGCAGGTAAGGGGCATTCACTTCAGGACAAATTGAGATAGCTGATTGGTCAGTTGCTGCTGGATTGATTGACAGGTGGCAGGACTCACGCAAAAAAAAAAACAAAAAAAAAACAACATAGATTTTATTGGCCCATTTGAGACTTTCGTAATTTATTCCATATTCAGTGTTTGGTGAATCTAAGGTTTGAGAACTGTTTCCTTACAAAATTCTAATGTTTTATTTTTCAGAGGTGCTGAGTTGAAATTTATGGGTTCTTGAGCAGCCCCAAAAAAAGGCTGAAATCACTATTGAAGCCTGTTCATATTTATAATTTAGACTATTTTTAAACTCTTTATGGATGATTTATGTGCATTAGTGCAGGATCAAAGGAAAATGTTTTTCAGTGGCAGGAAGCTGTAGGAAGTCTGTCAAAATAAAATATAAAGTAGTAAAATTAAACAATTTAATGCACAAAATAGCCACTCCAGCTGTATAGTGCCATTAAAGGTAGTCATTGGGCTGAATTTCCATTTAACATTAACATTAAAGTCAGAATGACTGAGTGTAAACACATTGACACTTCAAAGGAAATTTTAATATAGTAATGAGGACAGCTTGGCAGGCCAACTTTGGGCACCCCTGATCTAGAGCCTTCCAGAATTCCTGTTTCTCCTTTACATCACACCAAACCTGTGGAGCATAACCAGTGACAACATTTAGCATCAGACCTTCTACTTCTACTTTCAGACACCTCACCCTATCTGATACTGTCTTCACCTTTACTACATTCCTTGCAAAGTCCTCCTTCTTCAAGACCACCTCTACTCCATTTCTCTTCCTATCCAAACAATGCTAAAACAGTTTAAAACCTGCCCCAATGCCACAAGCCCTGCTGCCCTTTCACTTGGTCTCGGGAATAATACAGCTACCTTCCTTCTCTGCATCATGTCAACCTACCTTTACCTGTCATTGTTCCTATGTGTAGAGGCGCTACCTACTGTCCTACACCCTTGACGTTCCTCCTTTCCAACTTCTAACTATCTGCAGTCACTTCTGTTTGTTTGCTGGCACTATCAGGACATAAATATTTCATGTACCTTACAAGTGATTAATTTTTGAACTCAGTCCAACAAGATGGCCACCCCAACAACATGACCTTACAAAACACTAACATGGCTATGCCTCAGTTTAAAAAATGTGCTAGAATGTGAGGTGGTAGTAGCTGGGAGTCATCTGCAGCACTTAATCTAAGTGCCACTCGTTGCAACATATTTTGCTTGAAACTTTAGGATGAACTTTTTGGGGGTCAACCCTGTCTATTAGCAACAATTCTCATAAACCAGAGAACATTAGGTCTTCAATAATTATTAGGAGTGTTAGAGATTTTCTGTTATTTTATTATTTATTTATTTTGTTTACCATACCACTTTATGTATTTGTTTTCTTTTAAAAACAACAAACAGAGACAGTGTCTGCAAATAAGCTTCTGGACAAAAGACTTGTGAACGAGACAAAAGCTGCATAATTTTGACCTTGTAAAATTGTTTTACTGTATGTAGAATTCTCTTTCATGAATGAATAAATAATAAGGAACAAAAATAATTTATTAATTCATTCTCTAACCTTTCTGATACAAACACTTTTTTTCTTCAGGGTTGTTGTTGGCAGACAGACTTTAACACTGTCAATTTTATTTTATTTCTGTAACAAAATGTGGCCAAACATATGAAATTGGAAATACTTTAATTTTTTTAATGAAATAGCAATGCTGATTTACTGCTTTATTTGTGTGTATGTGTGTGTGTGTGTGTGTGTGTGTGTGGGGGGGGGTGTGGGGCTGCGTAAAACTAGGCAAATCCCATTGAGATCACAGATCTATGGGCCTGAAGGCAGCCATCAGACAAGATACTGTCTGGAATAGCTCATCATTACAATTACAAATATGTATAATTGTAATGAGCTATTCCAGACACTACTTGTCTGATGGTAGATTGTGTGCAGTACTTTCTATTCTTCTCTAGTCTGCTCTATTCTGGTTTAAATATAGTATAGTGCAGTGAAATAGGCATTTATATATG
>NC_056498.1:83730808-83745102 GCF_014905685.2 Nematolebias whitei
ACCATCCATCCATCCATCCATCCATCCATCCATCCATCCATCCATCCATCCATCTACAATGTTTAGTGAAGTCCATAGTGCAAGTTAAGTTGAGCTTTAATGACACCTAAGAAAAGATTACCAGAATCTGTTCACCTGTTATTGCTAGGGAGAGTGGTGGCGCAGAGGTTAGAAGATGGGCTTGTGATCGGAAAGTCGCAGGTCTACCTCCCGGTATCGTCAATATCAAAATGTGGGTGGAAAAGGTGAAACACCCACACCTCCCTCCACCCTCATTCGCCCCACTCTGGGCCCCCGAGCAAGCTGTTAACCCCCACCATCTGCTCCCTAAACAGGTCTCTCTTGAAAATGAGTTCTCGTGGCTCAATGAGACTATCTGTATAAATAAAGGGCAAAAAAAAAATGTTCCAGGATGAAGTCTTCAGACTTCAGAGAAACAATTGCCTAATAGTTCAAAACTGTACTTCACAAAGTCATTCCAGTGAAATTACGACGACTGGTAGATTCATAGGGAGCAATAATATACACATTTTTATGAATTGAGCACAAAACTTTATGATTTAAAGCCAAACTTAAACAGAATGTTTTCAAATCTACAGCTGCTTGTAAAAGCTAAGTTTCTGATGATGATTGTCATTACAAAACAAAAGTTAAGACATTTTAAAACACCTTTATAGTTAACAGCTATACTGAAATGATACATCGATGGGTTTAGGGCAGAGAAGGTACCAGGAAACCTAAACAAGAACAATAACATCCCACCACTGACAGGCTCTGTTAAGCGACCAGACTGTGGGTCTGCTGCTATTATTTTGCTGGAGATTCACCTGAAACACACACACAGCATATGTATTACTAAACAATATCTAATTGACATTTACATACTTTTACGCTCGACTTTTTTCATATGTATGGCCCACTATAGCAGATTAGCATTAGCTTACCATCACACGTCGTCTAGCTCACATCTTTATGGCTTCCCACACTCTCCTGTACTTCTCCAGTCTTTCGCCTCACTGCCCGCAGCCTTTTCTGGGTCTCTTCTCTTTGATGTATGGCAAAAAGCCACAGACAGAGCAAACATTTGTTCAACAAAGCTACGATATTCCCCATTTTTGTTGCGCATCTTTTCAGCGTCTTCTTCTTCTTCTGACATGTTTAGTGGTGGCTAGTAGATAGCTTAATGGAGTACTACCACCACCAGTCGATAAGCTGCATTGGACTCTGAACCCGCCCATTAGAACCGATACTGAAGTATAATGGAAAACCAACATGTACCGTGGTGAATCGAGTTGAGCAGAGTTGAACCGTGCTGAACAGGTACTATGGAAAAGGGCCATAAGTAGTGTATAGATCTTGTTAAGAGCCCTCCTGTTATCAGACCTGCATTCCAAAATCTTAGCCACATAATGTTTAGAGGGGTACAAAGAAAACAATCAGTTAGACCTCACAAAATGTCTCAGCTGCAGATATCTAAAAAACTGTGACTTGTGAGTATTAAATTTCTGTACCAGCTGTTCAAAAGAGGCAAATCTACCATCAACATAGAGATCACACAGTAAATGTACTCCCCTCAAGACCCAGGTGTCAAAAACTGTATCAGCTACTGAGGGAGTAAACATATGTTTATTTGACACAAGCGCTAAAACAGTAACTCTGTAGAGTTAAATACTGATTACAAATCGTAACCGCCCAGCTCACAATTGGATTAGAAGTGTAGGTTGAAAATGATTGTTTAAAGGGCAGCCGAGGGCAGAGTAATGCAGAAGGAGAACTGAATTTAATTGAGGCTCTTTCCAAGGTCATCCAACTATAAGAGGTGTCCTATACCCAACCAAAATAGAAGAGCTCTGATATTAGGTGTCCAGTAATAGCACATTAAGTTAGGAGATGACATGCCTCCAAGTCTGCGAGCCAGATGTAAGACCCTCTTGGCAATCTGTGGATGCTTTTTATTCCAAATAAATGCTGATAACTGGCTATTCAGATTGGTAAAGAAGGATTTAGTAAGGAAGATTGGCAGATTCTGAAAAAGGTATAGAAATGTAGGTAGAATATTCATTTTTACAGAGTTTATTCTGCCCCCTAACGTATGAGGCAGGGATTGCCATCTAGCAATAAACTGTTTAAGGCTTGCCATGAGAGGTAGATAATTGGTTTTATAGAGGTTCTTATGATCTTGAGTTACCCAGATCCATCCATCCATCCATCCATCCATCCATCCATCCATCCATCCATCCATCCATCCATCCATCCATCCATCCATCCATCCATCCATCCATCCATCCATCCATCCATCCATTATCTTTACCCGCTTATTCCATTTTGGGTCACGGGGGTCGGTGGTGCCCATGTCCAGCAATCACTGTGCGAGGGGCGGGGTACACCCTGGACGGGTCGCAAGTCCTACCCAGATCCCAAGTCACTTAAATTTTCTAAAACTAATTTTAAAGGGTATGGTGTCCAAGATTTTCTTTTCTATAGAGGTCACAGGCATCAGCTTGCTCTTTTGAAGGTTGACCTTATACCCAGATATTTCTCCAACTTTTTGAAACAAAGTAAGTAATTCAGGGATAATGGTAAGGGAGTCTGATATATACAAAAGTATGTTGTCCGCATATAAAGGAACTTTGTGCTCTGTATCAAGTTGATTCATATCTTTAATGATGGAGCTTTGCTACTAATCTCCAGCCAATGGTTCTACTGCCAACACAAATAAACGTGGTGAAAGCGAGCACCCCTGTCTGGTACTCCACTGCAGTTCGAAATAGTAAGATATGTTACAGTAGTGCAGATCGCCGCCATTGGGGAGGTCTCAGCCTCACCTCTGATATGAATTTGGGACCAAATTTAAATAACTTTAAAGTCTCAAAGAGGTAGCCCCACTCCACCCAGTCAAATGCTTTCTCAACATCTAATGAAATAATGACTTCACAGGTGTGCTTGGGTGGACTAGGAGTGCAAACACATCAAGCAGCCACCTAACACTGAGGAAATCCCGACAGGTTTTAACAAAGTCTTTCTGGTCAGGCAGGATGATTGTGGGGACCACCCGCTCAAGTTCTTTTGCCAGGACCTTTGCAAGGATTTTAACATCAGTATTTAAAAGAGAGATACGTAGGTCTGTATGAGCCACAATTTAGAGGGTCTTTGTCTTTCTTAGGTATCAGCGAGATTACAGCTTGACACATGGACAGTGGCAATGTCTGTGCAGCAAGTGACTCCTCAAACACGGACCTTAAGAAGGGTGAGAGTAGACTTGAAAATTTCTTAAAACACTCAGATGGGAAGCCATCTGGTCCAGGGGAATTCCCATTTTGCGTATTGTTGATTGTGGAGTTTATCTCAGCTACAGAGAACTCCCTCTCCAAGTCCCCAACAAGATCAGGATTCACTGAAGGAAGCTCAAGATCGACAAAAGTTCTATATTTCTGAAACATTAGCTAATGCCTCAGTTGTATACAGTGACTGATAAAATTTACTAAAACATATTAATTTTAGCCTTGTCGTGTCATGCAGCTCCCTGTTCACTGTTTATTGCTGCAACAGTTTAGTTGGCTGACTGTCACCACACTGATGTGCGAGCAAACACCCAGCCTTTTCACTGTCTACATTTAGAGATTAAATATTCTGCTTGCTAAGAAGACAAAGTATTAAATTCAGTTTGAAGTAACAAATGTTTTTTCATTACATCTTGTGAGGAAGAGTGGCTATATTCTCTGTCTAATTGTAGTATCTCATCCGTTAACTGTCTTACAGCCGTACCAACCCTTTCCTTTTTTTTGTTTGTTTGCGCAGTAGGAAATTATTTGACCCCTCAGGTAGGCCTTTAAAGCCTTCCAGACAGTACAGAGTGGCATTCCTGGTGTTTAGTTAGCTTCAAGAAAGCCATGCCCAGAAAAGAAGAAAATTTAAATTTCAGATGTAAGAAAAAAAAAAAAAAAAAAACTTGCTAATTGAAAAGAGTCCGGTCCTGTGATTTATTTTGATTTGTTTTGATCCTCACCACCCATCGCTGGAATAATATTTTTCTTGATGTATTCCATCGCTTTAATTGAGTTGACAAACATTTTGTCCGTCCCTCCATGTGTTATGCAAAGCCGTGCCCAGAAAAAAAAAGACCATTCCGGACCCCCGGTTGGTTCTGCAGGAGCCAATTTGCCTCTTTGAACGCTGCTTGTGCAATCACCACTCTTGGGGCGTATTCAGCTGCGATTAATGTTTGATTCTTTGAAGTGGATCGGGCCACCGCTGCATGCCCACTGTAGTATTTCCACACGTTCTTGATGGTAATGAAGCCTGGCCACGATAACTCTGGATCCTCCATTCAAGCTTCTTCTGCTTGGTGTCCAGTACACGTAGTCGATCAGTGACTATTTGTCCAGTTTTAGGGCCTCCATTAGCATTTTAGCTATCACCGTAGATGAGCATTCACTCGCCGATTCACGAAGTCCAATAATTGTAATTGTATTGTCGCATCTCATATGCCCCTCCATGGATTCAAACTCTGTTTTAAAGCCATCAACCTCACTCCTTAACTCCATCACTGTCCCACGCAGCTTCTCCATCTCAGAGTACAAGGACAGACAGTTCTCAGCAGGGCTTAATTTGAACCGGATCCTGCCGAAACAAAATCCAGGAACTCTCTTATTTTGTCAGGGTGCGTTCCAGCACCTGTTTGCTTGGATCTGGTAACTCTCAGACTTACTAATAATAATGAAGTCATCAACAAATATGACTGCCTTGAACAAATAAAACTTATGTAAACTGATTTTGGGAGCCATGCTTGAACCGTGTTGCTCTCCTCTGCTGCTGAGATGACAAATGAATAAGTCTGACACCTCCGCTGCTGTTTTTATGACGCTCTGGACGCTCGTCACCCACAGCACGCCTGTGACGAAGAGTATAAAGTCAAAGCGAGAGTGATACCTGCTCCTCTTTTCCTCTTTCGCAGTGACAAAATTTTTTAGTTTTATCATAGAGTTTTTCAAAGCACAATTTTAATGTTTTTTTGTGTGTGTAAATACAGAAGTAATGTTTAATAAATGTTAGGACTCTATTTGTTGCTAAAAAAATATATTTTATGTCATTAAACAACGTGTCAGGTTCTTCTCTTCTGAACATGTGCAGTGAAATAAAAGTCCACACAACTTCTTGGATGACGCCTTCTCGTCGATTTTTACATGAATCAAAACACGCTCTATCTTTTATACTAGTTGATAAAGTGTAGTGTACAGTAACAGAGTGCCTGGAGGGTTTGCATGTGGAGTCGGACAGTGAATTCAGCGGAGAAGAGTCAGCTCCAAACCGTCAAAAAAAAAAGCGCGGGGGGGGGGGGGGTGTTAAGATGTGAGTGTTTACAAATGTAGGTGGACCTGATGTTTAACAACCTGTTAAAATCACCAACATGCAGGACATCGCATCTATTCAAAATTTTCTGGGGGAGAACTCCAGGATCCTCCCAGCCGGTCCGCCCCGCTATTTGTGTTCCGGCATCGATCAGTTTACAAATTAAACCCTGGCTCTCAGTCTCCGTGACATCCAGTTTAACTTGGTCCAACTCTGCTCTGAGGCTGGCAGTGGTGTTAGCAAGCTCAGCTCGGACCGCCTTCAATTCACATAGGTCATATACAGGTCCTTCTCAAAAAATTAGCATATTGTGATAAAGGTCATTATTTTCCATAATGTAATGAAAAAAATGAAACTTTCATATATTTCAGATTCATTGCACACCAACTGAAATATTTCAGGTCTTTAATTGTTTTAATACTGATGATTATGGCATACAGCTCATGAAAACCCAAAATGCCTGTCCCAAAAAAATAGCATATCATGAAAAGGTTCTCTAAACAAGCTATTAACCTAACCATCTGAATCAACGACGTAACTCTAAACACCTGCAAAAGATTCCTGAGGCTTTTAAAAACTCCCAGCCTTGTTCATTACTCAAAACCACAATCAGGGGTAAGACTGCCGACCTGACTGCTGTCCAGAAGGCCATCATTGACACCCTCAAGCAAGAGGGTAAGACACAGAAAGACATTGCTGAACGAATAGGCTGTTCCCAGAGTGCTGTATCAAGGCACCTCAGTGGGAAGTCTGTGGGAAGGGAAAAGTGTGGCAGAAAACGCTGCACAATGAGAAGAGGTGACCGGACCATGAGGAGGATTGTGGAGAAGGACCGATTCCAGACCTTGGGGGACCTGCGGAAGCAGTGGACTGAGTCTGGAGTAGAAACATCCAGAGCCACCGTGCACAGGCGTGTGCAGGAAATGGGCTACAGGTGCCGCAATCCCCAGGTCAAGCCACTTTTGAACAAGAGACTGCGTCAGAAGCATCTCACCTGGGACTGCTGCTGAGTGGTCCAAAGTTATGTTCTCTGATTACAGTAAATTTTGCATTTCCTTTGGAAATCAAGGTCCCAGAGTCTGGAGGAAGAGAAGAGACACAGAATTCTCATTGCTTGAGGTCCAGTGTCAAGTTTCCACAGTCACTGGGGTGTCATGTCAGCTGCTGGTGTTGGTCCACTGTGTTTTATCAAGCACAGGGTAAATGCAGCTAGCTGTCAGGAGATTTTGGAGCACTTCATGCTTCCATCTGCTGAAAAGCTTTATGGAGATGAAGATTTCATTTTTCAGCATGACCTGGCACCTGCTCACAGTGCCAAAACCACTGGTAAATGGTTTACTGACCATGGTATTACTGTGCTCAATTGGCCTGCCAACTCTCCTGACCTGAACCCCATAGAGAACCTGTGGGATATTGTGAAGAGAAAGTTGAGAGACACAAGACCCAACACTCTGGATGAGCTTAAGGCCGCTATCGAAGCATCCTGGGCCTCCATAACACCTCAGCAGTGCCACAGGCTGATTGCCTCCATGCCACGCCGCATTAAAGCAGTCATTCATGCAAAAGGATTCCCGACCAAGTATTGAGTGCATAACTGAACATGATTATTTGAAGGTTGGTGTTTTTTGTATTAAAAACACTTGTCTTTCATTAGTGGGATGAAATATGCTAATTTTTTGGGACAGGCATTTTGGGTTTTCATGAGCTGTATGCCATAATCATCAGTATTAAAACAATTAAAGACCTGAAATATTTCAGTTGGTGTGCAATGAATCTGAAATATATGAAAGTTTCATTTTTATCATTACATTATGGAAAATAATGACCTTTATCACAATATGCTACTTTTTTGAGAAGGACCTGTACAAGTTTGTTGATTCAGTTATGCAGCAACACCAGTCTAAAAGAGATAAAATCCAGCTTGAAGGCAGCGAGGATATAATCATAAAAAGCAGTTTTTCAGCAGGGCCAATGGGAGCTCAGCCAAAACGCAGCTCACATGTTCGCCGCCATGTTGGTCCAGTAAGTTTGTGTTTGTGTTTAACTGAAATACACCTTGACATAAATGACAACTATCCATCCATGCATTATCTTTACCCACTTCTTCCTTTTTGGGATCACAGTGGTGTCCAAGTCCAGCAATCACTGAGAGGCAGGGGACACCCTGGACAGGTCTCCAGTCCATCACAGGGACACAGATACATTCATCCATCCATCCATTATCTTTACCCGCTTATTCCATTTTGGGTCAAGGGGGTCGCTGGTGCCCATGTCCAGCAATGACTGTGCGAGGGGCGGGGTACACCCTGGACAGGTTGCAAGTCCATCACAGGGCCACATAGAGACAAACGAGACAAACAACCATTCACTCTCTCACTCACACCTAGGGACAATTTAGAGTTACCAATCAGCCTAACATGCATGTTTTTGGTCTGTGGGAGGAAACTGGAGTACCTGGAAAAAACCCACGCATGCACAGAGAGAGCATGCAAACTCCACCCAGAAAGGCCCCCAGACCGGGACCCGAACCAGGGACCTGCTCGATGAGAGGCAGCAGCTCTACCAGTTGCGCCACCGTGCTGCCCGCTTAAAGGGATCCATATTGCTCAGTTTCATGTCAAAGATTTAGACTAAGTTCAACCTATTTTTTTAAGGATTTGTAGTCGTTTTACTCCAACATTGAAAATAGCATTATACTGTCTCATGTAATGTCTCATATTGTCTCACTCAGTATGTGTTAAGGATGACTCAACTCTTTCCACATCGAATTTCAGCTCAATAAATGTAGAAGTGACAGGGTTAAAGTCGTATTTGGGTTAGGTAATGTCTATTATTTTCAGCTGACTCCAAAAGTTAATTAGTTGTTATACATCCAATGATTGGATGGGACCCTGTGTACAAAATTTTATTCTACCTTATGTACCACGTTTGATGCAAATGACAATAAAGAACCTTGCACGTGATTGCTTTCAATTTAAAAAAGAAGATAAAATCCATCCAGTTGCTCAAAAAATGTTTTGTTACCAGACAGCACCAAAGTTTGTGTTGTGAATTACTCTCAGCTACTACCACACCAAATATTAGCTCAATATCAGTAAAACTGCCTGAGCTACAGCTGTGTCGGTGTTTTCTAAGGTCAGTTGGCTGTGCAGCCATCTCTAACAGGGTTGACTCCAAAAGTTGTTCAGCTGTTGCGGTTTATTCAATACTTGTGTCTTGGAAATTATATTAAAATCTGATCTGGAGTTCATGAAATATTTATGAAATATTTCTGGTACAAACATTAGTGCTCTGGTTATCTTTTGGAGATTTATTTTAGCTACTCCCACACCAAATTATAAATCAATACCTGCACAGATGACAAATAAGTTTTTAAGCACAATTAGATGTGACAACCATCTTGGAAGGTTGGCTCCAAATGTTTGTCATTTAAGGAAACCTAATGAATATTTACTGAATGTTTCATTAAAATTAGTCCAGCACTTCATAAAATATTTTAGTTTCAGACGGACTTTAGGCAGCAGATGATTATTAAATGAAAACTTATATTGTACCGACTAAACAAATAGCCTCATCAATCAATATATAATGTGTATTCATGATTGACTACTGTTTATACAAATACAAATAAACCACTGTTTTTATTTTTAAGTTTCCAAAATATGTTGTTAAGAAGCGGGTAAATATGATGGGTGGATGGATGGATGGATGGATGGATGGATGGATGGATGGATGGATGGATGTTGTTACAAATCCCCAACTTTGGAAACCAATGCTTTCGAGAACTGCAAAGCTCAAGTAGATAAGAATCTTAAAGATGTGTCACCTTCTGGTGGAAATCTCAAATGAAAACTAGAGAAACTGCATTTCCTGTGAAAAAGCTTATTGCTTGCTGATAAACAGCTGAACTTAGCTAAAAACATGCTGAAATGTAGCTAAAATTACAGAACAAGACTTAATTAGCAGAGAAGAAAGCAGGCAGAAAACATTTTTACTGAGTTAGGTTTAAATTAACAAATTATCACAAAAATTAGGAAATTAGCTAAAAAAAATCATCTGAAATTAGCCCCCCAAAAATAGCTGAAAAGTAGCTGAAATGAAGAATGAAGCTTGAACTACCAGAAGAAAGTGGAAAGAGCTGAAATGAGCTAAAAATATGGAATTAGCTGAAAAAGCTAAAATTAGCATAAAACAGCTAAATAGTTGCTGAAATAGCAGAAATAACTGAAACTAGCAGAAAAAGCTGAAAAGAGCATCACAAGCTAAAATTAGCATAAAGAAGTTAATTACCGGTAGGTTAAAAGTAGCAGAAATTACCACAAAAAAAATTTGAATTTTTCTCAAAACAGCTGGAATTAGCTAAAAATGCTAAAAAGCTAGTTGAAAAGGTAGAACAAGCTTAAATTAGCACAAGAACGCAGAAAAACACGTTTGCCCAATTATGCTGAAAGAAGTAGAAATTAGCAAACACTAGTGGAAATTATCTGAAAACAGCTAAAAATTAACAACAAAATAAACAGCTGAAAAGTAGCTAAAATATCAGAAAGAAGCTTAAATTACCAGAAGGGAGTGGAGAGAGCACACTTTGATTGAAGGCTATTTGAGTGCAATAAATGTGGAATTTCATGAAAAAACTAAAATTAGCATAACAACAGCTAAATAGTAGCTGAACAAGCAGAAAAAGCTGAAACTTGCAGAAATAAGATGACCAGAGTATAAAAGTTGAAATTAGCATCAAAAGTTAGAAGATGCACAAAAATGTTTTAGTTAGCAGAAATAATCTGAAAAAAGCACAAAACAGCTGAAATTAGCTGGAAGCAGCTTAAAAAAGTTCAAATTTGCACAAGAAAGCTGAAAGGCGCTGAAGCAGAACAAAAAGTGAAAAGAGCAGTAAAAGCTTGTGAACAGATCTAAAGATCTGAAGGAGCTCAATTCATTTTCTATGAGGAAAAAAATGGCAGAAAAGATTAAATGTTTCAAAAAGCCAATGTTGCACCAGTACCAAAAGTCACAGCAGGATTGTCCTGAAGGAGCTGAACGTTTATGATTTGTTGAAATATCACAAAAGTTGTGAAATGAGAGCAATGCCAAAAAAATGTACAGAATAATTTAGAATAGGAAACTTGGATGTCAACAGTGTGAAGCATTCACACAACTAACTGGAATCCCTCACAGCCTGTCACTAACCTAATGTAAAATGGGCCAAATCGAACAACCTTCAATTTTTTAAACTAGTGTCAAAATAATCATGGACCAATAATAAATGTGCGTACATCCTTAAACACACATTGTTCATTTACATAAATGCACACACACCGGGGCTGAGTTCGACTGTAACCGGCCTGGTGGCTTCAGGCAGATGGTATTCGAGGCAGGGTGCTTGGGTGGGTGGAGGGTAAGGGGTGGGGGGCTGTGTATTAGCAATCACAGTGAAAGCAGCGTGCTAAGCCTTAACGGACATCACACACGTCTAAAGACACATCCAGCCCAGAACTTTTGAGTAGCGATCATCGTGTGAAAGTAAAGTCTGCCCAACATTTGTTTCTGAATGTCTCATGATAACGCAGTTCATTTGATCCTCACTATGTTTCCTCACATCCCTAATGCTTCCATTAAAATCTGTAAATATACATTTAAAGATCATTTCAGTCAGGTTTGAAATCTTTAAGTTGATCCTCCGAACAGGTGCAACAGTTCACTGCAGACTACGTTGGGTCAAAACACTTTTAGAAACTGGATCATTTTTTCCACTATATTAGTTTATTTTAGGATTAGTTTTGCTGACATCACAAATGTACTTAATATAAATATTTATTATTATTAACTCATGAGGTTCATGTTATTTTGTAGTCAAATGTATTTTCTTCTCTAGAACTGTGTGGCTTGTTAAGACCAGAGAAGGGCTGGTGCAAAAAAAACAAAAAAACGATCCACACGAAGGGAGAGAGACCAAAAATTAAAAAAACCTAAAGAAAAACTGTGCTTGTTCGTTTATTATACAAATCACAAATACAAAATACACTTTTTTACACTTTTAACCGATCAATTTGGTGAAATAAATTTGCTGGTTTACAGTTTTATTGCTTAGATGAAGTGTTTTCATTAGTTTCCCACATTTGTGCTCTTTTATTAATTTTTGTAAATTACTTTGGCCTGATCCATCGTAAAAGTATTTCCTAAACAGGAGGGTTTTATCCAGTAAAATATAAAAGTATTTTTTTTAATATAATACACCACAGGAAGTGTTAAGTATACCAAAATGATTTTCACACGTCGCCTTGAAGTATCCTTGATGTTAGGTCAGCCCATGTGTTTCAAATTTTTATTATTTTTGTGTTTTTGCAAAAGTAATCTCTCCTGCTCCTCCTTTAGTTCGGTGTGGTTTTATACACTAAAAATAATAAGTGTCAAAATGACGTACACAGAATCAATTTACTTGAAAAGAAAGGTGATTTCTTTGTTTCTTGAAAAGTAAACATTTGTAAGAGACGAGGCCAACAGTGATGATATGTTCATTCACCTGACAGGAGACATCACCGTGGTTTTCTTAAATCTTTAACAATACTTTAATATTTCAGAATCAGTCAGAATGAGCTTTATTGTCACTGAACAGTTAAGTGCAGCGAGCTAACGTTCTGTACAGCTGACCTAAAGATGGACGACGGTGTACAGGGGCTGCAGCTTCTAAGAAGCGCCGCCCTTATTACGTAGATAGAAAATGGGAAAACACATAAGGAGAGTTATATAAAAAAGATCTCTCACATCGTGTCCTTAACAGAGGAATCAAAAAAGTCTACAACAGCAAACAACATAGATAGACACAATACAAACCGTCTTTTTCTGCCTATAAGTCAGTTTTTTACATAATTTGCAAGTCCTGCGACTTATACACCAAAGCAACGTATTTATGGATTTTTTTCATAAAGAGCAGAGCATCTTTATTTATATATCAAATTTACATATTTTTACTTTTATGAGACAAAACTGTGGAGAAAAGTGGGCATGTACATTCCCACATGCATTCATGTACTTTTACTACCTCAACATAAATGGATCTGACAATAAAACAGGCTAAGTGCTCACGAAAACAGCTCCATATTTTGTTCTGAGATGTTAAATGAAACAATGATGGACACTGTAACAAGTCTTACTGGTAACCATGACAGTTATAAGCCTGCCACTCCCAAAAACATGTTTCCCTAATCAGTTTAAGTCAGGGGTCTGCAACCTGCGGCTCTGGGCCCACATGTGGCTCTTTGGTCCCTCTCTTTCAAGCTTTGACCAAAACTAAAATAAAACTGAATTTTATTTCATTTATTACCAACAATGTAAACGACTAGTTTTGGCAGATTTCCTGTTATTTTCAAATATGTGAAGGATAGTACAAATACACAGCGTAAGGCATGTGGAGTACATCATGCTAGTAGTTTGTTAGCCACTTTAAGTCATCTTCCAGTCTCTCAGCTGATCTTTCCCTCAAAACCACCAGAATGTTCTGGAATATCTTTAAGACAAGCTGCTGAGAAGTAAAATGCTGAGTAACTTTGATAACACTAAGAATAAAATACAAAAAACAAAAAACAAAGTAAACGAAAGTATTTATTTTTCTTTAAAATGTAATTGGATATCCAACCAACTGGCCTAATTTTATTGTCTTTAACTTTATGATTTTAGTAGGAAACTTAATCCACAATTAAGAGAACTCACATCGGCCTGCAGAGTTCAGTGTTTTAATTTTTGTAAAATTGTTACAAATTATATATTTTTTCTTATTTCACCCCCACTGGCTGGAAAAGCCATCTCCAACAAACCTGTAGTGGCCCACGGGCCACCAGTTAAGAGTTGCTGCAGGTTTTGCAGTTCCAGTCTCATAATTAGTAAACAAAGTGTGAAAAATGGCTCTTTTTATCGCAAACGTTGCAGATCCCTGATTTAAGTAAATAAATCAAATGGCTAATTTGAGAAAATACTATTTTATAAGTGATAAATAAAGAGATTGTTTCATCTCATGGTAAGAGAACAGAGCCTGTCAGCTGCCTCACTAAATTTGGATAAAATCAAGTTCAGTCATTTTATCCAGAAAGTTTTTGACTAATTATTAGGTCTTGTGTCAACCTTTGTTCTCATCTGTTTGACCCTGAGGTTTTCTATTAGTCTGTAGAACAAACACTTCGTCCTCGCCGACCTCCGTGTGCTGTCCTGCTACAACCGTTGACATTTTGACCCGAGCTATAAGTCAGCCTGCTGTTCACCTCAGCTTCAGCTGGGTACGGAGCTTTGTCCTCACCTTGCCAATGAGCTTCCCCCTCTTATTCATGCAGATGTAGAGGCCCGTCACAGCACCCTTGATGCGCACTCGACTCCCAAACGTATCGGTCTCAACGACGAGTTTAGCTAAAATCATAATAAATTAAAAAATGTTAGAAAACGACCAAAGAAACCTTCTTCTTATTTAATATTTTTGTGCAGTTAAACATTGCATACCCAGTACATTCATAGACAAAAGATCATGTTAAAATGAATAAAGCAAATTAAAAAAACAAACCCCGAAAATCAAAAAAGTTAAGAGCAGACATCGAATAGATCTGTTTGTGCAAAGGCTTTTTTCTTGCACACAAGTAAAACCTGGAATCAGACAAAGTGAAATACTTGCAAAATGATAAAACCACGTGTGTGTGCGTGCGTGCATGTGTGCGTGCATGTGTGTGTGTGAATTCCATTTTCTTAAACTGCAGAGACCTCACACATTTAGCTGCACATTTTTCTCCGAACTCTGAAACATTTTGTTAAAAGGTTGAGAAAACTGACTGTTTGTGGCTTCATAATGATTATACTGTTTACACTTTATAAATGACTAATAAATACTTGAAGAGCAGTGATTCTGGTGCTTTTGACAAATAAATAAAAATGTGAAGTTACTGAAGTGCCAATATAACATTGTGGAA
>NC_056498.1:83745202-83753544 GCF_014905685.2 Nematolebias whitei
GGATGGATGGATGGATGGATGGATGGATGGATGGATGGATGGATGAAATAGTAATAATAATAACCCACAGATTGGATAAAATCTGGATTTAGCTCATAATCATGATTTAGTATCTGAAACTATGAAATATCTAATTGTTATGATATTTAAAATCTAACATATCTAATAAGTATGTCCTAACGAGTCTGCTAGCTTCCTTCCTTCGCACGTCATGATGTAAGCACATAAGAAACACTTTGTTTATTGGAAAGTAACAAATGTACAATCAATGTGTGGTACGACAGAGCTCCAGATGCCTTCAATGGAGCAGGGGCAGAAGCCTGGGAGCTTTGATCAAACCGTCACATGCTGGAAGACATTCTGGAATAAAAGAAACACACAACAACATGTAGCTGCAGATCAAAATATAGTGGAAAAACAGGAACAGCACATCTAGCATTGATGCTAATTAGCTGTCCTATTATTTCAGGGGCAATGGCGTCAGCCTCTTTTGTTTGTTCGAAATATGCTCCAAACTGATGGGACGAGTAACTTAAAATATGCTTAAAGTTAGAAAACACTCACCATCATCCTCCATTGATTTCAGCCGAGGTTTAGCTTCTCCCAGCATTGCTTCAGAGTTCACTGGTAGCCATGAGAATCCATCAGCTCCGACACCTCTTTAAACAGTTTTCATTGCGAGTCGCTCCTTTGAGCTCGCTCTGAATTTTGTTGTCAACCACCAAGCACAAAAACTCCTGCACTTCAGCATTAGACCACGGTGTTGTCATTATTGTTTTTTAAATCTGCAAAATAGGTCCAGTCACTCCTCCAAGTTCGAGTTATTGCAAATGGCGGATTGGGTTGTTGTGAACAGTTTCACAAACAACCAATGATTCCACCCCTAACCAATCAGTGACCGACAGTGCTCTGACATCACATTTTAAGGCCAGCTCGGTACGCTTGGAACCCCAGAGAAGTAGGTACTGAAAAAGGGGCCGATTCCATGAATAATTGCTAGTGGGAAAGCCTTGGAACCATGCAAAGCCGAGTCGAACTGCGCTGTGCTGGTATTAATGGAAAAAGGGTATTAGTTCACACCATGAGTCCAGTTTGGACTCCCTTACATTGAAGTCAGAAGTGGACCTGGAGAAACCCATATATACCCCTATCAGACTCAATCTGGAAAGGGATCATTAAGAACATTTACTCATCTTCAATTTGACAAGTTGTCCAAGATCAAAGCTGACCTGGACCCCGCATGCAATTGTTGCAAACAAACCCCAGCTACACTCTTACATGCATTATGGACCTGTCCCAAACTGCAGACTTTTTGGCAATCTATTTTGACACTTTCTCTGGTATATTTGGCAAAACTGTACACCCATCACCACTCATCTCAGATTTGGGGTTGTACCTGTGGATACGTCCTTAAGCAAATTGCAAGAAGGATGTGATTGCCTTTGGCTTTCTTCTGGCCAGGAGGCTAATTTTGTGCAATTGGATGGACCCACACCCCCCAGCATATGTACATTGGCTAAGAGAAGCGATGTATCATATCCATTTAGGAAAAAATTGATCAACCCTGAAGGGTTCTGTAAAAAGATTTTGGGACACTTTTATATTGTATGTAGAAAACATGTCAGTATCTGTTTAATTTGTTTATGTATGTTTGACTGATCCAGTGTGAGGGGGGTTGGGGAGTGGGAGGGTTTTTTGTTCTTTTGTGTTCTCTTTTTATTTTATTTTCGTATGTTAAAAATCAATTAAAAAATTTTGATTTAAAAAAACGTATCAAGCTAACATTTATGACTAATATAAACTGTATGGCAAGAAAGTGTTATGATAAAGCTACACTAGAAATACATGAATTTCTACTGATTGGGGATGAGACATCCACCCCCTACCCCCCAACGTGTAATGATATTGTCATGGCCTCAGACAATGGACTAGTGTCTATACTAGTCCTGTTAGACCTCAGTGCTGCATTTGATACAGTTGATCACAATATTTTACTACAGAGGCTTGAATATGTTATTGGGATTACAGGAACAACTCTAAAATGGTTTAAATCATATTTATTTGATAGATTCCAGTTTGTAAATATAATCTGGCAGACAAACTGACCACATTTCTTCACTATGCTACTGTCTTTACTTACTCTGCTCAACTTGTTTTGTATTTGTAATTATTTATATTCTTATATTTCTATATGTGTTACTACAGAAGACAACTTCATTAGAAAGTTATGTTAGTGTTTTTTTTTCCCTGTTCCCAATTTGAAGATGGTCCAAATCACCATTTGTCTGTGTTTCTGCAGAAAAACGGACAGGGTCGCGACTGTATCTTCACAGAGATTGTTCTGGAAAACAACTACACCGCGCTGAGGAATGCTCATTACGATGGCTGGTACATGGCCTTCACCCGGCGTGGGCGGCCGCGGAAGGGCTCACGAACACGCCAGCACCAGCGTGAAGTCCATTTTATGAAGAGGTTGCCAAAGGGGCAGCAGCCTGCTCACCCAAGCCAACATCGACCTTTTGATTTCATCCACTACCTGTTCAGTCAAAGGACGAAACGTACACGATACTCGTCGGAGCACTGAGGGGATAAGGCAAGGAGAAAGAAACCGAGAGAGGAAAGAGAAAATTAACTATTGACTCAATTATCATCAAATTACACACTTCTGTACAAGAAAGGATAGATTAGAGACATTTTCATGGTATATCCTATAACTTAGCTTATTTTTTATGTTTTTTAAGTAAAGAAAAATGCAGGAAATCTATTTTTGTACTCCAGACTTTTAGTACTGATAAGTAAACAATATCAAAACATATATAAATATATATATATATATATATATATATATATATATATATATATATATATATATATATATATATATATATATGCAGATGACTTGATGTCTGACTAGTTTTGAACCTCTCTGTAGAGTGCATTATTTTGTTATTGCACGTTCTTTTAACAGTCATTTTTTGACTCAACTGCTGCTCAAGGAGACTTGAAGGGCCCTGATTGACCGTATTGCCAGGGAAGGCTGCGTTCAGAGATGCACACTGTCACACACTGCACTGCAGAGCCCTGGAAGCAGCAGCAAACCTTTCAGCAACACTGTAGTGGTACAGCTGCTATGTCTAAGCTTTGTGCCAGAGCTTTAATAGCACCTGACTGAACAATGTGGCAGCTATGTTTTATTATAATTGCAAGTTTTCTGGTCCAACTGTAGTGACTTTTTGTGTACAAAATATGTTTAAGTGTAAGGAATCCCTCACCCTCTATCCCTTATCGTTTACATCAAGGTTCATGCTCTGTAATCCAGGTTAAAAAAAATCCAACAATGTTCAGTCAGGTCATCTGGACAGTTTTTTTTTTTTATTGAGAGACATTGAGAAGCAACTGATGAAGCCCTTGGGATGGAGTGCGAAACATTTCTCAACATCTCTAATCTCTCAACGTCCAGATGATGTGACTGAACATAGTAGAATTTTTTTTTACCTGGATTGCTGAGCATGAACCTTTATGTCTTGCATCACTTTGGCTGTGGCTGCCTGCCTGGGAGGAGTTGATGGGGCAGAGGACGACCCCCAGAAACCATCTTGACACCAGCAAGCTGGCTGGTCCACTGTAGGAGTGTACTGTTAGTGAGGAAAACAGTTTGTTTGTGACTCCTCAGACTCATAAAGCCCTTCGGATGGAGGGCGAAACGTCTCAACAAAAAAAAAAAAGGAAACTGCAGATGACGTTGTCTTTTACATTTGTGTTTTTTTCCTGTTTTTTCCATAAATATATAAATATATTTTTATTTGAGGATGTATGTAATATTTTTTAATGATTGAATATTTATTTAAAAGTAATAAATGTACATTAGAATATTGATATTAAACTCTTGTTTGATACACACTTGCTTAAATCCCCTTTTGTGAAACTGAAAATGAACGTGCAAGTTTTCCTTATAGGTTTTGTTTATGCTTTGCTTTGGTTAAATTCATTTTTGTTGACAAATCAACAGTTTAGCCAAACCTGTAACAAGTTTGTACGTTACCCCTACAATTTAAAAATTTACTTGTTCTTTCTCCCTTTCATTCACATGCATATATTCACTCACTTATACTGACTTTTATTCCTTGGTGCTCCAGAGAACACCTCCACCTCCCCAAGCTCTCTTCCACCTGCTCTCTCCTCACTACAGGTAACCGTGTTGAATGTAAACTTCATAGTCCACACGGACCCTTGCCTTCCTTCAACTTCTGACCATCACCACTGGAAACTGAAAGGGACTCAGTTGCTCCTTGATACAATTCCACCCCATCTTGACTAACCTGGGCTCTCTAATAAATGTGCTTTGTTTGTTTTCTATGAGATGAATGTAATTAGTTTAAATGCAAAAGGATTTAAATTAATAATTTTTATGGTGGACGCCCTTCCACCGAGCTACCACAGCCTTCTGTCTGGAGCAGGGAGCTGTCGGTGCCCAGGGAAGCAGATGGTGGGGGTTAAGGGTCTTGCTCAAGTGAAGTAACTTCAAACTGATCAGAATGTCGCACTCAGAACAAAGAAACTGGGACACCACCTTGGAGCCAGTCCAGCAAGTACCTGGTGCCCAAGCCTTGCCTCTTTGGGCCACTCAACCTGTAAAAGCCAAAAGATGCTGCCTTCATATGGGAAGAAGTTGAGATCAAAAGCATTATGGGCTGGGTGAAAAGGAACTTTAAGACTCAAGTCTGCAGATTGTCAGTATTACGGGTACATGCTGATTGCTGACTCCTAGGACATGGCATGCATGTAAGTTTGAGGGCGGGAAAGGAAACTGATGAGGATGTCAACTAGATATTGTCACCTCAAAGCACAATGCTGGCTTTGGATGTCAACAACTGGAGAGGAGTTAAAGTCGGTTTTACTCTGAAGTTGCCTTTGGGGAGAGGCATCAGGCAGATGTGGGAATAATCACAAACTCTTAAACCTGTGTGGAAAACAAGGTTGCCTCTCCACAGTTTTAAGCTGCAAGAAATAAGGTTCTGACTTGTTTGTTTTGATGAAATAACAGTTCAGATTATTTAAAATTCTTGGAGTCTGTGGATGGTTTTTGGAAAGAGAATCATTTTTGAAATTAGATGGACCATCTGAGGGTCTTTAATACTTATGTAAGCAATGCTGGAGAAAAGTGATTGTGAGGAATGTTCTCTCTGACCTGAATCCAAGTGACTGTTGAACTTCTGTGCATGGTATGGGTTGTCCAGAATAAACGTATGAGCACAGATGACAAGGTGAAGTGATAGTGTTCAGCTTTCCTCTCTTCAGGAGTCTCCACAGCGAGTCATCCTCCTCCATCTCACTCTGTCCTCACTCCAACTACCTCATCTCCTCTCTTAACTGCATCCATAGATCTCCTCTTTGGCCTTCCTCAATTCAATTCAGTTTATTTATATAGCACCAAGTCACAACATAAGTTATCTCAGGGCACTGTACAAAAACATTCACATACATTATAAATGTTATTTATTAAAGTTCTCTATCTAAGGAAGACAGCAGATTGTGTTGAGTCTTCACTTCGTTGCAGTCTCCCATCCTGAGCAAGCACAAAGGCAACAGTGGAAAGGAAAACCTCCCTCATAACAGGAAGAAACCTCCAGCAGAACCAGGCTCAGGACAAGTGGCCATCTTTGAACAGCTGGGTTTGAGAGGACAGGAAGGAGAAACGGACACAGAACGGCAGGTCCAGAATGGAGGTGAGCAGGTCCTCACTAGGAGGAAAGATTTTTTTAAAAAAGCACGTCAGGATAGAAACAATTACAAATACAAATGATTCATTTGTATTCATTTATAACTACCAGTATTCATTTGATGAAATGAGGTTGATTTGTTGTAAAAGTATGTCTAAGCCTATAGCAGCATAACTAAGCGATATGTCAGGAAACCCAAGCCGATCCTAACTATAGAATTTATCAGAAAGGAAAGACTTGAGCCTATTTTTAAAAATGGACAATGTGTCAGTCTCACAACAGAAACTGGAAGTTGGTTCCACAAGAGAGGAGCCTGATATCTGAAAGATCTGCTTCTCATTCTGCTTCTGGAAACATAGGAACCACAAGTAAACCTGCAGTCTGAGAGCAAAGTGGCCTGTTAGAATAAGAGCTGTAATATAAGATGGAGCTAGGTTGTTGAGAGCTTTGTATGTTAGAAGTAAGATCTTGAATTATATTCTGAATTTAACAGGGAGCCAATGGAGAAGAAAAAAAAAGGTTTTGGTATTAACTGTCCAGAACCAGCACCTTTTAAATGAGCACAGCTTTGGGTTTCTCACTTGAAACCTGACCACTGAAAGCTTAAAGGAAGGATATTCTCAGTCTGATCCCAACAGGGATAACAAGGTCATTTGAAGTCACAAAGAACCCCCACCACAAACACCTCTTTGGCAGATAGGAGCATGTCAGTGTCAGGAGGCTTTGGTGCTGTGAGGATGATACTGCTGTTTGTTTATAGGATTTAGTTTCTTTTAGAAACAGCCACTCTGTATCTAAATGGTTACTCTTTACTTTTTTTAAGAAGCCTTTTATTTGAACTAGAAAATGCCAGTATGTTCAGGCTTGTGTGAAAACACTTTATTGACTTGCCATTACTTGTACATCATTGAGAAGTTAGCACGATCATCCACTGACATGAGTTTTGGGATTGAGAACTGGTCAATGCATCATTAGAAGAACAAGCAACAAATAAGAGATGACCTATTGGTGTTTTGTACCTACAATATTGTTTCTTTGGTTGAGAAATTACATATTGGTGGAATATTGAATATAAAACAAATCTGTGCATGTAGCAAAATGTAACCATTGTATGATTTGTATTAAAACAAAACACATTTTTATAATAAGTGAAAATTCTGGAGGTAGAAGCAATTTTCTTGTTTCATAGTTCGAGTTCACATCATATACAGGACACCAAAAATGGCCCAACTATATCACCCGCCAATTTAAATTTGTACCTGCATTGTTTTTGCTCTAAAATGAAAAACACATCAAAATTACAGTATTTTTTATGCTCTGTTTATGTAGATAGCATCTGCTTTAAAGACAAGTATCACTAATGAAAACATACACTTTAAAAACTAATTTTAAATTGTAATGGTATACACAAATCACAAAAGCTTTTCAGATTCTGCAAGGCATTTTATATTTGTTTCATATTCACTTACTGACAAGTGCTTTTCTGTGATTTACTTTTTTTTTTTTTTAATCTGACTCTTAGATCAGTACGCATTAAGACAAGAATTGTAACTGTACGACAGGAAACTTCATAAAGTTGTTACAGATATTAGTCTGTGTACTGAGGTACATGCTGCACTGTAGCCATTTCTACTGGTGCTGGGGTTTGCACAGGAATCACTTTATACATATACTGTACACGCCGCCGTATGTCGTATCAGTCCAAATATGTCTAATAAAGTGGAAAAAACATAATTTTGTTGCTTTGTCGTATATGTCGTATCTATTATGCATCACCACTGACCACCTGGAAATGTGGGCCAGTGTTGTGTGCCACAAATCGATTGGCTGCCAAATGGAGGCTGCGGGAGGGTGCACGGGAGGACTTTAATAAGAATTTAACAAGATTAACATTTAAAAACATTTATTTGTTTGCTCGACATTATAGTAAAGGTGTGTCTCATTTGAACTTTTCCTTAATAAATGCACTTTAATGGTCAAATCAGCTGCATTTCACCTGGGCGGTGCAGTGAAATGCAGCTGATTTGACGTTTACTCCAGGAGATCTGGAGCAAGACGAAGGTGGCTTGGTATGGCAAGCCAAGTGACTCATTAATAGCCACTTTTACCTATTAATGAGACACTTGGCTTGCCATTTTAGTCAAGCGCCATCTAGTGGCTGAAAATGGTAGTGTTCAATATTTTCTATGTCAGAATGAATGAAATTGTCAGATCTCAACCAAAAATTGAGTTATAAATATGAGGAAAAAAAATTATATTAGTCGCTTCGATGCATAAGTCGCAGGGCATGCTAATTTATGCAAAAAGGTGCGACTTATACTGCAAAAAATATGATAATCTGATGTTGTGCTGTGGTGCCAGAGTGCTTTTGACCAATGTTGGTTATCTGAAATTACCGGTAATCTGTTTTAATGTTTCCTAACAAAAGGAAGAAAGCCTGCTAAACACTGCTGGTTTCAATTTAAACAACTGTTACTCTATCTATCTATCTATCTATCTATCTATCTATCTATCTATCTATCTATCTATCTATCTATCTATCTATCTATCTATCTATCTATCTATCTATCTATCTATCTATCTATCTATCTATCTATCTATCTATCTATCTATCTATCTATC
>NC_056498.1:83753644-83757156 GCF_014905685.2 Nematolebias whitei
AAACATGCATGTTAGGCTGATTGGTAACTCTAAATTGTCCCTAGGTGTGAGTGAGAGAGTGAATGGTTGTTTTTCTCATTTGTCTCTATGTGGCCCTGTAATGGACTGGAGACCTGTCCAGGGTGTACCCCGCCCCTCGCACAGTGATTGCTGGACATGGGCACCGGCGACTCCTGTGACCCAAATTGGAAGAAGCGGGTAAAAGATAATGAATGGATGGATGGATGGATGTCTATTTCACAACGCCCTTACAAAGGAAGATGTAGTTGTGATAATTGTGTGTCAGCAAAAATATAAAGAAGAGGAGGTTCTACTTGCTGCGCTGCTTAATTACTGAAAGAGGGTACAGGCATGTCTTTAAAGGTCACAGGTACGACACTTGGCTGTAGACTTGTTTTGGGAAGTTCACGTGTTCTCCCTGGGCACGCATGGGTTTTCTATGGGTACTCTGGTTTCATTTCCACAGACCAGTCTGGCTGATCTCAATGTGATTGGCCTGGTTAAATAAAGGTTAATAAAAAAATAATCAAGTAATAATAATTTACCAAAATGAATGAATGCAATTGTGAAAAATCCAGCATTAAATTTCACATATAGCAATAAACATTATTGTTACCTGCTAGTCTTTGAAAAGAAAATCACTTTGGGCCCCAAAATAATGATATTTACCAGTGAATTTTACATTTTATTCTTCAGCCATGTTCAGTATGTTAAGGTTAAATTTGAAATAAAGTTGATATTTTCTTAAAAGTGCAACAATTTGTACGTAAGGACCTTGTATTTTCTCTAAAAAAATTATGAAAAGGATCCTAGCTTTGAAAGGCTGTCAGACACAAAGCACTGAATGAAATGATTCTTACAATACTTGACATTAATCTCCCTAAATCCTTCCACATTGGATTAACAGGGGGATTTGACCCAAAGAACTCCTCACAAAACAAACAGACAACTGATTTATCAATTAGAGCCAGTGCTTTGTGAAAGTGATAAAACAATAAAGCCTTAGTTTTTATAGAGTTCACACACATGACGTTTCAGGTTAATCTATGAATTAAAGCTGTTAAATCTGAAACCAGACAATTCCAGATCTCCTCAAAGGGAAGAAGGTGTTGCACACATTAACTGAACTAGTGTCTATATTTTGCTGCAACTATTACAGTCTGCTCAACTGCCTCCATAGTGTGTTGGATCAACGTCATCTTCAGAGAAGAACTGAGTTGTGGGAAAAATCACACCTTCTGTGTCGTCAGTGCAAATGTTAAGCAATTCCAATGTGGAAAACAGGGGGTTCAACAGCTTTCATCCATTTTATTGAGCCCCAACCATCGTACTTCACCCCGGATAAACAAACAGAGCTACCACCCTCATTTGTGTAGGGAGCAATTTAACCCCCACCTCGACCCCCCCTGCGGAGGCTGTAGAATGGCAGTGGTGACCAGAGAACACGACCCTGGATCCCTAAACCAGCCTGAGCCGACACAAGAGCTGCCTCATCAAAAAGCACTTTCAACTCACAGACACTTGTGTTCACAGAAGGACGAGGACTGTTCAGAGTGAATGCAACCTTTGTTTACCCTCCAATTGACTTGGTGGTCAGTTGTGTGTGCCTTTTAAAGGTTATTTACTATATGCTCTTTATGATATGCTATCATTTAAAAATACATTTATGACTACGCATATGTACACACACACACACACAAACATACCATACCATTTTATTTATAGAGCACTTAAAACAGCTACAAGGCCAACCAAAGTGCTGTACAGACAGAACAACAGGTAACACACAAAGCAATATACAAAATGAAGTAAGTCAGAATATAGACATAAAAACGATACAGATAACAAATATGATGACAAACCAGTGTGGAGCGTACAGGTTCAGAACACAGATCCTCTGGTGTTGAAAGCTACTGAAAATTAGTGAGTTTTTAAACGGGATTTGAAAACCGAGAGGGAGGGGGCCTGTCTGACAAGCAGAGGTAACTCATTCCAAAGTCTTGGTCCTGCTATAGAGAAGGCTCTGTCACCTCTTCGCTTAAGACGAGTTCCTGGAACTGTGAGGAGCAACTGGTCCGCTGACCTCAGGGAAAGTGGTGGGACATACGGTTGTAGTAAATCAGAGAGATGGGGGGACGTATACATACTGTATACTGTATATATGCTGTATATACTGTGTGTATATACATATATATATATATATATATATATATATATATATATATATATATATATATATATATATTTACACACACACATATACTTTGTACCACATTATATGTTTTATTATTTTATTCATTTTGTATGTCTTCTTCAAGTGGCAGAACTTGCAAGTGTCTGTTGGTAAATCACCTTAAACAACTCTTTTCTTTAAATTACTGCAATACCATGATACAGAAATGGAAACAACGACAAAACTGAAAAAACACAATAAAATGCAAAAGATTAAGTTTATGAAGAACTGAATTTGAATTGATTCAATCGTTTTAACTTCTTGATTAGAGACTAAAGGTGTTTCAGAAGATAATCAGTTGTTCAACTTCAAACAGAAAACATGGATAGATTTCCTAAATGACTTCCAAGAAACAACTCGGCTGTGTTAACAAAAGCCACCAGTTGGACCGGGCTGGAAACCTGAAGTGCAAACAAGTGATCAAAGTGAAGCTCCTGCTCGACACTTCCATTGTTTAGGTGCACGCCTGATGCCAGACCTGTTGACTTTTCCAATTAGAGCTGTAAACTTTTGTTTGTCCGTGCATCTCCAAGACTGTCGGTCTCATCTGAACAATTATCAGCTACATGCATTTGCCAGCTCAAACTAAGGACCTCTATTTCTTTGCTGCCCTAAAAAGATCAAAGGGGTGCCCCCTACACACACAAAACCACACTCACAACCCCCTTTTCAACACCCCCCCCCCCCCCACCCCCACCACAGCTTCTAAACATCCCGAACTCCCCAACCTCTTAATTTCCTTTTAGCCAAGACAGTTCAACTGGAAAGCCAAGCAGAATTTTTTAAGGCCCAGTGTTTGGGACATGCCTTTTAGAAGGCACAGCTTGGAACAAGAGGAGACATCTTTGGTACAAAGAAAAAAGAAAGAAAAGGAAAAGAAAAGAAAGCACATTTATCTGCATATTTCTATTATGTGCTGTTGTGCTCAGCTGATCAAAGTGATGCCGTTTGTTTCTGAAGGCTTGAGGACTATCCTGATGTGAATGAGCACAAATTGCTGCTACTAATGCTAAACGGTTAAGCGCTCGACCGAATGTCAGAAGGTCAATCAACGTTTGGTAGTCATTTGACCGTGACACAACCTTGGAGGTTTTAGGAGCTAAACAGGCTTAAAGGCTGTGCTGCACAGTGTCTGTAAAAATCACAGGTTGAGGAAACACACACACACACACACACACACATGCTGATGTGTGTTGATGTGTGTTCGCGAGTAATTTTTTAAACAAATGTTCGTGTATTTGCAAAAAAAATAATAAATAAATAAAATAAATAAATATAT
>NC_056498.1:83757256-83758314 GCF_014905685.2 Nematolebias whitei
TTATATATATATATATATATATATATATAGTAGTCCCTATCGTGGTTTTTCAAAGTAAGATTGGACATGACACATGATCGTCATGGAATTTTTATTTTAAGTGAATTATTTTAAATTATTTAGCACCTGCTGCACCTTTGTGCAGCCCACATTGCAGGAGAAAGGTTCTCCTGCAGCACCTCCTTCCTCCTCTGTGATCTCCGTTCAGCCGTGGCAGAGAGGAGGCAGGGAGCTGAAATCATGACATTTTGTGTTCTCGTAGGGAATTTCGTTAGAAACATTGTTTAGAATATTGCAAGAGTGTGGGAAGAGTTTAAAACACCTTTATATATATATTATATATATACTAAAATAAACCACTACTAACTACTTGTACTACTATTCCCACTTCACGCTTTTTCACTTATCACAGGGCTTCAGGGTACGGATCCCCCTCAATAAGCGAGGGACGTTTATATATATATATATATATATATATATATATATATATATATACATATATATATCAGTCACTGTGAATTAGCTAAAAAGAAAAATAGTCTCGCTTCTTGCCAGATGCGCAGCTGTTTGTCGACATTAAAGTGTGATCTTTATTGTTTGGATCTTGTATACCACACATCTGTCAGTAAGTTTCATGTGTGTAAGCACTACAGTCGTTTGTAGATACTTTTTTTTTGTTTGTTTTAGCTAATAACGGTTTTAAAAATAGATACAGTTAATATAAAGTAGTACTTAAAAATAATGCTCATTATTTCTACAAGATGACAGATTGTATTTTTTAAAGTTGTGTGACCGGCACAGTTTGACTTTTTTCATTTATTTAAAACAGTAAAAGACACAACACGTCTTTTAAAATAATCTCACTGTCATTAACATCCACCCATTAACATAATTTTAAAAAATGGCACAAGACAAAGCTTTACTGGATGATCAGAGCCACCTCCACCCTCCCACTGACAAACAAGCCTGAAGCAGCAGTTGTGTTCAGGACCAGCAGCTACAGCTGAACAACAGTGGGAGTCTGGAAAGGACAAATTGGGTAAAACATGCACTTGTGT
>NC_056498.1:83758414-83760748 GCF_014905685.2 Nematolebias whitei
CAGTGGGAGTCTGGAAAGGACAAATTGGGTAAAACATGCACTTGTGTTTCCACTTACACACTTTCTCCTGTAATAAAATGATGCCACACACCCAGAGCAGCTCACACACATTGTGCAGCAGCTGGGAGCAAGAGCACTGAAACTGTGTGAAACTGTCGAAGCTGAGTGACGGCTTTCAGAGACGCACGAACAGGAGAGCAGCATGGAGCGGGGTTGAAGGTGGGGGTGAAGGGGGAACAGGAGCTATGCAGGAAATGTTGTGGAGGCAGAAGGAGGATGACTTCTAATGACTCTTCCAGACCTGCAGGATCTCTGGAGGATCACCTTTAGTGCTTTGGACAACCCACTGGGTGCTTGCACTGAGGCCTGAGCCTCCTCTGACTCCACAAACTGGAACCACAAATGGTTCCTCAAAGACTCACCCCCTTCACTGGGAAACTGAACTCCTTAAAAAAAACCTGTTGCATCTTGTTAATAGATGAACGGGCAGTGATTATCAGTTGATTATAAACAAATTAGGTCTGGCTAACTCATTTGCTTTTTTCACCTCTTCCATGTATGCTTTTTAAAAATATCAAAACCAAAATCATATAAAACAAATGTGTTATTTTTTTAATCATACACTATATTCATAACTTCATATCTTAGATGTTATTACTGTTTTTCTTATACATTTTATTGTTGGATGTAACTGGGACCCTGTGTACATAATTTCGCTCCACCACATGTACCACATGAGGTGCGAATGACAATAAAGAAACTCTGACTCTGACTCTCTGACTCTGACTGATATTCACTACAGTCCAGCTTCCACAATTTCATGAATTTTGAAAGTAAATTTGGGTCAGTTTGGAAAAAAAATGCTGACTGTAATTACACACACAAAAAAGAAAGAAAGAAAGAAAGAAAGAAAGAAAGAAAGAAAGAAAGAAAGAAAATGGGCAATAACTAACTAATAATAATAATAATAATAAAATAAAAACCTCCCTCTAAGTTAATTTTAAACCTGATCAAAGTCAAACACCCGACCATTTTAAAGTGTAGTTTTCTAAGATAAAATTAAATGATCAATTAAAATTAGTCATCTTTAAAAGATGATTTGCTGAAGGGACATTGAAGAGAATAATGTCTAAATTTAAAAATGAGGAGCTAAGAGAGTGATTGAAGTTAAACCTGGAAACATGACGTCATTCAGTGATTATTTTACATGTTCAGTGATGGACAAATGTTGGGTGGTCCTTCTCTTACCGTGCGCGTCTCCATCCTCAGCCATGGCGTTGATCTTCTTGTTGGGCAGGACCTGCACGTGCTTGCCGCTGGTTCGGCTGTACAGCTGGTAGATCCGGATCAACCTGCGGCTCACGCGGTCTGTCACTTTGCTCTGCTCGCTTACATGCTGCGTGAAATTAGGCGGGGACTGATTGGTTACCTGTCAGAAATTAGATGCATCACAATCATTTATTCACTTACTCGATTTGGCCTATTTTAATTTAATTTCTGTCAATTTAAGTATTTATTGTTTAATCCTGATCAACGCGGATCCCTCTGTGCGCCCTCAGGCTGAAGTGGAGCAACCAAAACAACAAGAACATCCTTTTTTTCTTTCTTCTTCTTTTTTTTTTTTTTTTTTTTTTTTTACTTTTGACGAGTGTGATGAGTTCCAGGAGGAAATGTGTCTAAATGAAGGTGACCGCTTTCAAAAACACGGGCTGTGTGATTACAGGCTGTGCGGAGAGGAAAATGTGCGCCTTTACGCACAGAGGAAGGAAAAAAAGGAAAAGGAGCCAAATTATCTTGAGCTGAACAAATGATAAGATTTTGTTTAGTTTTTTTTTAACACCCGCAGAACATCTGCTTTACATTTTTTATAGTTTAGCCTAAATCAGAATTTAAAAAAAAAAATTTTTACAATCCAAACGAGTTGAGTGTTGTAAAAAAAATAAACCTTGAATTTTGAACCTCGTGAGATCATTATGATATTTTTCATTATTTCCTCCTGCCCTCATGAACCGTCTGTGCCCGCGCGTCCTGTGCCAGGGCCGGTGTTCAGCCAGCTGCCAGCAGGCCGTGCACCCGCTGCCGCGCGCGCTGTGGGAGCCATCACATCACGTTACGATGCGCCCTGACTGCTGCGTGTTTAGGGTGCTCTACAGATAATATCTTGTTTTACTCATCACAATAAAAAACTAGCTTTACAAAGCACGTGCTATATGTGAAGGAACAAAAGCAGTGACGTACCTGAGCGTGGTAGCAAAGCGCAAACAAGTGTAGAAACCTGCAGAAAACGGGACAAAACGAGTCAATTATTTCAGGGTTTGGGGGGGGGGGGGGGGG
>NC_056498.1:83760848-83767124 GCF_014905685.2 Nematolebias whitei
CCCCCCCCCCCCCCCCCACCACCCCAACCCCGCCCTCTCTCCCTCACCTTGAATTCAGGCACCTCTCTTTTTACTCTATTTACCAGGGTTTCTGTGCATACTTAGGGGTGGAGGGATGGGATGGTGGGTGGGGTGTGGGGGGAAAGGCGAGGAGGAGCCTAGGACACCCTGCTCGCGTGCATCACACAGAAGATGCATCCTTGCCAGCTCTGATCAGAGTGAAACGTGCCATAAAGAATGAGCGGACTTCATGACCCTGCGGATCCCCCACCCCCACCACCACACACACACACACGCACACGCACACCTCTTTTCAAAGCTCACACGGGATACCTCTGTGAGCCTCAGCTTTGTGTATTCACACTATAAAGTGAGAGACATTAAAAGGATTACAGGTGATTAGTGTTTTAACAACCCCCCTCACCCCCCCCCCCACCCCCCACGCCCCGGGGTCTCTTAATCAAAAATCAACATGGAGGATAGTCTTTTAATGAGCTCATGCAGTATCAAATAATAGGTCTAGACATGAATATGGATTACAGTTGTCTGGCATGAGCCAGAATGAATATACAAAAAGCGTCAAAGGTCCAAAGTATCACCAGTGACCGTCTGCTCTGCGAAATGGTGGCAGACATCTTTAACACCTCACTTACCCGGCAACTTCCCACCTGCCTGAAGACTGCCACCATCCTCCCAGTCCCAAAGAGCTCCACAGTGACTGGTCTGGATGACTACTGACCAGTGGCCCTCACCCCGAGTCGCTAAATGATTAGAATAACTGGTCATGACCCACATGAAAACAACCATCAACATCAACGAGAACCCTTGTCAGTATGCATACTGTGAGAACCGATCAACAGAGGATGCCATCTCCTCTGTGGTCCACACTGCTCTCAACCACCTGGAGCAGAAAAACACTTACGTCTGTATGCTCTTTGTGGACTTCACATCTGCCTTCAACACCATCCATCCATCCATCCATCCATCCATTTTCTTTACCCGTTTATTCCATTTTGGGTCACGGGGGTTGCTGGTGCCCATGTCCAGCAATCACTGTGCGAGGGGCGGGGTACACCCTGGACGGGTCGCAAGTCCATCACAGGGACACATAGAGACAAACGAGACAAACAACCATTCACTCTCTCACTCACACCTAGAGACAATTTAGAGTCACCAATCAGTCTAACATGCATGTTTTTGGACTGTGGGAGGAAACCGGAGCACCCGGAGAAAACCCACGCATGCACTGAGAGAACATGCAAACTCCACCCAGAAAGGCCCCTGGACCGGGGTTTGAACCAGGGAGCTGCTCGCTGAGAGGCAGCAGCTCTACCAGTTGCGCCACCGTGCTGCCCTGCCTTCAACACCATGATTCCCCAAATCCTGATGGACAAACTACTCACACTAGGACTAAGCCACTCCATTTGCAACTGGGTCCTGGACTACTTAACAAACAGACTGCAGTCTGGGAGGATCCACAACTTCTCCTCCTCCACCATAACCTTCAGCACTGGCACCCCTCAGGGCCATGTGCTGAGCCCTCTCCAGTTCACTCTGCTCAAGTATGACTGTAACCCTAACCGTACCCAGGCTGTCACATTGTAAAATTTTGAAGTTGATACAGCGGTGGTGAGATGCATCACAAACAATGATGATTCCAGCTACAGGCAGGAGGTGGAACACCTGGAGAGCTGGTGCAAAGAGAATAACCTTCACATCAATGTGAAAAAGATGAAGGAGGTGGCCCTGGACTTCAGAAGGAACAAACACACCTACCCCCCAGAACATAGGAGGCTCTGTGGTGGAAGTGGTATCCAGCTACAAGTACTTGAGTGTGCACCTGAATGAAAACCTCAGCTGGAGCAACAACACCACCAGCATGATAAAGAAAGCTCATCAGAGACTCTACTTCCTCAGGCAGCTGAGACGAGCTGGTCTGTGAAGCTCAGTCCTCACCTCCTTCTACAGGTGTGCAGTGGAGAGCATCCTGTGCTCCAGCATCAACGTGTGACATGGAGGCTGCACAGCTGCAGAAAGAAAAGCTTTGCAGAGAGTGGTGAAGGCTGCACAGAAGTCTGTTGGAGTCAGTCTTCCCACCATCACAGACATCTACACCTCCAGATGCAGGAAGAGAGTCACCTGCATCATGAAGGACCCCACTCACCCAGCACACACACTTCATGTCTGTGCAAAGCTCAATTTTTACGACCGCGCAGACAGTGTCGCACAATAAACTGCCCGGTGACGGACTGTTTTGTATGCGACACCAATGTATTAATTTCCTCTTCTTCATCCCTGATCTGGCCTTTTCTTTTTTTTCTTTTTTTTTTTACAAAAGGCAAGTGATCTCCTCCTCCGTTGATGCAATGACTGAAATGGTGAGAAATGAAGGAATTTGTCACGAGCGAATTAAACTAAGGTCCAGCGTGGCTGCGGGAGGTCATGGAGATTTCCTGGTGGGCCGCTCTGATGTGTGGGCTGCAGGACCAGCGCTCCCTGTTTTTTTTAATTTTTTTAAAACGTTTTATTAACAACATATAAACACAGAACATTGCTGCCGCTGAGGCTGCCAGCTGTTTTTTTTTTTTTTACCTGTCCATCATTCCATGACCAATCGGCAACCTCAATTTGTCCCGAAGGTAAACACTCCTTCTCTGTGGAGCTGCTCTGCAGCCACTCAGGGTGGAGACTCGAGCATGAATTCTTAACCCTCCGTGTACGTACGCGTGGACGGATGTACGCGGGAGTATACTGGAGGCTTTAAGTGTAGAATCACTAGACTGAGGAACAGCTTCTACCCTGAGGCTGTTAGACTCATGAATCTCTAACCAGAATAATCACTGAGAAGAATCACATCATGTTGCTGCTGATCTGTTTCATGTTGCTGCTGATCTGTTTCATGTTGCTGTGTTCATTCATACTCATCTGCTCACACAGACTCATGTTTGTGTCGCTGTTCGGTGTATTGTTTTTGTACTACTTGTAGTACTTAGTGTGTTTTTAGTTTAACGTTTTTCTTAGTTCATATCTTAGATCTTATTACTGTTTTACTTTTACATTTTATACTTTTGTTGGATGTAACTGGGACCCTGTGTACACAGTTTCGTTCCACCACATGTACCACATGTGGTGCGAAAGACAAATGAAGAGCCTTGAATCATTGAATCAACTGGTGGCCCACAGGCCCAATCTGTATGAGGGTGATGTGTGTTGGAGGCTCTGATAGTGGCATCCAATCAAAATTAACTGAATAGTTAAAACCAAGTTAGAAGAGAAAAAGGTGCCATGGAATTTAAGATATTTTGCATACAAAGTATTTCCAAAAGAAAGAAATAGAAGAAAGAAAAAAATAGACCAATTTAATGAATTTTGTAATGTTTTGATTTACTGCTTTTTGCAAAAATAGTTTTCCTGCTGACAAGCAAAAGTAAGCGCCCATAAAGCGCATGTGCCAAGTGTTGTTTGTGACTACAGTGTTGTGACGTACACCCTCACAGTCAAGTGACACATCAAACTGCTCCCGGCTGAGCCGAAAATAAAAGATGTAATGGCCAACAGTAGCTGGTCATCGTAGACATGGAGCTCCTTCTCCAGCCTGAATTCTCCACACACTCTGGATTGTTCAATCCTATGTGATCCTCACCAGATCGAACAAGTGAAACAAACTAAATCTCATATGAAGAACAAATCATGACTGCACAAAGCTGAAAAGAAGAAGCAGTGTGTAAAAAATATCAGCTTGTTGAACCAACTTTAGCAGTCGTTACTTCAAGCAACCCTCTGTGTGACTTCATCAGTTTGTAGTTTTATGTTTTTTAATGACATTGCTGCAGTTCAATGTTTGTATCAATAGTTCTTGCACATCACCTGTGAAGTTCCACTCCATTTCTATCTGCTTGAGGTTTGTGCTTTGATTGGCCCATTGTAACACTCACTCGCCTATTTAACCATCCTGCTGCCTTTGGGTCAAAATGAGAAGGTATTAGTTTAGAACTGAGGCCTCCTGGCTTAATTTGACCCAAGGGCAGCAGATGGACTCACCCTGTCCTGGGTCATGGGGCTGTACCCAACCAAGCAGTGAGCAGGAAGTAGGGTAGAAACTAAAGTCAGTGCTTCATTGCAGGGCCAGCAAAAGAGACACAGACAGTAAGCTAAATTAACAATTAGCAACTAACCCATGGGAAATGGAAGGTAACCAGGAAGAAAAAAAAGAAAGCACAAGTATATTTGATCTTAGAATGGAATTTGTTTAAATAGATTTACACCAAAGGGAGCCAGGGACAGTTTAGCTCGAGCTTCAATATAGAAATATATGGTGTCACATGCAAAAAAAGTTTGATATACAGAGTTCATGATCATTCTCAAGACCGAGGATCTCTATTTGTCTAGAAAGCAAGCCTTGATCATCAGCCCTTAACCTGCATGCTGACAATAATTAGCTTCATTTGGTTTTCACCATGATAGACAAACATCGTTTTGCTAATCTCACCTGACCCATTGTTATAGAGAGTTGATGAATGGTTCAAATGCAACTTTGCAAACCCATGCTGTGCTGCCATGTTCAGTTTAGAGAGAAGACACTTTCTTCACCCTTTCAAACAAGCAATTAATTTCCATCAGGCATCGTATGTTGAACGCTACCATGGCAGAAAGAAATAGCAAAATCACAAGTATGGTTGGAGATGGACAGAATGAGTGAGAGGACGGTGACATCAGAGAGCAACAAAAAAAATGGAAAAAGCAGAGAATAGAAGGGTCTTGGGGGAATTTCTTTGAACAGGCGAAGAAAAAAATATGAGAAAGAGAGACAAGGCATCATGTTCAGTGCTGTTGTGCTCCTTTAGGTCCCACTCTTCAAAGGGACGGTGGCCCTGATGGCTTTACCATACTCTGCTTTGGGATTAGAGATGAAATGTTGCACAGCATCTATAGGTTTGAAGCTACTTGGAGCAGATCGTACAACAAAAAGCTTTAAGAAACAACCACGTCACTTTGAATAAACCTGTAATCGATGGATGAAATTATCATTCACCCCCCCCCCCCCCCCCACACACACACACATAATTATTCACAGTACTTCACATTTTCCACATTTTGTTGTTAGAGCCTTATTTCAAATTATAATGAATTAATCTCTTTCCTCAAAATTCTACACACAATACACCATTATGACTAGGGATGGGGTCGATCCGGTATCAGTATCGGGGTCCGATATCAGCAAAATTTATGTATCTGATTTTTCTGATCCAATCTGCAGAGATTTCCGATCCATGATGCATGTCTGTGTCTGTTGAGATATCTCCACATGTGATTCCCTGCCAGCTGCTCTGCACGTTGGCTTCAAACTATGGAATGGATTTCCTGAACGGAGGCGTGTCTCATGAACCCAGAGTAATAAGACCCGCCTCACATTCAGGAAATCCAGTTCATAGTTTGCAGCCAGCTACAACGTGAGTAAATATGTGAAGACAGCAGCATCACTGTGGCTAATGGCTAACCAACATTTCATTGAAACATGTCCGCTGTATGAAAGTATTTTACACTAGGAACACCATAACGCAAGACAGCAACGTGCAATGTCTGCAGAGCCGCTGTACCGAGAGGAGGAAGCTCCGTTCGGACCTACAATACAACTAACTTAATCAAACATAACACCACATTAAACCACTGTAATGTTAGTTTTACGTTGGACATCTGAGCTCCGGGGCTTCAGCGGTGTGTTCTTCTCGTTCAGTCCAAAGCAGGCAGTCTGATTTTGGTTAGCCACGCTGAATCTGTCCCGCTCAGTCTGCCCGTCTCGGAGGAGGGACAGACTGAGCGCGGCTGACCAAAAGCAGACTGCCTGATTCAGACTGAACGAGAAGAAGACACCGCTGAAGCCACGGAGCTCGAATGTTTACAGAGAAGTTGCTAAACTTCATCGTAATTAATGACTGACCACTATCAGCTGTTGAAAACGAAGGACTTCACAGCTTGATACTTGCAGCCAAGATATAGTTTACCCTCCAGGAGATATTTATCAGTACAACAGTAGACAATCATAAAAAAACACATGAATTGAAAAATACAAGAAAATTATATATATTCAAAAAAAAGGAAACAAAAACAGCTACATTATAAAGCGATGTAAAACACTAAAAACTGGAACATGTTTGTGTTTGTTTATGCCATGAACTTAGCAGATGTTTAAAGCCATTTAATCTTTTTAACGTCCACTTTAAAGTTAGGGGAAAACAAACATGTTTTGTGTTAGCAGGATTTAATTCTAACTTTGAA
>NC_056498.1:83767224-83768763 GCF_014905685.2 Nematolebias whitei
TCGCTCCACCACATGTACCACATGAGGTGCGAATGACAATAAAGAAAATAATATTGCATGAAGTTAGGAAGTGACATGCCTCCAAATCTGTGGGGCAGATGTAAGATGCTCATGACAATCTGTGGATGCTTTGTATTCCAAATAAACCCTGATATCTAGCTGTTCAAGGATTCAAAGATTCAAGAATTCAAGACTCTTTTGTGTCATTTGCATCACATGTGGGACATGAGGGGGAACAAATATGTGTACACAGGGTCCCAGTTACATCCATCAAAAGTATAAAACGTACAAGAAAAACAGTAATAAGGTCTAAGATATGAACTGAGAAAAACGTTAACTAAAAATACACTAAGCACGAAGTACAAAAACATGTAAGAGACTGGTTGTTATAGGATGAAAAGAGAATAAACAGGACACCATTGCTCAAGTATCTGTTCAATAAGAAACCAGGACTTGTTACATTGGTCTTTACTTTTAAACATTCTCATAAACTCCAGCCAGTGTGAAGAGGATGGCAGACCAAATATTTTGGCTGTTTTCTCATGTGTGTTTGAGCATTTAGGTGTCTCTGTGTGTTGTCGGGGTGGGAAGAGTAACAGTTGATACATCTGAGATAAGAAGCTGTTCTTCTGACAGGAGCTGTCACAGAATTAGAAGGGGGGTGGGTCTTTATCAATCAACCCTCCCCCCAGCTGACAATCAAATGGTCTGACCACAGCAACCAGGGCTCTGTTATCTGCAGAGCTGTCAGTTCTGGTTGAATGATGCAAATGAGGGAGGGATGAAACTCCATCCCTCCTGCTCAGTTATAACAAATGTGTCTTCTAGTTCTTAATTAAAGAGATCTTTTACGCTGTGGGGGTCATTTCGTTCTAAAGCATCTAAAGGTAAAATACTTCAACAGTTTGAAAGGACAACTGGATCCCTTCAAGTTGAGTATTTAATTTTTACCTGCTCTTTACATAAAAAACTAAATAAATGAATAAATAAACAAACAAACAAACAAACAAGAAAATAATGGACCTTCTTCCAAAGGTCTATATAAATGACTATTTCAATGTGTTGCCATCACTCCGTCATTAAAGATAAACTTTAAAAAAGATTTCAGAAAATAAAGTCCTGAGGGACCATGAAAAATAAATAGTTTTTTTTTAATTGTGGCTCTCATGCTCCAAAAACAGAACATTTTCAGGAAAAGAGAAAACCTACTTTGATTTAGAAAAATATGTCCCTTTATGTTGTCACAAGCTCTTTTTGACACATTTAAAAAAAATTAAATTTTCATTATTTAAACTAGAGACAAGAGGTCAATCAATAGGGTTGATCTATGCAAAATATTGACTTGGTGACAAAAGTAGAAACAAGGTTTTTTACCTGGCATAGTAATTTTCTCTGAATAAATCATCAGAAGCTATGTCCCTTGTTTTTATACCTCATTATTATCCATCCATCCATCCCATCCATCCATCCATCCATCCATCCATCATTCATCATCCCTCCATCCATCCCTCCATCCCTCCATCCATCCCTCCATCCATC
>NC_056498.1:83768932-83777885 GCF_014905685.2 Nematolebias whitei
ATCCATCCATCCATCCATCCATCCATCCATCCATCCATCCATCCATCATCTTTTACCTGCTTCTTCCTTTATTGGTCATGGAGGTCATGTCAAGACATCACTGGCAGGGGCCCTGGACAGGTCTCCAGTCCATCACAGGGACACATAGAGACAAACGAGACAAACAACTATTCACTCTCTCACTCACACTTAGGTACAATTTAGAGTTACCAATCAGTCTAACATGCATTTTTTTTAGTCTGTGGGAGGAAACCAGAGTACCCAGAGAAAACCCATGCATGCACAGAGAGAACATGCAAACTCCACCCAGAAAGGCTCCAGGCCAGGATTTGAACCGGCGACCTGCTCGCTGAGAGGCAGCAGCTCTACCAACTACACCAATCTCATCATTATCAGGGATGCATTATTATTTATCAGGGCAGCGGCAGCTCAAGTGTAAGCAGTGTCGCCACCTTGAAATCCTGGGTCTGCTGGTTCGAGCCCAGGTTGTCAGGAAGGGCATCCGGTGTAAGACAATTGCCAAATCTTTCATGTGAGTTCACTTGCCGTGGCAACCCATGGGGAGCAGCCAAAAGAAACAGACATACTTTTATTATCAGGGTTACATAATATTTCATATTTAAAAAAACAATATCTTAGCAGGCTCTGATTTGCACCTAAAACTGATGTGTGTCAAAATCTGTTTTCTATTCAAGCTAAATAGTTTGGTGTCACGGCAAGAGGTTATAAATACATAAATGCAGACTTTACATAAGGAGCTCAAAACAAACTTGTATTATTTTTATTTGATTTTAAAATGAAAAAACAAAATGCTGATGAGGCTGTTTATTCTTCTCACAAAATTCACATGGATGCACAAGGAGATTTACACGAGGAGCACTAGGAATACAAGGAAACTGAAATGTGGCATGAAAGCTAACAATGCTGTGCTGGTGAGTGAGGAGGAACAGAAGGATAATATGGACTGGGGCTGATAAGAAGGAGTGGCGACACTTGTGACAGGTAACCTAGTGCAGGTGTAGCAGGCTAACCGGGGAAGCAGAAAATGGACTGAGAATGTCATGATCAGCGGCCCCCGCTGGCCCCCATCTGCTCACTTCCCTGCCCCTTCATGACATGCCATGTTTCTGCCCTTCTCCTTCATGTTTCGTTTATCCCTCAGCTCCTGCCATTGTCCACATCAGCTCCTGTCAATCTACACTTCAAGTCTGCTCATGTCACTTCTCTGTCACCACGCCCCCTCAGCTGATTCACCACAATCAACCTTCATGCCTCTCACCTGTTCTCTCCACTACTTAAATTCCACGCCCACACTCATTCGTCGCGAGATTATTAAACTTCTCATGGTCCCTGATTCTCAAGCCATTCATAGTTTCATGCCTGAACCTCAAGCCTTGTGTTTTGGACTAAGACCTCACGTTTGCCTCTTGGATTTATCTCTCTACCTGCCGCTCGTCTGGTTTTGCTCTGCCCTTCTGACCCTGGTACGACAACTTTTTCTGGCCCTTTGACTCTGGATTTTGGATTACCCCTTGGATTTGTTTTAAGAACTCTGACTCCCCATGCTTGACCCCTGCCTTGCCTTCTGGATCACGACCCTACCTCTTCTGGATCCTCTCCCTGGCTGCAGCTGCAATTATAATTAAAACTGTTTCATATTTTACTCTTGTGTCTTGTCATTCTGAATCCAAAAGCCTGGTTTTGTGACAGAGGAAGAGTGAATACTGACACAGAGGGACACAAGGGTGTTGATAAAATTAAACACAAGATTCACTAAATATAGATAAATCTAATCATTACAAACAACAAGCTATAAACTAGAAGGACAAAAAAAAAAAAAAAACACTGATTCTGATGCTGGGTTAGAGTCAGGTTGCCCCCAACCTCTTTAGATCAAAATCCACAGTGAATTCTACTTTAACTCACAACACATTTCATTACGGTATATTTAGTCACCTTTTCCATGGAGATGTATTGTTTGTTTGTTTGTCGCAAAAGTTTTAACCTTTGTTTACAGGATAAAATCTTTGGTCTAAAATATTTGTAACATACATACATAAACTTTGTGATCAAACCACAATTTAATTCAGTTAAATAATAAATAATGTAAAGGAGTTGTGGCAGTTTACTTCTGTTTGTTTCTTCTCGTCTTTTAACACATCTAAAGTCACAGTAACCCACAGTCACACACATTGCTCAACTGTCCCATGTGGTCTTTGTTGAACTGTAGTAGAATGAAAATGCAAAGAAGAGTTTCTAAAGAGAAAAGTGAAAGACCTCCAGCTGAAATTGTTCTGAGCAGGTCTCAAGTCACACACACACACACACACACACACACACACACACACACACACACACCCACCCACACACACACACACACACACACACACACATTACACTTGTCAGGCAAGGACAAGCAGCACTCAATCAACGATCTGTAGGGGAAATAGTTGTTAACAAATCAATCACCTGTAGGATGAGGCCAACAAAGGAACAATCCAGGCTATATGTAAATTACAGGAATCACTGTGTCTCTGCTGAGACAGAAACATAGACACATTTCAGCTACAGATGTGATTTTGGTGAGGAAATACCTAGACACAGCCGCATTAAGAAAGTTTAGTAACTGCTTCTATTTGTTTGGACTTAAATTTCATAAGTATTTTTCTTGTTTTCAAAAGTAAGGGCATTGCTTTGGTCTGTAGTGGTGAAAAAAGATTAAGTTGGATGGCAAAGCACTTAATTTACTGGTGTGCCAAAGTTCCAACATTCACCATGAGGATCATGGATCATGACAAAAGGAAGAACAAGATCCTGGATACACAGGTATGAAATTAATTTCCTCTGTGGAGTGGCTCAGCCTTAGAGATAAGGTGATGAACGTGATCAACCAGGGGGAGCTCAAAGTAAAACCATGGTTCCTTTGCATTAAAAGGAGGTTGAGGTGGTTTGTGCATTTGATTAGGATGCTTCCTGGACCCTTCCTTGTTTTCACATCCCACTATAGGGACAGATCCCGGGTCATACTCATGGAAAGTATCCTCTCTGGTTTGGGAATGCTCTAGAACTCAAAGGAAGGGAAAGTGTCACTTTGGACAGAGATGATTGAGTTTCCCTCCTGGACATGTTGCCTCATCCGCCCAATCATGAATTAACAGCAAAAGAATAGCTGTATAATGTTGTACCCTTTTTATTTGGCATTGCTATTACAGAATACTACACAAATTATCAATTTAAATTGTAAAGCTGTATGGCAACAAAAATGGGGGGAGGAACATAGGGGAGAGTAACTTATTTTGAAGGTCTGGTGATTGTATTGTATCTAGAATTTTCATAAAAGGGTTGGAATATGTGCTTGTGGTCAGTTAGTTAGCATTAGTTATTATTGAATTTACAAAAATACGTCAGATATGTACGGCTGCAACATCTCACCCATCAAGATAGAGGAGTACTACATACTGCAGAATATGAGATCTGTTTGTTCAAACAAGATAAACATAATCCTGCATTTCCGACCTCCGGGATGTTTTCACTTGATGTGTGGCTCACCCAAACTTCATTTTTCCTGCTTGTAGCTCAGCATCTCCAAGCTAGTAACAGCTAAGGGGATGCAGACCTGACCATATCTTGTTTCTTAAGACAGTAAACAAAAAGTTAAAATCTAAAAACGTGACAAAAATTAAAGATTTTTTAAAATCATTAGATAGTTTTTGTATGTTTATAAGCACATCATAAATCACCTTATTTGTGGTTAAAATATCTCATAGACAAGCAACACAAGACTAATTGCTTTTAAAATAAGAATAGGAAACATTAACATCTAAGATCAGACAAGAAGAAAAATCACCTTACAGCATATTTTTCATACCTTTCATCTTTCTATACACTCTCCTCTGCTCTCTTCAGTCTCAGCAGTTATTATAGTGGCTTGTGAACCACTCCTGATGCTGTAATCATCATAACTGTGGTGTCATGCTCATTATACTGGAGCTGTGCTATGATTTGGACAAATTGTGATGAGATGTCTTTGCTTTTCTGAAGGAAAACACTGGTTGAGACACAGAGCTGGACTGGGAAAAACGAACATGGTCCAGAGACCAAAAGGAAATAGTCTTCTTGTCAGAGACTTCCCCTAAACTCAAACAGATATTTACACAATACACCGTTTTTATAAAGGACAAAATAAACTTTTTTTAATCTTAGAATTTCATGGCAGTTTCTTCAGCCATATTTTTAAAGTTGACACATGTTTGATTTTATAGTGTATTCAGAGAGCATTTACCTTATTCACATGTCTTGCTTCCTTCTACAACAATCATGATAGCCTAACTTGGAAGGTCACTAGTTCAACTCCCTGGACTGACAACATCAAAATGGGTGGGAAAGGTGAAACACCCACCCTCTCGCTTCAAATGTTATCAGCCATTAAATGGCCGTTATTAGTTGTTATCATTCCCATTTGTAGCGGTCAGACTGCCTCTCCTGTACCTCCTAGTGGGTTTAAAGGTATGTTGTTAGCATTGTTAGGGATGATAATAGGCTATGTTGTTAGCAATGATAATAGGCTTTGTTGTTAGCATTGTTAGCGATGATAACAGGCTCACGTGGTTAGGTTCAGAGGAAAGGGTCTGGCAGTTAGGTTTAGGGCCTTGGTTAGGTTTAGGCACAAGGGTAAAGGGGTTAAGTTTAGGGTTGTCCTCTGGATCAGGTGTAAGGTTAGGTTTAGGAAGAGTTACATAAGCTGAAAAAAAACCTTCCTGGTTTACCCCTTTTTTTCCCTGCACTCCCTGGTTTCCTAGTTTAACATTTCCCCTGATGTGTTTCAGCTGCGTGTCCTCACAGGTGTTTTGTCTTGTTAGTCACTGTATATAGTCTGTGTCTCTGTGTTAGTCCTTTGTCCTGGCATTGTAAGCTGTCCACTGGTGATGTCCCATCAGCTTCTTGTGATTTTTGTAAGTCTTGCTGCATCATCGGCCTTTTGATTTCTTGTTAATAAATACTTTATTTTATATCTCCTGAGTCTGTTACTGCCTGCACCATTGGGCTCACCTTCACCAGTTTATTATGACAAAAAGACGAAAAAGAAATATGTTATTTTACAAATTACTTTTTTAAAAATCAGAATAACTTCACCAATGGATTATTAAACTGATACAGAATAATGGGCTGAAATAAATAAATAAAAAAAAATCCCTTTTTACAGTGTAAAAAAAATCAGATATTTCTGAGTAGGACTTTCAAATCAAATGGAGATAGAAAGTGATCATTCCAAAACCTTTACTTGTTTCTCTTCAGGAAAATGTTTTTGTTCCTGAAAAATATATTCTTAAAATAAGATAATCAAATGCTGTATGTTTGGATTTCTTTGGAAATCCAAACAAAGTTACGTACAAAGTTTCACAGAAAAGTGAAACTTTTCACTTCAACCAAAACCAGAATTCACGATGGGGTGGAACAACATATGTTCACACAGCTTCAAAATGATTCACACAAGTGCTCATGTGTTCATTTTCCTGAAACAAAGTTGTCAACTGTCAGAAAAGGTGGTGGTTTTATTGGATGGTTCTGCACGGGAAGTTGCAATTTAGCACAGCTCTTCCCTTCATTTTCAAAGGCAGGCAGATATGGTGTTGAGATGTTTGTCAGGGAAAAGTAAGTTGTTGTGAACCCAGATGTAGGATGAAGAATCAGGATGAAGATGAAAAAAATCTTGAATGCTACACAGGAAACATGGCAGAGACCACAAAGTAAACAGAAGGATCTGACAGTAAGTATGCAGGTATAAATTCTCAGTCATCCAGGATATGACAAATCCACAGCGTTGCTTTGATGTTTTTTAATTTGAATTTAATGATAAACTGAAGCGATATACTTAGGGTCCACTGTCCAGAAAAATGGGGAGTGTGGTAAAGAGGTGAAAAAGAGAATCCAGGTAGGATGGAGAAAAGTTTCAGGAGTGATTTGTGACAAAAGAAAAGTTTACAAACAGTGGTGAGACCAGCTATGTTGTATGATCTGGAGACAGAGACATTGACATAAAGACCGGAGACAGAACTGGAAGTAGAAGAAATTAGGATGTTGAGGTTCTCCTTAGGAGTGACAAGGATGGATAAGATTAGAAATGAGATCTTCAGAGGTACAGCACAGGTTGAACAACTGGGAGATAAAGTTAGAAAGGTCAGACTGAGATGGCTTAGACATGTCCAGAGGAGGGACAGTGGTTTGGACATGTCCAGAGGAGGGACAGTGGGTATATTGGCAGAAGGATGAAATGCAGCTGCCAGGAAAAAGACAAAGAGGAGATATATGGATTCAGTTAGAGCGGACATGGAGGTAGTTGGAGTGAGGACAGAGGATGCAGAGGACAGAGTGAGATGGAGGAGGATGACTCTGTGGTAACCACTGAAGAGGGAAAAGCCATCCATCCATTATATTTTACCCGCTGCTTCCATTTTGGGTCACGGGGGTCGCCGGTGCCCATGTCCAGCAATCACTGTGTGAGGGACGGGGTACACCCTGGATGGGTCGCAAGTCCATCACAGGGAGGGAAAGCCAAAATAAGAAAAATAAACTAGAAATATTAAATAATAATAAATAATCTAGAGAACATGCCAAGTCCACCTAGAAAGGTCCCCTGGCCAAGACACGATCCTGTGACCTTCTCGCTGAAAGGCAACAGCTCTGCCAAATGTGCTACTGTGCCGTTAAAACAACACAATGAAAAAAAAGGTCACAAAATGCTCAAACATCATGACAATTTTAGCAAATATGTCTAACCAAGGGCAGCACGGTGGCGCAACTGGTAGAACTGCTGCCTCTCAGCGAGAAGGTTGCCGGTTCAAATCCGGCCTTTCTGGATGCAGTTTGTATGTTCTCTCCATGCATGCGTGGGTTTTCTCCAGGTACTCCCGTTTCCTCCCACAGACCAAAAACATGCATGTTAGGCTGACTGGTAACTCTAAATTGTCTCTAGGTGTGAGTGAGAGAGTGAATGGTTGTTTGTCTCATTTGTCTCTATCTGTCCCTGTGATGGACTGGAGACCTGTCCAGGGTGTCTCCCACTTCTCGCACAGTGACTGCTGGACATGAGCACCGGCGACCCCCATGACCCAAAATGGAAGAAGCAGGTAAAAGATAATGGATGAATGGATGAATGTTTGACCAAAGTAACTGGAGCTGAAGGTTTGAATGGTTAAGAGGCAGCTACTTGAGTTTTGTGCCTTAGTTAGACCTCCAAAACAAAGAGTGCTGCATCAACACTGCTGCACTGACAATATTGTTCACACTTACTGGCAATTATTTACTTAAAAACTGTTTCTGTTTCAGCCAGCCAGTGGTACCGCCATGACAGATTTTTTTCTGCATTAACAAGAAAAGCACAACGTTGATGAAAAGCTTCCTTGCTCAAATCATTTGTTTATTACAGACCCAACTATTAAGTTTTTAAATGACACTTCTACACACATATTAATTACATTGTTGTTGTTCAGTTTTAATTAATGCTACAAGAAATAATCATTCTCTAAAAATACCTGAGAATATTGTGATGAGCAGTTGCTGACAGACTATGGGACTCACTGTTGACCTTGGTCAGCTTCTCAGCTTTACAACTGGAGCTTCCGGCCAGGTCCAGAATGTGGCCACTTCTGAAATGACAGGTTACAGACGGTCGCTGTGCGGTGACCTCAACACAGACCACGCTGCACTCAGCATAGTCGGACACACCTTTCACCACAGGTTCACTTGCCAAGTGTGATCAACCTGTTATCATCCTGGCTGTGCTTCTGGAGTCTTGAGAAATATTGTTCAAAACCCAAACTACACAGATGCAAGAAAACTAAATTTCCCTTAGTGTTGCATCATTTTTTAACCTGATTAAAACATGTAGTTGTGTAGTTTTGTGGTTGTTACAAACTGCAGTTTGTTGGTTTCATGCAAACATTTAGTGGTATCAGTTCCAACAGATGTCTCCGTCTGTTTTGAAAGACCACACGTCATGAGGTCAAAAATTCCTCTGGTTGAGATTCAGTAGTCAGAGGAGAAAAATTATGACTTTTCTTTTTCTTGGAATCCCAATGTCACTCATGTCATTCCATTGTTTAACAAATTTCATCTCAACTCAAGTTACATTTGGTTTTACCGATTCTAAAATTTTGCTTGTGTTTATATATATATATCAGAGTCAGAGTCAGAGTTTCTTTATTGTCATTCGCACCTCATGTGGTACATGTGGTGGAGCGAAATTATGTACACGGGGTCCCAGTTACATCCAACAATAAAATGTCTAAGAAAAACAGTAATAACATCTAAGATATGAACTAAGAAAAACATCAACTAAACATACACCAAGCATTCATAACATAAAAACATTGAACATCAGCACAAACATGAACATGAGTCTGCGAGCAGATGTGCACGCATGAACACACCAACATTGAAACAGATCAGCAGCAACACGAAACAGATCAGCAGCAACATGATATGGTTTTTCACAGTGACTATTCTAGTTAGAGATTCATGAGTCCAACAGCCTCAGGGCAGAAGCTGCTCCTCAGTCCAGTGGCCCCACACCCAATGCTCCCCAACCTCCTTCCTGAGGGGAGCGGGGCAAAAAGTGTGTGTGCTGGGTGGGTGGGGTCCCTCATGATGCAGGTGGCCCTCTTCCTGCATCTGGAGGTGTAGATGTCTGTGACGGTGGGGAGACTGATTCCAACAGACCTCTGTGCAGCCCTCACCACACTCCGCAAAGCTCCTCTTTCTGCAGCTGTGCAGCCTCCACGCCACACATTGATGCCCGAGCACAGGATGCTCTCCACTGCACACCTGCAGAAGGAGGCGAGGACCGAGCCCCCCAGACCAGCTCGCCCCAGCCGTCTGAGGAAGCAGAGTCTCTGATGAGCTCTCCCGATCAGGCTGGTGGTGTTGTCGCATATATATATATATATATATATAT
>NC_056498.1:83777985-83796693 GCF_014905685.2 Nematolebias whitei
TTTCTTTATTGTCATTCGCACCTCATGTGGTACATGTGGTGGAGCGAAATTATGTACACAGGGTCCCAGTTACATCCAACAATAAAATGTATAAGAAAAACAGTAATAACATCTAAGATATGAACTAAGAAAAACACCAACTAAATATACACTAAGCACTCATAACATAAAAACATTGAACATCAGCACAAACATGAACATGAGTCTGTGAGCAGATGTGCACGCATGAACACATCAACATTGAAACAGATCAGCAGCAACATGAAACAGATCAGCAGCAACATGATATGGTTTTTCACAGTGATTATTCTAGTTAGAGATTCATGAGTCTAACAGCCTCAGGGTAGAAGCTGTTCCTCAGTCTAGTGGTTCTACACTTAATGCTCCTCAACCTCCTTCCTGAGGGGAGTGGGGCAAAAAGTGTGTGTGCTGGGTGGGTGGGGTCCTTCATGATGCAGGTGGCCCTCTTCCTGCATCTGGAGGTGTAGATGTCTGTGATGGTGGGGAGACTGACTCCAACAGATTTCTGTGCAGCCTTCACCACTCTCTGCAAAGCTTTTCTTTCTGCAGCTGTGCAGCCTCCATGCCACACATTGATGCTGGAGCACAGGATGCTCTCCACTGCACACCTGTAGAAGGAGGTGAGGACTGAACTTCCCAGACCGTCTCGTCTCAGCCGTCTGAGGAAGTAGAGTCTCTGATGAGCTTTCTTGATCAGGCTGGTGGTGTTGTTGCTCCAGCTGAGGTTGTCATTCATGTGTACACCCAAGTACTTGTAGCTGGAGACCACTTCCACCGCAGATCCTCTTATGTTCAGGGGGGTGTAGGTGTTTTTGTTCCTTCTGAAGTCCACAATCATCTCCTTTGTCTTCTTCACATTGATGTGAAGGTTATTCTCTCTGCACCAGCTCTCCAGGTGTTCCACCTCCTGCCTGTAGCTGGACTCATCATTGTTTGTGATGCATCCCACCACCGCTGTATCATCTGCAAACTTTACAATGTGACAGCCTGGATGGGTAGCTGCACAATCATATGTGAGCAGAGTAAACAGGAGGGGGCTCAACACACATCCCTGAGGAGAGCCAGTGCTGAGGGTTATGGTGGAGGAGGAGAGGTTGTGGATCCTCACTAACTGTGGTCTGTTTGTTAAAAAGTCTAGTACCCAGTTGCAAATGGAGGGGCTTAGTCCTAGTGTGGATAGTTTGTCCATCAGGGTTTGGGGGATCATGGTGTTGAAGGCGGATGTGAAGTCCACAAAGAGCATACGGACGTAAGAGTTTTTCTGCTCCAGGTGGTTGAGTGCAGTGTGGACCACAGAGGAGATTGCATCCTCTGTTGATCGGTTCTCACGGTATGCGTACTGATGAGGGTCCTCGTTGATGTTGATGGTTGTTTTGATGTGAGTCATGATCAGTTTTTCGAAGCATTTAGCGACTATCGGGGTGAGGGCCACTGGCCGATAGTCATTCAGACCAGTCACTGTAGAGCTTTTTGGGACTGGGATGATGGTGGCAGTCTTCAGGCAGGTGGGAACTGTCTCCAGGGTAAGTGAGGTGTTAAAGATGTCTGCCAGCACCTCACAGAGCTGATCAGCACATTCCTTCAACACTTTTCCGGGGATGTTGTCTGGGCCAGTTGCTTTGTGCGGATTAATCCTCCTGAAGGTACTCCTTACTTCTGCTGAGGTCACGCTGAGATGCTCTTCATCCGGTGGTGATATATATATATATATATATATAACTGGCCTTTTTGCTCTTGTGTTTGCCAGTGCCTAATATTATTGTCTAGATCTCCCAGCTGAACCAGCTGTAAAAGATCAAAATTATAAATACTGGTATGACATCTGATATTTAAGACAAAAAATAAATAAGGTTCAGGTTTGGTTTATTTGTCATATGCAAAATCAACAAAAGGTCAACGATGAAATGCTCAAGACGAGAAGAACTGTCTACTCGCCAAAAAAAAAAAGTAAAAATATGCAACAAAAATAAGGTGCCAAAGTGAAAAGAAGTAAATCTTTAGCAGTATGGTCCTACTGGCAGAGTGAAACTGTTGGCAGTGAGGTTATCTTAGCAACATGGTCCTGTTGGCACCACGGTACTTTTAGTAGTGTGGTTTGTTAGTGGCGTGGTCTTGTTAGCAGCTTGATGATAAGGACCGCATCAGCTGCCCTCCCAGACTGCCCTCCAGAACCAGGTCCGGCAGACAGAACATCCAAGGTTTCCCGGCGGAACTGAACGGATCCGTGGAGTTCAGTCTGCGCAGGCAGATGGAGGATCATAGACTGTCGCCATGACAGGCTGGAGCCTGAGCCAGAGGCTGGAGTGGGGCCGGGAATTGAACCATGATGGCATCATGGCACAGCAGCGACAAAAAACTCCACGTGTGTCACGGTCATACCCATAATGTGGGTGTGCGGTGCAGGCGCAACAAAAGTTAAAACAAAAAAAGATCAAGTCAAAGTGGAGCTCTGTCAGTGCTAACATTCTACATGACATCAAGAGGACATCCAGGACATCCTTGTAAGAGATTGGTGATCTCAGTGGATTTCTTCCTGGTAAAATAAAAGGTATTAAATGATTAAATAAAATAAAAAAAAACTGAGTCTAATTTTGCCTATATAAAGTAAAGAGTATTGGTCCAAGCACTGAACTTTGAGGAACTCCAACACTAACTTTGGTGTAAGAAGATTAATTATTTACATTTACAAATTATAATCTATTCCTGTAATCCCATTATCATATTCAAGCCTCTATAGTAAAATATTGTGATCAACTGTATGAAATGCAGTACTGAGGTCTAACAGGACCGGTAGAGACACAAGTCCATTGTCAGAGACCATGAGAATATTAATGACTTTCACCATGTCATATTTTTATATAATATTTGACCCCAAGTGGCAGACTGAGGAGAAGAACAAAGTCAGGAGTACAAAAATACATGTCTTTATTTTGCAGGTCACTATTCTCCAGGCTGAAAAAGAAGGCAGGGACAAGGTGAGTGTCCGGGAAGATGTCCAGAAAGTAAGTGACCAACTTGTGGTGAGGATTTTGCTCTTACTGTAATGTTTTTTGTGGTAAGATCCAGAGTAGAGGTCTGAGGAGTCCTAGGGTTTCAGGTGATCCTTGCAGTGAAGCAAGGTGAGTGCTGATAGAGAGAGGAGCAGGTTGTCTGAAGCTGACGGGATTACCTCTGCAGGAGGTCAAAAACAAGGTCTTTGGATACAAAATTACTTCAAATAGGTTTAGTGGCTGAACATACACTTTACCATAAGCATGATAATAAATGTCTGGCAGAGGCTTTTATACCAGGAACAGATGTGGAGTGGTGGCTGATTAGGACTGGCTGCAGCTGAGTGAGTGGCTGGTGGACCTAGAACACCACACACTAGTCCTGTTTCTGTGCTATGATAAGCTCTAAACCCTGAATGAAATACTTCAGATTATTTCTTTGTAGATGTTCACACAACTGACCTGCAACTATTTTCTCTAGAATTTTTGAGATGAAAGTTAGATTAGATATAGGTCTATAGTTGGCCAGAATTTCTGAATCAAGGTCAGACTTCTTAAGTAAAGGTTTAATTACAGCAACCTTAGGTCGTTTTCACACCAGATAGTCCAGTAGACTTGGTTCAGTTCGGTACCAATATTCATGACATTTTGTTACATTTGAGCTGGTGCGTTTGCATTCACACTGCACTGTGCAGTCGAGTCAACCTGTTCCCCCGCTCGCCTGTGGGGGCGCTGCACCAAGAACTACTGAAAGAAACAACACAAAAATCTCTGAAGACATGTCTTCTTCTTCTTCTGTAAATAAAAATAAAAACAAAGTGGCATCAAGTTTTAGCAGTTTTAGGAGTTATATTTTGTCATTTTTCAAAAATGGACTTAGCATGAGCAGAAGATGAGACAGAAGACCATGGAGAATATTGTTTTTCCACACAAGACAGCTGACGGCTCCATATAAGGTCAGAGAAATGTGTGTTTGTTTACCCTGCGGAGCGGGGCCGGTCTGTTTACATTCACACTGTACTGGAACCGCGCTGGAGTTCTCTTCTACCGGACCGAGACCTAGGCCCGGGCCAGAGTTCGCCTTTTTGTTCCGTGACAGAGTTCGATGGCGTGTTCACACCTCCCTAAACGAACCGGACTTTCTAGGAAAACGAGCTAGAGTTCGATTAAAGTGGACTAAACAGGGCTGGTGTGAATGCACCCTTAAAGTCCTGTGGTAAAAAAAAAAACATTCACTAGAAACAAATTAAGCAGATCCAAAATGTGGATATTAATTAGGGGAAATACCTTTTTATCTGCGCTCGCTTAGGATGAGAGACTGTAACAAAGTGATAACTCGTAGAAATCTGCTAGTTCCTCAGATAAATATTGTTATTAACTAATTTTTATATATGTGAATGTTTCTGTTCAGTGCCCTGAGATGACTTCTGTTGTGAATTGGCGCTATAAAAGTAAATGGAATTGTATTGAATTGAATTGATTAAACCACATTACTATTAACAATTCCTGTCAAAACAAATAATGTGAAAACAACTCATTGGGAGAGAAGGGAAGTCTGGTATTGTCATCATTGTATGTTTCCAATGGCAAAATTAGTTCTCTGCATTTAACCCATCACACCTGCGATACACCCAGGTGGAGCAGTGGGCAGTTACTGAGCACCCAGGGAGCAATTAGGGATTGGGTGTCTTGCTCAGAGACACCACGACATGTGGGCATGGCTGGAAGTCCCAGGTCGGCTGCTCTACCCCTACCCCATCTTGGCCCCCATTGTTGGTGAATGTTTGGTTTCTTGTCTTTTATTTTGCTATTACAAATGAGATTAATGCTGAAGCTTTTATTAATGAGAAAGAAACTCAGATTTAGGAGATGGTCAAAATCTAGATTATCTGCTCAATCAGTGCACTGCAGGTGGTCCTAACAAACAATCTGACTGACAGAAACCTAATCCACACTAGTGCCCTGTACCTGCTAATTCAATGAAACTGTGAATTTAAAGATGTGTGGAGAATGTGGTTCTAAAAGAGTCCAGAAACCCAAATCATTCAATAAACGGGTAAAATGATCTCAAACATGCCCTTCTGAACCACTGTTAACACATAATCAAGGTGCTATTCATTTCTCAAAAAGCCACAGAACTGATTGTATCTTTAACATCCTGACTCTAGCTTCAGCTCTACAGCAGCATCTGGAGAAACTCCCATTGTTGTGTTTTGTGTATTAGTCTCATAAAGAGCCTTGTGAGGGGCCAATAGAGCCACCGTGGGATGCCAGGAGCCAAACACAAGGAGCACAACTGGGAAACTGTTGTATTGTCATTCATAGAGACAGACACTCAGGTGTCCCCTTTGAGACCTGATGGGGGATCCACCATTACAGGTAGTTGTGAACTGTTGCTACTTGTTAAGATGACGGCCAGGGCATACAATGAGTTGCTGAGAGGCACAATGACTTCAAATAGGTTTCAAGGTAAACTCTCTCTGCATAAAATAGGGGCCCAGACACTTCAGGCCCCCGAGGACCACCTTGTGTATTGAGCTGCGTATTGGTCATTGGCTGTTTTTGGCTTTTTGAGAGTCATAAATAGGCAGACTTATCACACTTGTGTGTCATGTTTCCCAGTGTAAGGACAAGTCAGCAGAGGTTAAAGGTGATGGTTTGTGAATTGGCAAATCATGATCAGAAAATAAGGAAATTTAACCTGATTAAAGATTTTGGATTGGCTATCATTTATCTGTAGATCAGCTAAGAACAGAAAAGTTTGAATGCATGGCTACTGACCTCTACTGGAAATTTATGATTAATGCATTTAAGAGCAACTGTCCAGTCTGCACCAAGGGTCTGCAACTTATACATTTTAGAGAGATGCATCGTTCATCTTTCCTACTAAATAAAGTGCATGGCTCTTAAAAAAAATGTATTTAATCATTTTTGTGTGTATACTAGATAGATAGACAGACAGACAGACAAACAGACAGACAGACAGTTAGTTTATTAATCCCCAGAGGAGGTGGTGTTGGGGGGGGGGGGGGGGGGGGGGTGGTTGAGGCGTCCAGTAGCATGTTCTAATTATACAGAGAAAAGACACGTATGAATTAATCAACAAAGATTCACAACACACAATGCACAGCTATATATAACACACCAATTTATTTTGTTTTGCAAAACAGTATTTCTCATTTTAGGTGTTGTGGAAATCAATTGTACTGTATTTCACATGTACTTCTACAGAAGGAAGTGATATTTTCTAGTTTAAAATCATGCAGACCTGATGGAAATCCTCCTTTATTAAGCATATAAACAAGTGGCACACTCAGGAATGAATAAAGTCTTAAAAAAACACAACCTTTATTTTCTTAAATCTTTTGTCTTATTTTACTTTCTTAAAAGAAACTGTATGTTTCTATGACGCCATAATTCCATGCCTTTAATCCCATAATATCCAGTGGGTGAGCAAGGCTCTGATTTCTGCATTTTACAGCAATTTGACTTAAACCTCTTGAAAAATGTACATTTTCTGGTGGATTTGGAGACACTGTGACAGTAAAGTGTATTTCCAAATTTTAAACACTCTAGTTAAAACTTGAATCATATTTAAATAATTCTGGTACTGAAATGTTAGTACGCCATGCACACAGTAAGAACTAAAAAGTCTAATATCTATAAAAAATAAAATAAAAACAGAACACAGGCAGCCTCATATACTTGTGTTATTATTGTCAGCCTAGCTCCATCTTATATTACAGATCTTATTGTTCCATATTTTCCTAACAGAGCACTTTGCTCTCAGACTGCAGGTTTACTTGTGGTTCCTAGAGTTTCCAAAAGCAGAATGAGAGGAAGATCTTTCAGTTATCAGGCTCCTCTCTTGTGGAACCAACTTCCAATCTCTGTCCATGAGGCTGACACATTGTCCAGTTTAAAGACTGGACTTAAGACTTTCCTATTTGATAAATCCTATAGTTAGGGTCGGCTTGGGTTTCCTGAGCTGTCCTTTAGTTATGCTGGCAGGGTTCTGCAACCTGCGGCTCTGGAGCCACATGTGGCTCTTTGGTCCCTCTGCAGCGGCTCTTTCAAGCTTTGGCCAAAACTGAAATAAAACTGAATTATATTGGTTGTTACAGCAACAACTAAAAGGGCTAGTTTTAGCAGTTTTTATTTTGCAAATATATGAATACCAGAAACATTACAAGGAGTAAAACATACTAACTGTAACTTTATGCTTTATTTCTTCAAAGTAGGATACATATTTTTTCTGCAATTAAAAAAAAATCACATAAGAATGCATAGTTTATTGTTTTAGTTTTTAGAAACTGGGCAAAAACTATATTATTTTTTCCTCCTTTACAAGAATCCCATCTTTTATTTTGTCTTAGATGTAAAAATATCAATAAATGTTAAAAATCATTAGATATTTTTAGTTTTATAAAATCACCCCTACTGTCCAGAAAAGCGCCCTCCAACAAACTTAAAGTGGTCCGTGGGCCACCAGTTGAGAATCCCAGTTGTAGCAGGTATTGTGGCTCCGGACACGTTTAATTTAATGAGCAAAAAGGCAGAAATGGCTCTTTTGATCTTAAAGGTTGCAGACCCCTGTGCTATAAGCTTAGACTGCTGGAGGACAATCTGACCACACTTTTTTCTCTGCTACTGTCTTTACTTACTCTGCTCAACCTGTTTTGTATTTGTAATTATTTTTTCTATCTTTGATGTGTTTTTGTCTTTCAGGTACATCTGAACCTACATCTGGACCTGACATTCTATGTTCGTCTGTTTCTCCTTCCTGTCCTCTCAAACTCAGCTGGTCAAAGCAGATGGCCGCATGTCCTGATCCTGGTTCTGCTGGAGGTTTCTTCCTGTTTAAAGGGAGTTTTTCTTTCCACTGTTGCCACTGTGCTTGCTCAGAATAGGAGACTGCAACGAAGCCAAGATTCATCTTGTCTGCTGGATTCCTTAGAGAACTTTACTAATTGGCTTTTATGTGAATGTTCCTGTAAAGTGCCCTGAGACAACTGTGTTGTGAGTTGACACTATATAAATAAACTGAATTGAATTGAATTTGCTGCAAAAATGTCATGCACATATTGCAGAACTTTTAAACAGGTAAACAGCAAAAAAAAAAAGTTTCCAGTTTATAACCCAAAATAACTCAGACTCATGTATTTTTAGTCATAGGTGCAAAGTATGAAGAGCCATGTGTGACTCCTGTGTGTCATTGCTTTAAAACACTTCTTAACTATCAGGTTCAGATGAACGAAAACTGAATTTAAATATACAATACTTTATTCAAATTATTCTCTGTTTGTAAAAGAAAATTAATAAAGGCATGGGTGGAAAAGAATACATGTCTTCATAATTTGACTCCCAACTTTAGGAAGTTTCACTGAACACTTGAAACAGTAGAGATCTGGTATAGTCAAGATAATATTGACTTTTTGACAGAACAAATAAAATAATAAAAATCTGAATGTTTTACTTTTTTTTCGTAATATGTGACTCTACTAACGTGTAAACATTTTTACTGGCTCTGATGCTGCTGTAAGTCATGTTAGGAGAAAACTTTACCTGTACAACGTGTCAACAATCAGTTCATTTACTGGTTCATTTACTGGTTCATTTACTGGTTTCTCTTCACTTCTAGTTCAGAGGATTTTTATCAGACTCAGATGTCTAAAGACAAACTGACAAAGTCTATACATACTTATGTTTCATAACATGTCCATTTTATGAGTCATTTATTTATTCTTTGATCATCTTTACTCTCATGTTTATTGGCCTGATCGGTAAAGACTCCAATGATCTTGTGACAGCCCTCGATGATGTGGAGAATACACATGTGGAGCAGTCAGCAGGAACCACCTCAGTGTTGAAAACGATTCAGATGTTTGGTGGAAGGCATCGTTAGCAGCAATAACAGTTGGGTCTGTAGCTTCAAGGCAATACTGATGTTTATCATTCAAACTTTTGTTCACACAGCTCTGTGGAAGCATGTCTCTAAACCCAGTGTCAGTTGTATGGACGGGTCGTTCTGGTGAACATTACAGCTTCGAGGTCTCCGACTTCTCAGAATGAGTATGCAGCTTTAAAGTCAGTCAAATTTGCTAAAATAAAATAAGGATGTTCTGAACATATGATATGTTGCACAACTAAAAGACAAGTCAGATTGGGAAAGATGACTAAAGGCTGAAAGCCAATGCCATCAGCACATCATTTGCAACTTTAATGAGATGTTTCCTGGATAAAGGCAGCACACAAAAAGGCTAAAAGGACAACACTTAAAGTAACTTTGTCATATTTAAAATCCTTGAGTTAAACCTGGGACCTCCCTGAGCAACAGTGTTGCCCTGAGATGTTGATGCTGCTAAGACAGATGTCTGGTCTTGTCTAGAACCACCTGAAAAACCTGAGGAGGGAGTTTTCTTGTGATACACATTTGATATTGCTATTGTTTAAACATTGTTGATCAATGACACGATCAAAGCCCCTGGACTTTCCATTCATTTAGGAGCAGCCAAAACCAATTTTGCTCAAGAATAGTGAAAACTGTTATAAAAGCATCATATTTGACATTGTTGTTCCCAAAATTTCTGAATAATTATACCTGATTGGCCATGTAAAAATCTACAATGATGCCCATTTTTCTAAATCCATCCATCCATCCATCCATCCATCCATTATCTTTACCCACTTCTTCCATTTTGGGTCACGGGCCCATATCCAGCAGTCACTGTGCGAGAGGCGGGGTACACCCTGGACAGGTCTCCAGTCCATCACAGGGACACATAGAGACAAACGAGACAAACAACCATTCACTCTCTCACTCACACCTAGGGACAATTTAGAGTTACCAATCAGCCTAACATGCATGTTTTTGGTCGGTGGGAGGAAACTGGAGTACCTGGAGAAAACCCACGCATGCAGGGAGAGAACATGCAAACTCCATCCAGAGAGGCCCCCGGACCAGGATTTGAATGAGGGACCTGCTCGCTGAGAGGCAGCAGCTCTACCAGTTGCACCACCATGTTGCCTATTTTTCTAAATGGTTGATAAAATCATAGTTAATAGTGGTTTTGCCATATAATTATATGCATGTGTGGATATAATGCGGAGACACAGACACATATCGGACCACTTTTCCATCAATTGCAGCAAACTGTCGGGAAATTAATGGCTTGCTTCCATTCAGATTCACAGTATTTATACTAGCATTTGAATTTAGTTTAAAGTATTCAGTGAACCCCACGACCCGAAAAGGAAGAAGCGGGTAAAGATAATGGATGGATGGATATTCATCAAAAGTTAATTTTAAATGTGATTTTTGTCTCTCCTTTAAAATTTATTTCTGATATTACTATTTGCATTGTACAAATGGAGGCACAGTGGATCAGTTGGTAGAGCTGCTGCCTCATAGTGAGAAGGTCGCCAGATCAAATCCCAGTCCGGGGACGTTTCTGGGTGGAGTTTGCATGTTCTCTCCGTGCTGCGTGGGTTTCCTCCGGTTACTCCAGTTTCCTCCCACAGACCAAAAACATGCATGTTAGACTGATTGGTAACTCTAAATTGTCTCTAGGTGTGAGTGAGAGAGTGAATGGTTGTTTGTCTCTATGTGTCCCTGTGATGGACTGGAGACCTGTCCAGGGTGTCCCCCACTCCTCACACAGTGATAACTGGACATGGGCACCAGTGAATCCCATGACCCGAAATGGAATAAGCAGGTAAAGATAATGGATGGATGGATGGATGGATGGATGGATGGATGGTTTGTTCAGTGGACTGTTTCAAATACTAAAGAGACAGATCAACTTTGAGTCCAACAAGACATAGTCTTAATACCAGTCTTGATTAAATGCAGTCGTTCATTTAGTGTCTGGATTTAGAATTTACAAAAAATTAACTTTTGGAGCAATTTTACTTTGATTAAATATAAACAGATAAAGAAACCTTTTCAACACAGCAATGTTCACCATCTCCTGAAAGTGAGAGCTGAGCTACTGAACTGGATGATTTATGAAACTCTGCATTGCTGTCCTAATTTAAAGAGAAATACTCTTCAAGCTAGCACCTTCAGCATCAGCAAGCTGTGCAGATGAGCATGAGTTTGAGCTGTTTTAGTCAAGTTCATTTTCTGTGAAGATGTTTTGCAGTTGGAGCAGGCACAGACACACAACAGTTTGTTGCTCTTAAAATAACTCCATGAATCAGCTAATGTAGCCACCTTCAAGTGGAAAGAAACCAAACTGGTCTCTTGATAATACATATCTTTTGAGGTTTATTTCAGACATTGCTGTTGTCAAACAGTCTTTTATTGGCTAAATTATTATTTTTTTGTCATCTGCCATGAAATGCATGCAATAAAAAAGCCCAGTTCTCATCTAGTTGCCCGTGCATGTGTGTGGCCATATAGAAGTTGTCTGTGTGACAGCACGGTGCTAAAACCTGAATATTGGGCCAGCCCAGTCGTAACACTAGCGCTCATAAACACTTACAGCTTGTGGCAGAAAAGTGTGACTTTTATCAGCAACGTGTCGAAACATTTACACACCATCGTTACGAGTTCAAACACAGAAGAGCAGGTCAATTATTAACATTACAAAGATGGCACCCACACCATGGTAGGTGTGTATTGGGTCACATGGGCTAATATATTTCCCCTAATAACTGAGAAAACAGGCCAACAAACCAGAATATGAAAATACAGTGGAACGTATAGTCTGAAGCTCAAGGGATGATCAGAAAAATGGTCAAATTTTACAAAACCTCATCCAGTCATAGCATATTTAATATATTTTAAAAAATGAAAACGTATTTCCTTTACTTCTACACTAAAAAACTACACTGCCTCACTTTGAAAAAATAAGTAGCAATTTGCATTGATCTTTAACCCGACAAATGATGATCACAAGACTGTTTTAGTTTGAGCAACCCCATCTGTTTGGTAGAACATGATTTTGATGGACTTATAAAAACTTAAATCAAATGAGTTTTTTTGTTGGAGGAAAATGCTCTAAATGATCCAACAAAGTTCAGTCAGGTCCTCTGGACAGTTTCTTTGTGTTGAAACGTTTCGTCCTTCATCCAAAGGACTTCATCAGTCTGAGGAGCCACATCAAACTCAGTCTCACAAGCAGCACAATCACACAGTGGACCAACCAGTTTGATGTTGATAAGATGGTTTCTGGACCATCTTCGGCCATGGCTGACTCTGAGGAATCGATGGGGGAGAGGGTGGACTCCAGAAGGGAAAGAACATTAGTAATAATATATTCATAACTCCTCTGACAGTCAGTCAGTCAGTCAGTCAGTCAGTCAGTCAGTCAGTCACCACTGGAACAATCAAATTTAGAAATATTTCTGAGAGCCTTAATGAAGATTCCTGTTAGACACATGGAAAACACGACCATGATATTTATTTATATAGTTATTTTTGAACAGTTTACAAAGACTTGCACACATTTTATGAATTTAAACAAAGAACATTTTACTTTGTTACAACAATATTTTAGGATGTCTCATGTGCAGCTTACACAGAGTGGAATTACTCTGAAAACTAACCAGTTACAAAAGATGATAACAAGGTTCAGCTGAAAGTACTGAGAAAATACTGTAAAACGCAGAAACGCTGGGATTCAATACAAGATATTACACTGAAATTGTTTTGTTTGCTAAATGTAGTGGTAGATTAAACACGTTGAAACAAATGAATTGTAAACATTAAGTTGACAAGTTGCAAAAACTAAAACAACCTGAGTGTTATAGAAGTGGAACATCCAGCTTCACCCAGCTAGAAGCCACTGAGCGCAGATGAGGTGTTCTTTGGTTGACATCTTTTCTAATCTACTTTATGAACCCAGTTAGGGTACAGAGGAGGAGCTGTCAAACTCCAGAGAAGCATGCTCCAAACCACCGTATCCATTCATCTTCTTTAACTTCAGCTGGTCAGTGTGGATCAAACCCTGCGTCTCCAGAACTGCCTCCTTCTTGGAGAACATCTGGCTGATCTCCATGAATGTTTTGTTTTTGGTCTCTGGGATTACAATATAAACATAGATAGCCACAGAGAAACAAACTGTGGCAAACACCAAGTAGCAGTACGACCCAGCAGACATCTAATGGTTAGATGCGGCATGTGAGAGAAAGGAAGTTGATAGAAAAGAGACAAAATGATAGAAACACGAGTTAGAAACAGGTTTGTCTAAGACTGACAGCACATTAAGACTCAGTAGAGCTTCCAGAATTTTGTATACAATGTAAATCTGACAAGGTAATCTATGAAACTAAAAAAAAATCTAAACCTAAACTTTCATGAGCTTTCAAGATTTAGTACTAAAGCTCAATTAATAAAAATATATTTTTTGAATGGTACATGAAATAGGATTGGATTCAAACCAAAACCAAGCAGGTGATCAGTTATTGAATCAATCAGCTTTTATCACGTGACGTTTGTTGTTTGAGTCAGAGATGCAGGAAAGTATCCAGCTCTCACCTGTAAGAAGGGGAAGACGAAGCCCACAGTAAAGTTCGACAGCCAGTTGAGTGAGCCACCAATGATGTATGCAGCTGGGCGATGGGATTGTTTGAACAGTTCTGCTGTAATCAGGAAGGGAACCCCCGCTGGAAACAAGAAAAATAATAATATCCTTTAAAACAACAAAGTCCATGCTCAATAATCCAGGTATACAAGCCAACATTTTTCAGTCAGGTCATCTGGACAGTTTCTTTTTTTTTGTGCTGAAACGTTTCGACTTTGATCTGGAAGGCTTCATCAGTCAAGGAAACACACAACAAAACTGATTCTTCCCCCAACAGCTTACTCCAAAGTGGAACAAATCAGTTTTGTTGGTGCTAAGATGGTCTCTTTGGCACGCCCCTTCCTCCATTGCCGGCCCTCTTCCTTGTTGACAGTCGTGTCAAACTGGTTGAAAACAACAAAGTCCATGCTCAATAATCCAATAACACAAAGAGACCATCTTAGCACCAACAAAACTGGTTCGTTCCACTTTGGAGTAAGCTGTTGGGAGAAGAATCAGTTTTGTTGTGTGTTTCCTTGACTGATGAAGCCTTCCAGATCAAAGTCAAAACGTTTCAGCACAAAAAAAAAAGAAACTGTCCAGATGACCTGACTGAAAAATGTTGGATCTTTTAAAACAGTTTTTGTATCCTGACTGCGTTTATGTTGCACGGTGACTCAGTTGGTAGAGCTGTTGCCTCTCAGCGAGCATGTCATCGGTCGAAATCCCGGCCGGGGGCCTTTCTGGGTGGAGTTTGCATGTTCTCTCCATGCATTCGTGGGTTTTCTCTGGGTATTCCGGTTTCATCCCACAGACCAAAAACCTGCATGTTAGACTGATTGGTAACTCTAAATTGTCTCTAGGTGTGAGTGAGAGAGTGAATGCTTGTTTGTCTCGTTTGTCTCTATGTGTTCTTGTGATGGACTGGAGACCTGTCCAGGGTGTACCCAGCCTCTCACACAGTGACAGCGATATAGTGGCACCAATGACCCCCACGATCCAAAAAGGAAGAAGCGGGTAAAGATAATGGATGCTTGGACCACTGAGAGTAAATTTCATCTTAACAGGTGTTTATCAGAAAACGGTGTAACCAAATTCAAACAATCTTTTCCATCAATGTTTTCCTTTGTCTTGCAGAGTAATACATGAGAGCAGTGACTTAGATGATCTTGTTGATGATTTGACAACTTGAATGCAACTTCACTCGACATAACTGCTCCGCTGAAAAAGAAAGTAATCAATCCGAAGAAGTTGGTTCCTTGGTTCAATTCTGAGTTACATACTTTAAGACGTCTAGAAAGCAGGAGAGAAAATGGAGCTCCACTTACATGGAAGAATTTTATTTAATTTGGATAGAGAGTCTGCTAACATATAAGAAAGCTCTCAGTAAAGCTAGAACTTTATATTACTCATCTTTAATTGATGAGAATAAAAATAACCCTAGGTTTATCTTCAGTAGTATTGCTAGACTAATTAAAAGTCCCATCTCTGTTGAACCATGTATTCCTACAACAACAAGCAGCGATGACTTCATGAGATTCTTTATAAATAAAATTATTTTAATTAGAGCGAAAATTCAAACCAACCTTCCTTCTACTATCCCTAGTCCCCTGTCAAATGAGACAACTTAAAAAAATTTCACTAGAGCCTGATTTGTGTTTGGACAGTTTTTGTCCTGTTGAGCTCTCTGAATAGAGAATGGGCAACCATGTGATGGTGCATTGCATTATGGGATTTTGGTTGCCATTTTTACTGATACACAAAATGTAAGCAACAGAACAAGAAACAGAAATGGACAGTCAGAAGAGCAAGTGCAAGGCTCCTTACGTTGAAAAGTTAAACAAGGATGCAAAGAAGTGCTACATAGAGAAAATAAGAGATTAACGGGCTTGATCCATACGAACACCATGCGTGGACAAGTGATTTGAATGAGTTACCACCATTAACATTTCCAGATGTGTTTAGGTACCTTGTTTGTGGAGTGAGCCTACACATTCAGCAGTTCAAGAATTATACATTTCTCAAAGCTCACCTTCAATTTACTAATTGATGGATGTGAGATCTGCTGATTTTCACCGTCAATGACCAGAAAAACGTAGTTCTCACAAAGGTAGGTGAACACCACATACACACACGTCTCTCAACCTAGAGACTAAAAACTACATCACGTTTGGTCATTGCACCTTCAACACATTACTGTTACATGTTGTTTATGGCGACTACTGCTAAACTGTAAGACTATTCTGATTCTGATTGTATTATATTATTGTATTACATTTAGACCACACTGGATAAGGTTTACTTTCAGTGTGGTCTCTAAACAAAACAGTACTGTGACACGTTGTGTCTTGTGATGAGTGTTTGTTAACAAAACCCCCCCTTTTTTTTTTTTTTTATTGTGGGCTGCACGGTGGCGCAACTGGTAGGGCTGCTGCCTCTCAGCGAGCAGGTCCCTGGTTCAAACCCCGGTCCAGGGGCCTTTCTGGGTGGAGTTTGCATGTTCTCTCCGTGCATGCGTGGATTTTCTCCAGCTACTCCGGTTTCCTCCCACAGACCAAAAACATGCATGTTAGGCTGATTGGTAACTCTAAATTGTCCCTAGGTGTGAGTGAGAAAGTGAATGGTTGTTTGTCTCATTTGTCTCTATGTGGCCCTGTGATGGACTTGCAACCTGTCCAGGGTGTACCCCGCCCCTCGCACAGTGATTGCTGGACATGGGCACCGGCGACCCCCGTGACCCAAAATGGAATAAGCGGGTAAAGATAATGGATGGATGGTTGGATGGATGGATGTATCAAATGCAGCACTGAGGTCTAACAGGACCAGTATAGACACAAGTCCATTGTATGAGGCCATGAGAATATCATTAGTGACTTTTACTAGTGCTGTTTTTGTGCTATGATAAGCTCTAAACCCTGACTGAAACTCTCCAAACAGATTATTTCTTTGTAGATGTTCACACAACTGACCTGCAACTATTTTCTCTAGAATTTTTGAGATGAAAGTTAGATTAGATATAGGTCTATAGTTGGCCAGATTTTCTGAAATCAAGGTCAGATTTCTTAAGTAAAGGTTTAATTACAGGCAACCTTAAAGAACTGTGGTACATAACTATCCATTAAAGACAAATTAAGTAGATCCAAAATGTGAACATTCATTCAGCTCCTGTCACTCTGTACCACGCCCCCTCCATCATCTACCGCAATCTACGTTCATGAGCAACACCTGTTCAGTTCACCATTTAAGCTCCCTGTTTCTCCTCAGTCAGTGCCAGATAATTATAGGTTCTTCCCGTAGATATCCAGCGTTGGGTTTTAACATCAAAGCGTTCAGGCTTCAGTGAAGCGGCAGGAGGAAACTCAGGACTCAGGTGGGCTGTAGCAGGTTGTTTGGATATTACAGAAGGTAGGAGCTGGACACAGTTGGCGGATTTGCATAAACTGAGCTCTGAATGCAACATTATGGCTTCCTCATCAGGAGGAAATAGTGGAGATGAAATGGAGTGGATGATGGCAAATACAGCAAAAATGAAAAGAATTCAAAGGAAAAGACAAGAAAGAGATAGGAGCTGGTCACTAGAAAGCGACTCAAGAATAGAAATCAGCAAAAAGTCAAAATCTAATCCCAGTCCAAGCAATCAAACACAGGTGAAATCAATCAGAGAAGAGGAACTGAAAGCAATCGTAGAATTTAAACAAGAAGGAAAATGTTTTCATTCGATTAAACTAACTAAAGGCATAGGGGAAAAAATAGGAGAAATCAAGTTAGCCAGATTAATAAACAATAGAAAAGTTCTCATTCACGCAATAAATAAAAAACAGCAGGAGAAAATATTGAAAATGACAACACTGATGGGAGAAGAAATTAAAACATACATACCAGGTTCTAATATTAAACTAAAAGGGGTGATTTCAAGAGTTCCAGTAGAAATGACTGTAGAGGACATTAAACAAGAAATCAAAGGAGGAAAAGTAACAGGCGCAACAAGGATTAAAACCAAGAAAGATGGAATCATCAAAGAAACTATGTCGATTATACTACAGTTTGAAAACTCGGTACCGGAATATGTGCAGCTGGGTTATGTAAATTTCAGGGTAAGAGAATACATTCCCAATCCAATAAGGTGCTATATATGCCAAAGAATGGGGCATGCTGCAAAAGAATGTAAAGGAAAAATAAGGTGTGCAAGATGTGGAGGTCCACATGAGTATGGTAAATGTGAAAAAGATTCGAAGGTTAATTGCTGTAATTGTGGAGGAGAGCACAGTGCTGCATATGTGGGATGTATAGTTCAGAGAGAAGCAAGAGAAGCACAACGAATTAAAATAACTGAAAAAATAACATACGCAGAAGCACTGAAGAGGGTAAGAAAAGTAGAAACGAAAGAAACGAGAAATGTTGAAATAGATCAGAGATACTCGGAAAAAAGTGCTAATAACCAACAGAGCACATCACCATTACAACCAATAGAACAACACAATGTTTGCTCTCACAAATGTACAGTAGATGACAAATCAATGATTGTAGAAAAAGAAAAGTTTGTGGCATTCATATGTCATATTATCAACGTAACTATCCAAATGAAAAAGAAAAGTGATAAAATAAAGACAGTAGTAGCAACAGCAGGAAAATCTTTGGACATGAAAGAATTACAAGCAGATCAGATTCATTCTCTGTTAAATTCAGTTGAATCATCAGGAAACAGCCAAGGAAAGGAATAGGATGGTCTTTCATATTCTACAATGGAATGCTAGGAGTATTATTGCTAATGGACAAGAACTTAAAAAATTGATATATGAATTAAAAGTAGCTCCAGACATAATATGTATACAGGAAACATGGTTAAAACCCATTTTAGAATTTAAAATTCAGGGCTACGATTCGGTAAGGAAAGACAGAACTGTCGGGAATAGAGGAGGATGGTGTGCTACTTTTATTAAAAAAGGAATAGCATATAAGGAATTTGCCAACAACTCAGAATATGAATGTGTGATTATAGAAATTTACAATCTAAAAAGTATTGGTCATCTTAGAGTAATAAATTATTACAACCCATGTAAAACAATAGAAAAGGATATGTTTAAAGAATTAACTGGAAATATACTCGGGAAAGAAATATGGTGTGGAGACTTTAACGCATAGAATAGCCTGTGGGGTAGTAGCACAACAGATTATAATGGCAATATAAT
>NC_056498.1:83796793-83803658 GCF_014905685.2 Nematolebias whitei
AAAAAACGAAGTCCAGATGACATGATTCAACCTTTTTTGTTGTTATATACCTGGATGACTGAGAAAACAAACTTTGTGTTTTTAAAACTCAAATCATTTAAGAAAGTAGGACAAAAGAAAAATAAATCAAGATCAACATTAGACGAACAACTAACAATGAAAGAAATTAAAATGGCATTAAAAGACACAAGAAATGCGGTGCCAGGAGAAGATAATATATGTTATATCATGTTAAAACATCTACCAGAAACAACTTTAAGTATAATATTAAAACTATTTAACAAAATATGGGAAGAAGGATCAGTACCTCTGAGTTGGAAAAGAGCCATCATTTTACCATTTAATAAACCGGGGAAGGACCCAACAAACACAGACAATTATAGACCATTAGCATTGACATCTCACTTATGTAAATTGATGGAAAAAGTACTAATTAATAGATTGTTATTTACCGTTGAAAAAAGAGAACTTATCAATAAGTATCAGAGCGGATTTAGAACAGGTAGATCCACAGTGGATGCTCTAGTTAGAGTATGTTCAGATATTGAGAAAACTCTAAAAATGAAAGAAATTATGATAATAGTATTCTTTGATATTGAAAAAGCGTACGACTCAATGTGGAGAGAAGAACTTCTTATAAAATGAGAACAAATGGGAATAGATGGGAGGATGTACAACTGGATCTCCAGCTTCTTGAAGGAAAGGTTAATAAGAGTTAAAGTAAGGGGTGAACTATCAAGAGATTATAAAGTAGAAAACGGCACTCCTCAAGGAAGTGTAATTAGTCCGGTACTATTTAATTTAATGATTAACAACATGTTTGCAAATCTGGATAGGGGTATTAGATCTGCATTATATGCAGATGATGGAGCTATATGGATGAGGGGTAGAAATTCTCCTCATATAGCTAAATGTATAAGAAAAGCAATAAATCAGATAGAGAAATGGTCTTATGAATGGGGTTTTAAATTGTCAGTAAACAAAACCAACTACATGGTGATTACACACAAAAAGAAGATCAATATTGGTCATTTCTTATTATATGGGCAACAGCTGAAAAGGGTTAATGAATTTAAATATTTAGGTATATGGTTAGACAGTGCGTATTCATGGCAAACACAATTGAATGAGATGGAAACTAAGTGTAAAAAAGTAATAAATTTAATGAAAGCAGTGGCAGGAAATAATTGGGGAGTTGATAAAATATCTTTATTAAATATCTACAGAGCTCTAATGAGATCGACACTGGACTATGGATGTATAGTTTATGGAGCAGCAACAAAAACTAAACTTCAAAAATTAGATAGACTACAATCCAGAGCACTACGGGTGTGCACAGGAGCGATTAAAACGACACCCATAAACGCAATTCTTGTAGAAACTGGGGAAACGCCATTAGAAATGAGAAGAATAAAACTGTCACTATCATACTGGATCAAACTTAAAGGAAATAAAGAAGGAAATCCAGCAGCTATGACAATACAGAACTGTTGGGAGTACTACAAATATCAAGGAAGAGGATTTGGATGGAAAATAAATAAATTAGCAGAAATATATGGGATAGAAAATATAGAATTTGCTAGGAGTAATCCAAAAAGTGTTATATCACCCTGGCTAATCCCTGAAAGTAAAGTGGGCAAAAAATTACTAGAATGGAAAAAAGAATGGAAAGGTAATGAAATAGAGGTGAAATCTAGCAGATATATTAAAGAAACATATTACAATTACTTAGAAATCTATACAGATGGATCAAAAAACGATCAGGGAAGGGTGGGAATAGGAGTCTTCATACCAGAATTTGAAGTATGTATTAACAAAAGAATTTCAGATCACCTGTCAGTGTTCACGGCTGAGATGGTGGCGGTTATATTTAGTTTGGAATGGATTGAGGAGGTTAGACCAGATAGAGTGGCAATATTCACAGATTCAAAAGCGGTAATAGAAAGTATAAAGTCAAACGGAAACAATAGGAAAGACCTCATTTTAGAAATTCAACATGCATTATTTAGGTTGCACAGAGGAGGAATTGTTGTGCATTTTTGTTGGGTGCCAGCACATGAAGGGGTGGAAGGGAATGAAAGGGCGAATGAAATTAAAATCACATACATCATTTTACTGTAATTATATTATGGGTTAGATAATATATTCACTGCTGAACATTACTATAACTTTTTTGACATTTAAATGCCAAAACCACCTTATCATGAGCAGAATGAAGTGTTCCCACATATTAGAACGACCTCTTTTCCTGGCTGCCTCCATAATTACTTAATTTCAACTATATCAACAACGCAACAGCAAAAACACACCTACTCTCAATACATTGCAAACATTTTAAAGCTGTTTTAAAGTGTTGAGCGCTCTCAATTCAAAATTGTCTCAACCTGTCAGAATCGAGACGAGACGGTGCCAGGGAATCAATTGTTTGGACCGAGAACCAGTCAAACGATTCATTCCGACAACGAAACAGTTTGTGTTTCGGACTTTTTCCGCACCAAAACAGGCTCCGAAGCAGTGGTTCGATGTAATTTTACTGCAGGGCATGCTTTGAAGCTTTTGTTTCATACTGCCATCACTAGATTATGGTTTAACCCTTGGGACTTGTTGTTGAAACTCTGACTCCCTGTGTATGACCCCCGCCTGTGTTCTGGATCTTGTTCTTGGATTTTCCCCTCCAACCACACTCTCCTCAGCTCTGCCTTGCAGCTGTGTTTCACCGAGTGACAGAGACAGTCATCCTGCCCAGCTCCAACAGGTGGACCCCACCTTGCCTGCTTGAGAAACTCTCTCCCTCCTGCCTGTGAGGACCTGTCACTGCAGTATTGAGCCCTTCTGCAGCTGCAAAATAAATAAAAACTGTTCTTGTTTTTTAATCTAGTGTCTGGCTGATTTTGAATCCAAAAACCTCGCCTCATGACAAGATCTTATTTCTCCAGTTTTATCTTCCCTCCACTGACTCCCTGTCAAATTCAGAATAGAATTGAAGATCTTACTTCTAACCTACAAAGCTCTCAACAACCTAGCTCCATCTTATATTACAGATCTTATTGTTCCATATTTTCCTAACGTAACACTTAGTTTTCAGACTGTAGGTTTACTTGTGGTTCCTAGAGTTTCCTAAAGTAGAATGGAAGGCAGATCTTTCAGTTATCAGGCTCCTCTCTTGAAGAACCAACTTCCAGTTTCTGTCCGTGAGGCTGACACATTGTCTAGTTTTAGGTTGCATGTTCTCTGCATCACGTCATCCATCTCTCTGCCTTTGCCTGTCCTTTTCCACACATTTAAGAGTTGCCACCCTCAGTCCTACATTATTGACATCCTCTTCTCCCTCTGTCTGACTCCTCATGCTTGCTCCTCTTGCTACTTTTTATCTGATGATGTGATATTTTTGTTAAGCACTTTGGTAACAGTTTCTGTTTTAAATGTACTCTATAAATAAATCTGACTTGACTCATGGTCTTTGACTAACTTTTGCCCAATTTACACCAGCACCCTGTTTGTCAACAGCACTGGTGGCAGTTGTTGTTAACCCGGACCTCGACCGATCCAGTATGGTCTTGCTTAGATGAACTCGCATGTTAGTTTTGACAAAAGTGTCTTATGACGAATGCCCTTCCTGACACAACCCTCACCATTTACCTGGGCTTGGAACCAAAACAAAAGATGCACTGACTTGTGCTCCCTAGTGGCTGGTTTGAAAATAATGAAAAATATAATAATGATTAACAGAATTCAAAATGTCTTCCATAGCTAAGCAAACTTAGAATAGAAAAATAAATGGCTATAGCTTAGTCAATTTTACAAATAATGAGCTAAAACTATTTGTGGTAATAGCTGAGAATCATTCCCATCAGACTCATTATGTGAATAGATCAAAAGATCCTTTTTGTTTGCAATCACAGATAATGGTAGTTTTAAAATTTCATTAAAAAAGTCAAAAATTCTGTGATTCTATTTTAAAACTTTGCATGAAAGTTGGCAGGCGATATAAGTTTCATCAAGTAATTCACAAGTATTAATCTTGCAACATGTTAATGTATTATTTCTACAACTACCAGCATATATTTAGGTGTTGGTTGGACAACATTCAGCAATAAATTGTCATATTTAAATCTTTTATGTGAGAATTCATGTTCATATACCAAAAGATTATGTCAACTTTGCATTAAACAAGAAAAGGACATTTGTGTTTGGCCGATGATTTATTTGTTGTAACATTGTTTCTTGTCAATAAATCTTAAAATGTTGTAAAGCCTGTTTTTTCCCTTAAGATGGTGCCACAATTTTTAGGAAAATTTCAGACTACCTCTAGAATTTGGGAATGAAGAGTATAGAATATATTTTAGTGAACATTTTAACATCTATGGGATCAGCTTGGACATGCTGTTTGTTCCAGACTGACAAACAATAAGATACAATTTAGAAGTTTTTCATCAGCTCAGCTCACAAACTCAACTCCACTGCTTAACCCACCCATCCATTTCGCTAACAAATATTCAACACTTATTCATCTTTGGCCTTGTAGCTAATTGTAATAAAAGTCTTCTATCTATATATATATTTTTATAGTTTTATCAGATCACTAGATGTAAAACATATATAGGATAGTTAAATCCAAACATTAGTTTTGTGTCTAAGAGCTGCACATCATGTTAGAAACCAGTGTTTATTTTTAGCATTTGAATGACCAAGCTTTTAACGTGCGGTTGAGTAACTCACCTGGACCAATACAGAAGCCAGCGATGATGCCCACAACACAGCAAACACTGATATAGCGCATGAATAATATCTGAGTCTGTGGGAAAGATAAAATGTCAAATTGATGTAAAGATAGATAGTGTAGATACTTCGTTTTAAACACGTACAATGCCACTAATAAAATCTTTTCATAACTGACTTGCAGTTGAACCAACAAAGTCCATGCTCAGTTGCAGTTGCTTTCACAGACACATGAGGTCACTTGTTCTTCACATACAAATATAACTATACTGTTGTTTCCTGTATGCCAAAACATACTTCTGGTCTGGGAATAGTAGCAAATCTTCCACATCTAATTTTCATATTTTATACTTTTACATGTACAAGACTACAGGGTAATGGAAAAAATGTTTAAAATATGAAAATAAAATCTTATTTTAATTTACCTTTAGCTATAACTGTTTGGATTTAGATTTAATGTACCTGTACTTCAATTATAAACCACTTTAAAATGTAACACTGCTCTGAATTGGCTGTGTCCATGCTTTAAAACAACCTTGTGGTCTTTTCTTAGACACTGTTCTTTGTATAGTGCTTTGAAGTGCAAGAATACCCCCCCACCCCCCACCCACCCACCCACCCACACACACACATACCTGTAAAATTAGGGCTAACGTGATTCCAGCGCTGCAGATGCCCATCATTGTAAACCCCCCAATCATTAGATGCCTCCTGCCGAGCTTCTCTATGGTGAAACACTAGACGAGATTCAGAACTCATGTTAGACACTGGTTACTGAAGGTTACTGAACACACACTATGCAAAGCAAAAGGAAAAACATAAACCACAGCAAGATTAGTTGTATCTGATCAATAAGGACTAGCTACACTATTCAGGTTTAAACATATTTTTTACTTTTAATGTTTTTATCACTGTTGTAAAAACTGTGAAGGCATGGAACCAGGTGGGTTGAAGAGATTTTTTGTCTTACTTCTGTCTTAATTAATTATTACTCTGGGTGATACTTACAGTTTAAGATTTGTTAGTCTTAGCCTGAGTCACAGTACATGTAAAAGTGATTAAAAGAGACATCTGCATCTTCTCTGTAAATGTTATAGTACTTTATAAACAACATTAAAACATGCCTACAGCAATAAGAATTCCGATACAATAGTCCCTCGTTTATCATGGGGGATCGTAACCTAAAGACCCGCGATAAGTGAAAAACTGCCAAGTAAGAATAGTAGTACAAGTAGTGAGTAGTAGTTTATTTTATATTATTATATTATATATATATCTTGCAATATTCTAAGCAATGTTTCTAAGCAATGTTTCTAAACTCTAAATGCTCTAAAAGAGCATAGATTGTCATGATTTCAGCTCTCTTCCTCTGACTGCGCTCTCGGCCACACACACTTCTCCACTCTGCACGGATTCAGCTGATCAGCTGCAGGAGGAAGTTTCACCCCCAGCTGTGGGCTGCATACAGGTGCTAAATAATTTAAAATAATTTATTTTAAATAAAAAATCCATGCCGATCATGCAACTCGTCCATCAATCAGTCACTGTGTCATGTCCAATCTTACTTTGAAAAACTGCAATAGAAGGAGTCCGCAAAAAATGAAATAGTGAGAGACTAATGTATAAAGAAAGTACTGTACTTTCCAGACTATAAGCCGCAACTTTTTCACACGCTTTGAACCCTGCGGCTGATACAATGCTGTGACTGGATTTTTTTTTATTTTTATGGATTTTTTAAATTGTTGTTTTTTGATGGGATGTGCTAATGAGCTTCATGTCGCCAAAACATTAGCCTCGTCACACCCGGGTGCTCACATAGCAGCCCAAAACACAACTGTCTTGGGGAGTGGGTCCTCGTGAATCAGTGAGACTACTTGTCAGTGTTGCCAGATAGAGTTGAGGTTTTCCAGCCCAAAAGTCTGTTAAAAACCGCCCCATTGCATAAAAACCCACCCAATCAATATATTGTTATATTTACTGTTTGAACACACACACCATATATATATACACACACACATATATATACACACACACACACACACACACATATCTATATATATATCTATCTATCTATCTATCTATCTATCTATCTATCTATCTATCTATCTATCTATCTATCTATCTATCTATCTATCTATATATATAT
>NC_056498.1:83803758-83806334 GCF_014905685.2 Nematolebias whitei
GATCCACTTTGGACAGTATCCGGATGCGTTTGGTCAACGCAAGATCTATTACCAACAAAACTTTTATCCTCAGGGACTACTTTCAAGAGCATGATTTGGACTTTTTCTACATCACAGAGACTTGGATGTCTCCAGGTGAGTCCAGCGGCTTGATAGAATTATTGCCACCGAACTGTCTGTATTTTAATGCACCACGGCCATCGGGCCGGTGCGATGGTGGATTATTAACAATATTCAAACCAACTTTTGACTGTAAACAACTGCCCATCCCAGTTTCCCACGCCAGCTTTGAGCTGAGCGTCTTTGAACTGGGCCATTCCCCTTTGACGTTATGTGCGCTCGTCTACCGCCCACCTCAGTCTAAGGATTTCATAAATGAGTTTTCTGATTTCTTGGCTGAAATCACATCAAAATATAATCATGTTTTCATTATTGGGGACTTTAATTTGCATGTGTGCTGTCAGGAGAAACCCTTAGTTAAGGACTTTTTAGATTTATTGGGCTCATTTAATTTAACGCAGCATGTAAACGGTCCCACCCAAGAGCGTGGACATACACTGGACCTTGTTTTAACTCATCATATGACTGTTAATAATCTTGTTATTGGTGATAATGTTTTTTCAGACCACATGCCAGTCCAGTTTGAGTTCACCCTCCCCCATCTAACTCCTAAGCCGTGCATTCCTGCACGTAGTAGCCGGGCCATTAACCATTTTACTACCGCACATTTCACAGATGCTTATAACTCTGAAATGATAATTCAGCCCCTGGTGTTTCTCATCACTACTGAGAAACTGACATCCCAGTTCAACTCTGTCGGCTTAAAGACTCTAGATCATGTCGCTCCGGTTAAAACTAGAAAAATCAAAACTCAGAGCAGAACCTTGGCTGAGTGACGTCACCAAGGCCTCTAGGCAGCAATGTAGGAGGGCGGAGCGCAAATGGAGGAAAGACAGGCTGCGGGTCTCTTTTCAAATACTTAAAGAGAGTTGGCGCCGTTATCAGAAAGCAGTAAAAGCTGCTAATTCCAAATACTTTACTGATATATTTACCTCAAACTCTCACAACCCACGTGTCCTCTTCTCTACCCTAAACTCTGTTCTCCACCTCACTGAACCATCACCTCTGGAAGCCTCGACTGAGCTGTGCGACAACTTCTTACATTTCGTTTTGGAAAAAAATTGCGACCACCAGGTCTCTCATTTCCCCTCCAACTCATGACCCATCCATCCCACCTCAATCAGTAGCTCTATTTGACCATTTTGAACCCATCACTCTATTTTCTCTAGAGCAGGTCATGTGTAGCTTGAAACCTTCTGGTTCCCCCTTTGATGTGGTCCCCCCTCGACTACTAAAAGAGGTTTTTCCTACTTTAGGTCCATCCATTCTGGCAATAGTAAACAATAGTTTATCCACTGGTGTGGTGCCAAAAACCTTTAAGCATGCTGCTGTCCAGCCTCTCCTGTAAAAACCAAACCATGACCCCTCAGTCGTTTTCAACTTAAGGCCTGTCTCCAGACTCCCATTTATTTCTAAACTACTGGAGAAAATAGTTGAGTCCCAGTTGAAGTCCTTCCTGGAGGATCACGCCATCTTAGAGCTATTCCAATCTGGCTTTAAACCTCTCCACAGCACTGAAACTGCCCTGCTGAAGGTCTTTAACGACATCTTCAGATTCACAGATACCGGTGATTCTGTGCTGCTTGTCCTGTTGGACCTCACAGCCGCCTTTGACACCATCGACCATGAGATCCTCATTGCTAGGTTGGAGCAGTGGGTGGGCATCACAGGGTCAGCCCTCAATTGGTTCAGATCCTACCTCGCTGACAGATCCTTTTGTGTCTCCATCAAGGATTTTAGTTCTGCAGCGACAGAGCTTAAATGGGGGGTTCCACAGGGGTCCATCCTGGGTCCCCTCCTATTCTCTCTATACCTGCTGCCACTTGGTGCTATTTTCCGGACACACAACATACCCCTTCACTTCTACGCTGACGACTGTCAAATTTACTTCCCCCTAAGACACAATGGTACATGCTCTATTCAACCTCTGCTCGACTGCCTGGCTGACATCAGGGACTGGATGGCTTTAAACTTCTTAAGTTTCAATGAAACGAAGTCTGACATCATGCTGTCCCCTCCCATTGACACAATCACAAACCACTGCATCGACTTTTCCACTCTAACCCAGTCAGAAAAACAAAGAGTCACTAATCTGGGAGTGATAATGGACCCTTCCCTGAAACTTAACAATCATGTAAACATGATTGTTAAATCATGTTTCTTCCAACTGAGGCGGCTGTCTAAACTGAAGCCCATATTGTCCAAAAATAACCTGGAGACAGTAATACATGCATTCATTACATCTAGGCTTGATTACTGCAATTCACTCCTGTTTGGTTTCAGTCAGACCTCCATTGCACGACTACAACTGGTCCAGAATGCAGCAGCCCGATTTTTAACCAGTACAGGCAAAAGAGAGCACATTACACAAGTTTTGGCCTCACTGCACTGGTTACCGGTTCACCTTCGAATCCAGTTCAAAATACTCCTGTATGTTTACAAATCACTGAACAGTT
>NC_056498.1:83806434-83812055 GCF_014905685.2 Nematolebias whitei
TATATATATATATATACACACACACACACACACACACACACACACACACACACACACACACACACACACACACGCACCCACGCACGCACGCACACACACAATACTCCCCACTCCCTGCAAAAATAAATTGGTGTTTATATGTTCATCGATTAAACAAATTCAGTCAAATGTGAACGGTCGTTTTCTTTATTCACAAAATCAACACGTCACATTTCAGGATCTGGTTGTTATAGACCCAGATTAAATGTTCATTATGAATATTTCTATATTCATCACCATAGTAAGTGTTACACACATTTGTAAACACTGAAAAGAAGACGTATATTGGTTTAGTGCTTACCTTTAAGCTAAATATTTAAGGAGTAAACATTTTTAATAATCGCTTTAAAAGTTACAAATGTTGTCTTTGGTGCCTGTTTGTTTTCCAGATGTGTTAGTGTGTGTGAATGATAGGCATTAACATAAAACACTTTGTTGAACGGTACTTTATTAGGTAGATACTATTATCCGCACCCACCCAAAGCAATTTTTACCAGCAAAAACATAATGAAAACCACCCAATCTGGCAACATTGTCACCTGTATAAATAAAGGTTTAAAAACAACTTGCCAATGAAATTACCCAACAGTTCAGTGGACCAATGAAACGGTTTCATTGGTCCACTGTGGGGAGTGGGGCGGGGGGTGGACTTCATTTCCCTCCCTCCCCGCTTTCTCCTCCCATCCCTGCAGGAGTTTCCCTTCTTGATGTACACAACAAAGTATTTGCAGCCACTCAAAATAAGTGTGAATCATAAATCAAATCAAATTGTGAATTTGCCTCGCGACGTAAGTGACGTTGAGAGCAACAATGAAAGAGACTGAGGATGTGTGATGAAGTTTTTCTGACGCTGTTCAATTCTGACACTAAAGAAGACGACTAGTGGTTTTAGTGCACAGGAGGAATGAAGATCAACGACTTCTCCCTGCAGGCTACTGTATTTATTTATTTTTATCAGTCGTGTTACCGGCACTGTTCAGAAAAATTCATTTGCTATATGTATTTGTGTGTGTTACCGGTACATATTTAATTTAAAAATATATATCTTTCTGTGTAAATATCTCATGTTACAATGTGAACACCAATCCATGGCTTATACACAAGTGTGGCCTATATATATATAAAAATGTTCTTTTCTTTTTAAATTTAGTGGGTGTGGTTTATATTCAGGTGCACTCAATAGTCTGGAAATTACGGTAATTCCAATCTGGAGCTGTTTTGTTTTTTGTATATTTTTAAAAACTTATGCTCACTAAGTAATTCTTGTATGTTCAGTTGCAGTTTTTGACTCAACAATCTATTCTAAAAGATCTTTAAGATGCACGATAACTGCAAGCTTCATAGCAAACCTCTCATTGTATGTTTACCCCAATTAGTCCAGCAATGATCTCTATCACTCCTGTTCCTGCTGTGGTATACTGGATCTCTGGAGCTGGGATGCCTGCATTCTCAAAGATGTCATTTGTATAAAACCAGATCTGTTGAGCAAAGAAACACATGAAAATTACCCAGTTAAAATCTATTGTCTCAGCCCTGTTTGTCAAAGCTGTGTAACATGTTAGACAGTGAAAATACAGGTACAAATACAACTATACTGCAATTTATGCAAAACAAGAGAAACCATCTTTAAACAGAGGAGAAGGTCTCGGATTTGAATTTTCAAAAACTTATAATGCAGCTTTAGGCCTGATACCCAGTCATTTTCACACCTATCAGGAATTTCATCCATGTCACCAGAGTGGCTCCTCTCAGACTAACAAAGATCCTCACGAATCCCTATTGTGAGTAGTGATAGGGCAATCTACATATGTATTTAGCTTACCTCAGCTTTATAATTCGAACCCCACACTCTCTGTTCTTTGAATTGAGAAAACTCCTCGAATGAGAAGCAAAATGTCTTCCGTTACAAATAAAGTCCAGTTGTTTTTGTCTTGAACTTTTTTGAATTTACCATGTCCTGGATGACTGAGAATCTTCACCAGCGCATGTTAGACAGTAAAAAGAAATATTGGTGTCCAGCTCCAAGATCATGGCTGTCATATGAAAATACTGAATGCATTTTCATTTTATGGGTGAGTTTCTGCCTCAAGCAGATGAGTTCACATATCCAAGTGTCTTTGTTCCCACGTAAGTACAGGATAGAGTCAGGGATGAGTGGTGGCTTGATCTGTAGTCATAAATGAAATGTTCCAGTCTGTTGTAAAGCTGAGCCAAAAGATAAAACACTCAATTTACATGTCTGGCTATGTTTCACCTCTCACCTATGATCTTGAGATACAGTATGGACCATGACCGAAAGAACAAGATCCTAGATTCAAGTGGTTGAAATGAGCTTCCTTTATAGACGGCTGGGTCCCAACATAGAATTGTTGAGAGGGACTTTATCATGGGAGCTTGGTGTAGAGCCACTGCTTCTCTTCATCAAAATCAGTCAGCGGAGGTGATTTGAGCATCTGACTATAAAGACCTCCTGCACCTCCCTCTGAAGGTTATATGGGCACGCTCTACTGGGAGTAGATCCCAGGGCTCACCTAGTTAAAGGGATCATGAACCCTTCTGGCCTAAATCACTTTGCAATTTCCCAGCAGGAGCTGGAGTGTGCAGCTGGAAGAAAGATGTCCGAGTCTCATCCTGGACTTTTAGCCTCTGCCGTCTCATCTCAAATTAGTGGATGGATAGATATTGCGCAGAGTTTGTGTTTTTTTTTTTTGGCTTTAATGTTTCTGAATTGAGACTAAACTATAATTGCAAATGTATGGGGCGGAGATGGAGTAGAGGCAGGGCAGCCGACTCAAGACCCGAAAGTCCCAGGTTCAATCCCCAATCATTGCACATCTCGTGGTGTCTCTGAGCAAGACACCCCATCCCCAAATTGCTCCCCAGGAGCCTTCAATATCCGTCCATTGCTCCACCCGGTGGTGGATGGGTTAAACACAGAGAGACAATTTTGCTATTGTATGGAAACATACAATGATGACAACTTATAACACATTACTATAAATATATATATAAACTTTAAATAAAATTTTATTTAATTTGAACTTACTTAACTTTAAATTATTTTTAACAACAACAAAAAAAATCTATAGCAGAGTAGGAGTGCAACTACAACATGGAATTTGAAAACATCAGCAAAATCCATTAGGCTTTTAGGAACAGGAACAGATTTTGCACTCAGGAATGAGTTAACTATAAATGTTTAGAATAATAAGAACTCCAAAACACTACCAAAATGACTGACTGCAGCAGTGAAAACTATAAAGTACTACGATGACATGAAAGGAAATAAAGGGAAACATTTGTTTGTGCTCTTACCTACCCTTTATTTCCAAAATACTTGAAAAAACAGTTGCAGCCCAGGTTCACAGTAATATTTCTGATAATAATCTGTTTGTGTCACGCTCAGCGGCCCCTGCTGCCCCCCCATCGGTTTAAGCCTCTGCTCCTCATACCCAGCCCCTGTTTTTAGATCATTCACGTTTTTTCCTGCTTTAGTTTTGAGTTCCCCTCTCATTCATTCAGCTCCTGTCAACCTGTGCCACGCCCCCTCCACCATCTACCGCAATCTACGTTCACGAGCAACACCTGTTCAGTTCACTATTTAAGCTCCCTGTTTCTCCTCAGTCGGTGCCAGATAATTATAGATTATTTCCATAGATATCCAGCGTTCCCTCTTCTTATAGTTCTCAACCATAGCTTTGCCCACGACCTTTCACTCTTGCTTTTGCCCCCCGGACTGGATTCTTCTCTGGTTTTGACCCTTGCCTGTCCCTGGATAAAGTTCTGCTGCCCAAACCCCTCAGCATCACAGCTCGCCCATCCAGCCTCATGACCTGTTCGTGCTCACGCTGCACGCAGCTGCTCCGTGCGCCCTTGCGCATGTTACCGGCTCCTGAGATTCGGACCGGGACCCACCTGGCCCACATCTCAGACTGGTTCCAGAGGCAGAAGGTTAGTGGCTTTATTCTTGTTTACTCTGTTCAGTCTAGTCTGCTTACAGCCACTAATCTGTCTGTCTCCCCCAGAGCAGTCCGGTACCAGAACCAGAACCTCCTGCCAGATGCCACCGGTTTTAAAAATAAACTTTTAAACATTTAAAAAAAACTTTTTCTGAGTCTGTGCTTGTCCGATCCACCCCAATTCGTGACAGTTTGAAGAACTTCAGTCAGGTTTCTGCCCCCTCCACAGCACCGAAACAGCTTTGATTAAAATCACCAATGATCTCCTGGTTGCTGCAGACTATGGACTTTTGTCACTTCTCATTCACCTTGACCTGAGTGCAGCATTTGATACCATTTTGCACAACATTCTTCTCGATAGATTACATTCCATTGGTTTTTCTGGCATTGCTATAAATTGGTTTCAATCTTATCTCTCTGACCATCAGCACTTTGTCTAACTTAAGAACTTCAAGTCACAGTCCTCCACAGTTACTTAAGGTGTACCGCAGGGTTCTGTTCTTGGTCCTCTCCTGTTTATCATTTATCATCTTCCACTTGGCCTTACCTTTAAAAAAAAATGCTATTAAATTTCACTGCTATGCAGATGACACCCAGTTGTACTTCTCCACTAAGCCCAACACCACCCTTCCACCATCCTTCCTTTCAGACTGCCTCTGTGAAATCAAATTATGGTTTAATCAGAACTTTCTTAAACTGAACTCAAATAAAACAGAATTCCTCCTTGTTGGCGTCAAGTCTACCCTATCAAAATGGAATAGGTTCATAATTAAGTTGATGATTCCACAGTTTCTCCCTCCCCTACAGCTAAGAGTCTGGGTATCATCCTTGATAGCACATTATCTTTTGAATCTCATGTCAATAACATTACTGTCTGCATATTTTTATCTTCGAAACATCAACCGTCTCCGTTCATCTCTGACCCCCACCAGCACAGCTATCCTTATCAATGCTCTAGTCACCTTTTGATTAGACTACTGTAACTCCCTCCTCTCAGATCTTCCTCTCAAAATCATCCATAAACTTCAGCTTGTTCAAAACACAGCTGCCCGGATCATCACTAGAACTACGTCGAAGGAACACATCACCACTATCCTTAAATATCTTCACTGGTTACCCATAAAATATTGCATCGACTTCAAGATTCTCCTCCTCACTTTCAAAGCTCTCCATAACTTGGCACCTCCGTACCTGACTGATCTTCTTTGCTATTACACACCTGCTCGAAGTCTTCGCTCCTCCTTATCTATCTCGTAATACCTCCTGTCTGCATGACAACCATGGGATCCAGAGCCTTCTCCCGCAAAGCCCCTCGTCTCTGGAACTCTCTTCCACAGCACATCCGTAATTCTGATTCTCTGCTCTCATTTAAATCTAACCTTAAAACTCACTTTTCAAACTTGCTTATTCTGTTTAATGTCATTATATAGTTTATGATTATTAGCATTTGATTTTATTGATTTCTGTATTTTATTGTTTTTATCTTTATATTTCTTGTTCGGTGACCTTGAGTGTTTTGAAAGCGCCTTTAAATAAAATGTATTATTATTATTATTATTATTAATAAACACAGCTTTGTTAGGATTTGTGGTTAGCAGCGAACCCAGAGTGCAGAACAGGGAC
>NC_056498.1:83812155-83813362 GCF_014905685.2 Nematolebias whitei
CGAGGGAAACAGACAACACCGGGCCACAGAAAACTAACATCCTTACAAGCTTAATGTGTTCTGGCACAAAGTAAAACAATAGATTAAAGCAAAAGATTTTGGACTATCTTAATAAGCATCCAGTTTATTGTATTTAGAGTACTTACAGCATCAATACCAGACAGCTGCATGCCAATATTGATGACCACAACGCTCAGCACCTGCCAGCGGACTGAATCATCCAGCAGCAGTTTCCATACTGACAGTGTTTCTACTGAACACAGAGAGCGCTGTTCCTCCTGCATCTCTTCTATTTCTGCTTGGATGTTACATTTGGCTCTGTACTGCTTCAGAGCTGAAAGGCAAAGGATAAAAAAAAAACTCAATCACATCACAGGGAGAAAAGTCAACACAAGTTCATGTTTTCAGCTTCAACTTTGAAACTTCAGCTAAAAAATGCGTAGCAAAAGCAAAATGTAATTCAGTTCATCCTTTAGTGCAAAATATCATTGAATTTGAGTAGCAGTGTCATGACACAGACCTGTGATTGTAGCATGGACATTATTCTTCTCAATCAGCAAGTACCTAGGGCTCTCTGGAAACCATGGCAACAGCAACAACTGGATGAAAGTAGGGACCACCACCACTGAGAGAAAGAGGGGCCAGTACTCCTCCTGTAATAGTGGCAATGCAATTTTATTTTAATACATACAAAATGCCTTAAAGATGGACGGTATGCTGGCTCAACTGGTAGAGCGGTTGCCTCTCAGCAAGAAAGTTGCCGGATCAAATCTTGGTTTGCTTGTTCTCTCTGTGCATGCGTGGGTTTTCTCTGGGTACTCCAGTTTCCTCCCACAGGCCAAAAACATACATGTTAGACTGATTGGTGACTCTAAATTGTCCCTAGGTGTGAGTGAGAGAGTGAATGATTGTTTGTCTTGTTTGTCCCTGTGATGGAACAGAAACCTGTCCAGGGTGTCCCCTAACTCTCAGAGTCAGAGTCAGAGTTTCTTTATTGTCATTCGCACCTCATGTGGTACATGTGGTGGAGCGAAATTATGTACACGGGCTCCCAGTTACATCCGACAATAAAATGTATAAGAAAAACAGTAATAACATCTAAGATATGAACTAAGAGAAACATCAACTAAATATACACTAAGCACTCATAACATAAAACATTGAACATCAGCACAAACATGAACATGAGTCTGTGAGCAGATGTGCA
>NC_056498.1:83813462-83814636 GCF_014905685.2 Nematolebias whitei
GCTGCAGCCCTCCAGGCTCCCACGCCGTCTGCTGCAGCCCTCCAGGCTCCCACGCCGTCTGCTGCAGCCCTCCAGGCTTCCACGCCGTCCGCTGCAGCTCTCCAGGCTTCCACGCCGCAAGCTGCAGCTCTCCAGGCTTCCACGCCGCAAGCAGTGCTCCTTTGGGCCCTGTGTTTTGGACGGCCTCCCGGCCGCCCCCCTGACCTGGCCCGGTCTGATGGACAGCCTCCCGGCCGCCCGCCGGAACAGTGTCTCTTAGGGACGGTCCCTTGACCGTCCATATTCCTTGTGATCCCTCGTGTCTCCTTGTTTTCTCTGGCTCCTCGTGTCTTGTTTTTCTTTTTGCTCCTCGTGTCCTTTTTTGCTCCTCGTGTCCTTTTGCTCCTTGCTTTCTGGTTCCTCGTTCTCTTTGGCTCCTCGTGTCTCTTTCTTTGGAATTCCTCTTGTCCCTTTTTCTCCATGTCTCCTCGTGTCCTTTTCTCTGGCTCCTAGTGTTTTGTTTTCTCTAGCTCCTAGTGTGTGTTTTTCTCTGGCTCCTAGTGTGTTTTTCTCTGGCTCCTAGTGTTTTGTTTTTCTCTGGCTCCTAGTGTTTTGTTTTCTCTGGCTCCTAGTGTTTTGTTTTTCTCTGGCTCCTAGTGTTTTGTTTTCTCTGGCTCCTCGTGTCTTGTTTTTCTTCCTTTTGCTCCTCGTGTCCTTTTTTCTCCTCGTGTCCTTTTGCTCCTCGTGTCCCTTTTTTGGCTCCTCGTGTCCCTTTTCTGGCTCCTCGTGTCCCTTCTCTGTGGTTCCTCGTGTCCCTTTTCTAGTTCCTCGTGTCCCTTCTCTGTGGTTCCTCGTGTCCTTTTTCTCCTTGTGTCCTCGTTTTCTGGCTCCTCGTGTCCTTCTCCTCGTTTTCTGGCTCCTCTTGTCCTCGCTCTCTGTGGCTCCTCATGTCCCTTTTCTGGTTCCTCGTGTCCTTTTTCTCCTTGGCTCCTCGTGTCTCGTTCTTTGTGATCCCTCGTGTCTTTTCTCTGGTCCTCGTGTTTTCCTCGGGCCCTCCACCCTTGCAGTGCCGCCCTCCACCCACCCTAGTCCTTCGTGAGGGGGGGGGTTTGGGGACGCCTGGAGGCGTCTTTGGGGGGGGGGGGTACTGTAAGGATGTTAGTTTTCTGTGGCCCGGTGTTGTCTGTTTCCCTCG
>NC_056498.1:83814736-83815803 GCF_014905685.2 Nematolebias whitei
TAGACGTGACTTTATAAAACTAAAAATATCAAATGGTTTTTAACAGTGGGCAGCACGGTGGCGCAACTGGTAGAGGTGCTGCCTCTCAGCGAGCAGGTCCTTGGTTCAAACCCCAGTCCAGGGGCCATTCTGGGTGGAGTTTGCATGTTCTCTCCGTGCATGCGTGGGTTTTCTCCGGGTACTCCGGTTTCCTCCCACAGACCAAAAACATGCATGTTAGGCTGATTGGTAACTCTAAATTGTCTCTAGGTGTGAGTGGGAGAGTGAATGTTTGTTTGTCTCGTTTGTCTCTATGTGTCCCTGTGATGGACTTGCGACCTGTCCAGGGTGTACCCCGCCCCTCACACAGTGATTGCTGGACATGGGCACCAGCGACCCCCGTGACCCAAAATGGAATAAGCGAGTAAAGATAATGGATGGATGGATGGATGTGTTTATTTCAGGAAACTCAAGCTTAAACTTAATAAACAATTTGAAGTAAAATTTTGAAATTAAACCAATTTCACATCATAATTAGGTGTTTTATAACTTTAGTGAAAACCTCTTTTGAAATATTTTTTACATTTTACTTTCTGTAACTGTTCTATAACGTCAAAGTCCATGCTCAATGTGTTCTATAATGTGTTTACACAGATCCTCCACCAGAGAGCGGAAGACAGAAAGAAATATCACATATAACACGTGGCTTTATCACTTCTATTCACTTTTAGTTTTTAATCATCGTTCACTCTTTTTTTGTGTGCTATCTCATACTGAGAATTTAAAATATGTTTCCATGATTTTAATCTTTTAGCTGCAGTCATTACTGCCACAATTGAGGGGATGGTGTCTACATGTGTTGGTAAAATGCAGCATAGTGTCAAGTTGTGCAGGATGCTTACCTGAGTGAATTCCTGTAATGAAGCGACCCAAGATCACCATCTCAGGAGAACCACAAATCTTACTGAACCCCATGAGTGAGCCAGCAATAAACACCAGGACAGATGTTTTTACCACAGTGCCCTTCCTGAAAATGTAGACATGGAGTAGACAGTTATTCTATACATTCTTACTAGGTACTAAAGTAT
>NC_056498.1:83815903-83822185 GCF_014905685.2 Nematolebias whitei
TATATATTTATATATATATATATATATATTTATATATATATATAATTTTATTTTTTTTCCTGTTTTTGCTTAAGTTCTTCATGGTTTGCACCGTTGGTTAATTTGTGCCATTTCTATGGTGAATTTATTCAGTGCAGGGGTAAAACTAACTTCTCTACTCTTGTCCCTGCAGGCATCTCTTTAAGCGTAGTACCAATGTACCTCGGGGAAATAGCACCTAAAAACCTGCGAGGATTCCTGGGCCTGGTTCCGAGCATCTTTATTGGCACTGGTGTTTTTACTGCTCAGATCCTTGGCCTCCATGAGCTCCTGGGGAAGGTACATAAATGCAGCTTTCTAACGACAATCAGACTGTGGAAGCTGATTTTTGAACATTTTTATTAGATTTAGCAGTTTTAGGGTAATTTACGCCAAAACTGGAAACATGCTGAAATTTCTTGCTGCCTTACAGGAAACAACTTGCTACTTCTATATCAAAAAAGTGACTTCAGTTTAATAAAAGAAAATATATACACTAGTCCCTCGCTATTTCGCGGTTTGTTTTTCACGGATTCACTCTGTCAGGGTTTTTCAAAACAACATTGGACATGAGACACAACTGGCTGATTGATGGGTGAGCTGCACAAACCGAATGGGATTTTTATTTAAAATAAATTATTTTAAATTATTTAGCCATGAAGTACAAATTGGATTCCAAAAAAGTTGGGACACTAAACAAATTGTGAATAAAAACTGAATGCAATGATGTGGAGATGACAAATGTCAATATTTTATTCGTAATATAACATAGATGACAGATCAAAAGTTTAATCTGAGTAAATGTAACATTTTAAAGGAAAAATATGTTGATTCAAAATTTCACAGTGTCAACAAATCCCAAAAAAGTTGGGATAAGTAGCAATAAGTGGCTGGAAAAAGGAAATTGTGCATATAACGAACAGCTGGAAGACCAATTCATTCAACCTTTATTTAGACAGGTAAATCCCATTGAGCCTCGAGGACTCATTTACAAGAGAGACCTGATTTCAACAAAGAAACATGACAACAATGGACAACAGCAACAACAATAAACAATTATAAAAAGTCATACTGCAGGTTTTTTTTTTTAAATTAACACTAATTAGGTCAATTGACAACATGATTGGGTATAAAAAGCACTTCTCAGAGTGTCAGTGTCTCTCAGAAGCCAAGATGTTAAGAGGATCACCAATTCCACCATTGTTGCGCAGAAAGATAGTGCAGCAATACCAGAATGGTGTTACCCAGCGTAAAATAGCAAAGACTTTTAAGTTATCATCATCAACCGTGCATAACATCATCAAAAGATTCAGAGAATCTGGAACAATCGCTGTGCGTAAGGGTCAAGGCCATAAAAGACGGTAAAAGAAGAAATTGTGAAGGTGAACACCAGAATGGACAAGGTGGAAGAACGTATCAAGAAGGCAGAAGAAAGGATCCAAAACATTGAAGACGTTATAACGGCTATGTTAAAGCTACATAGCAAGATGAAACACAAATTGTTGGATCTAGAGAGTCACTCCAGACGCGAAAACATAACGATGTACTGGTTACCGGAGGGGTCCGAGAAAGAATAGAATAGAATAGAATAGAATAGAATAGAATAGAAACAGCCTTTATTGTCCCACGGATGGGAAATTTCAGTGTATCAGCAGCAACAGCAGCAACAGATAAAAAGATTAAAAGATTTAAAGATTTCACACAAAAGTTCCTAAGAAACAGCGATGATCACTTTTGTGGAAAATTTACTCTGTGAAGGTCTGGAGTTAAATGACGACATGCCTGATCTTCAAGAAAGATGAAAGAGCCCATCGATCAGTGGGACCGCAGCCGCCAGTGAACGCACCACCACACTCCATCATAATTAAGTTCTTAAGCTCCAGCACCAAAGAGACAATACTCTGCAAAGCATGGCAGGGGAAAAGATTTAACTAGCAAGAAAACCACATAAACCTGGACCATGAATATCTACCTCTCATACTTGAAAAACGAAGGGAGTACACAGAAATCCATAAAGTATTAAAGGAGAATAATATCCAATTCCAGACCATCTTTCCCGCCAGGCTGCACGTCAGATATGAAAATGGAGCCAAAACTTACGACACCATGGAGGAGGCATCAGAGGACCTGCAGAGAATAGGCTTCACCGTGACAACCATCAAACCTCCAAAGACGCTCATGGAGCAGGTACAGCAACTGTCCTGGATGAGGGTAGACAGACGAGCGAGAAAGGGTTCTCTGCAGACCAAAAGTGGGCGTTTCTGGAGAATAGGCTGATTGGCTAGCTGTATTTGCTGCTCTTTAGGTAAGTTACGTCAGCTCTTTTTTAAAACTGAAGGTTTCTAAGAACCAGCGTTATATCTGCTGTCAAACACAAGAAGATTCTCTTTAGTCCTTGGCTTGTAGGCTGCACCTGACACAGGTTGCCTTGAGTGTGGTCTGGGTACAATGAAATGTGAAGCAACTGAAGCGAAACCTGCTCCTATTTGTCAAAAAGTCTGGTCTCAATTAAAGATCATGAGTCCTGTAATGAGATAATGACCCAATACAAAAGCTAAAAACAAATTTGCTCTAGAAGTTCTTCTGTGAGATCTGATCTATGAAAGGAGCTGAAACATGGATTAGGACTGACCCTTAAAATGTGAGACAGCTGAGGAAGTTAACCAGTAAACAGAAATATCTGCTCCAGTTGCAGAAATCTTACAGAAACTGACAATCACTCGTCTACAGTGACTGCTTTAAAAGTTGAACAAGAAAATGCAAAGCTAAAGGTAACATCCTTTGTCCCAAAGCTAGTTTAAGTATCATTAATATTTTGGTTACTTTATTTTTCTTCCTATATGAATTAATTGTGACTATTTTCACATTATTCAACAACCAAAACGGATTTTGTTTTTTAATGTAATGGCTAGGTATTAAACAAACATTTAGCCGTCCCCACTACCATTTATGTTGCTCTTATTTTGAAATATAATTGGGAAGTTCTGTGTTAAGAGAGGCGGAAAGAGAAGTTATGGAGATGCTGCCAATGTTGAACCTGAGACGCCGCTAAGTCGAACCGGTTAACACAAAAGGCTTTTTGTTTTGTTGTTCACCCTTTTTTTCCCATCCAATCAGATGTGGCCTTCCAGACACGCCCATTTTACTATCGTCCAATCAAATATGGCCCTCCAGACATGCCCATTTTAATATCGTCCAATCAGATGTGGCTCCCGGATACGCCCATTTTTCTATCATCCAATCATGTGTGACCCTCCAGATACGCCCATTGTTTTATCGTCCAATCAGATACGCCTTCCGAATTTGTCTGCAGAGATACCTATTTGAGACAAGTGACGAAGAGCACATTCAAAGCCGGTCGGGAGCCAAGTTACAAGGAGAAGGTCTGAGCTTTCAAGAGAACATCAGCAGATTCCTCGGGGTCCTAGAGAGGATTTAACCCACAGCCTGAAGACGGCGGAAATAAAGGTTAAATATCTTCATCGTAATTAGTGGTAGAGATACACTATTGAAGAAACTGGTTCATTTGGGACCATTTTCCTTTTTTTATTATTATTTTTTTTTTTCTTTATTACTATTTTTTCCTTTGCGGTTGGAATATTTTTTTTCTTTTTTATATTTTCTTTTTTAATTTTTACAATTATTTTTTATGTTTTACTAGCTTTTTTTCCTACTTTTTTGACATGTGCTTGAACAGGCAAGGGTCTCTCCCTCTGGACCGAGGAGGGGAATTTCTCCTTCGTGCCCCTTTGGGTGACCCAACATGGTCAACTTGTTAGACCCATACATAGGAAGTCACATGGACAACTTGTACATAGTTTGATGTTTGTTATGTTAATTGTTAATTCCTTGCTGGTTTTCGCAGGGAGGAGGAAGTGCACCAGGATTTTAAGAGAAATGGAACGGGGAATCACATAGATGCTAAACAGATATTTAAAAATAACATCATTTAATATAAATGGAGTACTCAATCCAGTTAAAAGGGGAAACATTTTATCAAAACTAAAGAAAGATACAAATCCAAGTTTTCTGCAAGAGACACACCTCAACGACTCAGAACATGCTAAGTTAAATAAACAAGGGTTTAAACATGTTTACTTTTCTTCCCATGGGTCCAGGAAGCGAAGAGGAGTGGCGACCCTGATATCTAAGGCTGTTTATTACGAGCATATATCAAAATATAAGGATAATAAAGGCAGATTTGTTATGATTGCAGGCAAAATAAAGGGAATTGTGATAAGTCTCCTTAACGTGTATATTCCTCTGGGAAGTGACTGGTCCTTTTATAAACATATATTCGACCTAATGATAACAAAAAGTCAAGGGATATTAATATGTGGTGGAGATTTTAATGTACGATTAAACCCCAAAATTGACTCACCAAATGGGAAACCCGATGCAAAAAACATTAATAAAAGATTAAATACTTGTATGGGCGAAGTTTTGGGGGTTGTGGACGTGTGGAGAGAGAGAAACCCAAAGAGCCGAGACTACTCACATTACTCAGACACTCACAGTGTCTACTCGCGAATAGATTACTTTTTATGTTTAAGGGAGATCTTTCGAGGGTGGACAGTTGTGAAATAGGACCCATTACTATTTCAGCCCATGGACCCATTTACATCTCAGTTCATCTGAATAATAGGAGAAGGTCCATTCTATGGAGACTGAACTCAAGCATTCTGAATAACCTAGGTATTAGAGATAAATTCCATCCATCCATCCATTATCTTTACCCGCTTATTCCATTTTTGGGTCACGGGGGTCGCTGGTGCCCATGTCCAGCAATCACTGTGCGAGGGGCGGGGTACACCCTGGACGGGTCGCAAGTCCATCACAGGGGCTCACTCCCTAGAGATAAATTGAAAAGTAAAATTAAATTGTATCTAGAATATAACGACAATGAAGAAGTGACTCCACCTATACTCTGGGATGTATTAAAAGTAGTGATTAGAGGTAAAATTTTAGCTATATCCTCATATGAGAAGAAAACTAGAGAACAAAAACTCCAAAAATTAGAAGAGGATTTGAAGAGACTACAGAGAGAACATGCACATTCTCCCAGGGACGACACTAACAAACATGAAATTGTAAAACTAAAAAAGAAATAGATTAAATAAATATGCAGGAAATCCAAAAAAAACTCCTTTTTACAAAGCAACAATATTATGAGGTAGGTGGAAAATCACTGAAACTGCTATCACATAGGCTAAGAAAACAAGAAGCGGAAAGAGCTAATATCGCAGGAAGTCCAACATTTTACTGACCACATCAACTATGTGGATAAATACATCAAGTTCACACGAGAAGATGTAAAAAATGGCAGGTTGGCTTTCTTGGACTCTGAGGTTTCAGTCTCTGATGGAGGACGTTTGCAAACTGAGGTGTACCGCTAACCCACCCACACAGACCAGTATTTGCAGTTTGACTCCCATCACCCTTTGGAGCACAAGTTAGGAGTCATCAGGACTCTGTACCACAGAGCAAACAACGTCCCCACTAACTCAGGAGCCATGCAGAAGGAGAAATCCCACACAAGACAGGCTCTAGACTCGCAGGGGTGTCAAACTCCAGGCCTCGAGGGCTGGAGTCCTGCAAGTTTTAGATGTGTCTCTGATGCCACACAACTGAATCATATGACTGAATTAGCTTCTCAGTGCAGTCAAGTTCTCCAAAGTCCTGCTAATGACCTCCTTATTTGATTCAGCTGTGTGGCATCAGAGATACATCTAAAAGTTGGAGGATTCCGGCCCTCGAGGCCTGGAGTTTGACACCTGTGGTCTAGAGCAATGTGGATATCCTAACTGGGCCTTTCTAAACGCAGAGAAGAAACCCAAACAGGACTCCAGTCAGCCATCAGGTGAAAAGGAGGAACCCAGACCAGTGGTCATTCCGTATGTTGAGGGAGTATCAGAGAAACTGAGACATTTATTTTCTAAACACAACGTCCCAGTGGCTTTTAAACCCCAATATACATTTCAGCAAAGACTGGTTCATCCCAAAGATCCAGTCCCCCGACACAAACAGAGTAATGTTGTATATGCTGTCCCTCAGATGTCCCTCAGACATCTTACCGGAAGTCTGAGGGACTTCCGGTAAGATGGCACCCGTGTACATGGCCTGCAATCTACCTCTGACGATACTGTTTGGATTATTTCTGCTTTTTTCGTTTTTTTGTCTGGGATATCAACTCGCTGCTTGTGTATGACTGACAACAGCTCCTCGATCTTCGATTGTCTGTATCTGCTGTCGCTGATTCGGACC
>NC_056498.1:83822285-83828141 GCF_014905685.2 Nematolebias whitei
ACCAAATCCAATAATTCTCGGTCGGGTCAGGATGATTGAGCATGAACCACTTTGGCTGTGGCTGCCTGCCTGAGAGGAGTCGACGAGGGACAGGACATCCCCCAGAAAGCATCTTATCTCGAGCAAATTGTTTGGTCCACTTAAGGAGTTTACTGCTTGGTGGGGAAACAGTTTACTGGAACTCCTCTGACTGATGAAGTCCTCCAGATAGAGGGCGAAACGTCTCTATAAAAAAGAAACTGTCCAGATGACCTGACTGAGAATTATTGGATTCATTAAAGCTGTTTCCAGCAAATCCAAGCTCAAAGATCTGTCTTTGTGCTTCTCAAAAGAAAGGTTAAAAAATGAATACTGTACCTGCTGCCGTACACGTCGCACCATCGTATAAGTCGCATCAGTCCAAAAATGTCTAATAAAGTGGAAAAAAGCATAAATAAGTTGCTTCGCCATATAAGTCAAATCTATTATACGTTACTGTTGATCACCTGGAAACGTGGGCCTGTGTTGTGCCAAAAATGGATTGGCTGCCAAATTGTGACCGCGGGAGCATGCACGGGAGGACTTTAACATGAATTTAACAAGATAACCACCTACAAACAATTATTTGTTTGCTCGACATTATAGTAAAGGTGTGTCTCAGGTGTGTCCAAGGTGTGTATTTTCCTTAATAAATGCATGTTAATGGTCAAATCAGCTGCATGTCACCTGGGCAATGTGGCGACATGAAGCTGATTTGACGTTTGCTCCAGGAGTTCTGGAGCGAGATGAAGGTGGCTTTGTAAGGCAAGCCAAGTGTCTCATTAATAGCCACTTTTACCTATTAGTGAGACACCTGACTTGTCATATCGCTCGAGAGCCCTCTAGCAGCTGAAAATGGTAGTGTTCAGTATTTTCCATGTCAGAATGAATGAAATCGTCAGATCTCAGACCAAATCTGGGTTATAAATATGGAAGAAAAAAACGTATATTAGTTGCTTTGGTGTATAAGTCGCAGGACTTGCAAATTTATGCAAAAAGGTGTGACTTGTACGGTGAAAAATACGGTAGTTACATTTAAGTCTAACTCACTTTTCAACAGGTGCAAAGATGCAAAAATTTGAAAGAGCAGCAAATATCAACAGTAGAAAAAGGAGCACTGATGTTCGTTGATTACGTACTGTAACCCCAGATTCTATGAGTATAGGCGTAGCCTTTTAAGGCTGTCTCTGGTCGGTTTTACCCCGTCGCGCGCAGCGCAGCACTGACAACTTTAGTCCACGCCCACCTGCTGTGTGGGCCTTACCCCCAGTCCGTATAAATTATGGTGAGACCGGGTAATCAGCTCCCAAATAGCTTTTTTCTTCAGCCATTTAGGAGCCAGTGAGGCCCAGAGCTTAAAGGGCTACGCCTATACTCATAGAATCTGGGGTTACAGTACGTAACCAATGTTATATTTCGTATAGGCTTCACCCTTTAAGGCTGTTGCTAGTGGGTTAAAGGCAAAGCAGGATGTAGTCTATGCCTCACTGGGTCCGTTCAGACACAATATGAAGCACCCGCTTGCACCAAAAAACATTTAATCACTCAGCCTTCTATGTGCGTAATTACGCAGTGCGTAATTACGTGCACAATGCACAGAAGCACGCTGTGTAATTATGCGTTCCATACACAGGAGTGCCCCAGAGAGAAAAGGTTTTCGACGGGGGAAAAAAGGGGAAGGCTTAAAGCAGTCCTGCTGCCGAGAATGGGAAAGAACAGAGGTTACAACTGTAACCGTGTAACAGTGAGCAGAGCAGATCAACAGCTCTTCAATATGAACTGATTAATAACAAATGAACTGATTAAAAATCAAATTAACTGATTGGTAACAGTAGTCATGAACTGATTAGTAACAATAGAAAACAGCAGTCACAAAACTTGTGACTGATAATAAATATCCCACACTATAATTGCATGCAGTCAGATGTGAGTTTAAAACTAAGTTCCATGAAAACAGTAAGATTCATTCTGTTCAAACACTAAGAACAGAACGGGCCATGGAAGAGGGCCGAAACATCACGCACATAAAAGCGGATAAATGAACAAAGCGATGACCAAGTAGCCACTGTACAAATGTCCTCCACTGTCATCCCTCCATGCAGAGCTGTAGAAGATGCAATTCCTCTGGTGGAATGAGCTCTGAGATTCTCTGGAGGCTCCAATCCTGATGCTGTGTAAGCTTCAGAGATGGCCTCACACATATAACGGGCGACCTGCAGAGACGTCCCTATAATGCACAACCAGACACTGAGTCTGCCGCAGGGGAGCCGTGCGTGCTATGTAACATGCCAGCGCACGCACAGGACAGAGGAGATGAAAAGATACTTCTTCTGATTTGTGAGGGGGAGGATAAAACCCCTCAAATGTTATCATTCTCGATTTAAATGAACTTGTGATGTTTTTGGGCATGAAAGCTGGATTAGGTCTCAGAGCAGCTGAGCTGCCATCAGCCTGAATCCTGAGGCATGACGGGGCAGCAGAGAGCACAGCTAAATCGCTCACTCTCTTCGCTGATGTCAAAGCCAACAGCAGGGCTGTTTTAAGTGACAGGAATTTAAGTGACACCTGATCTAAAGGCTCAAAAGGAGCTTTGATCAGAGCTTGCAAAACCATCGTTAGGTCTCACTGTGGAGCTAGTGGGCGTGACACCGGTCTGTGTCTCCATACACCTTTTAGAAAATGCTTCATCAGCGGATGATTAAAAACTGTTCTGTCACCGAAGCCTTCATGACAGGAGGAAAAAGCTGCAGCATAAGTTTTAATTGTGCTGAACGCTAGATTTCTGTCCATCAGCTGCTGCAGAAAGGACAGCACACCACTTAGTGGACATGATATGGCCTCTACACCTTTTTCCGTGCACCAGCGCTGAAAAGCTGTCCACTTTGATGTGTACAGTACTGTGGTGGAAGCAGCTTGTGAGTCTTGGATTGTGCGCACCACTTCCTGAGAGAGGCTTATCTTCTCTTCTCCGCTCAACGGCCAGACCCGAAGGTGCTGGCCTATTTCTGGGTGACTCCTGATCGCTCCTCCCACCTGCAGGAGAGCATTGTTCCTCCACGGCAGTTTCCACGGTCGAACCGATAACATACGTTGCAGGTTTGGGAACCATGGGGCGCTCACGCGCTCGGGGGGGGCTACAAGAATTGCTGACAGTTTTTCCTCTTGGACTCGGTTCAGAAACCGTGATATTAGAGGGACTGGAGGAAATGCGTAAAAGAGCATTTTCGGCCATGGGCTGTGGGCAAAAGCGTCCACTCCTAACGGTGGGTCGTCCCTTGGGCTCAGTGAGAACCATAATTGACACTGGGCGTTCTCCCGTGTGGCGAACAGATCCACTGCTGCTTGGCTGAACCTGCTCCAAATCCGAGAAATCAGCTCGGAATGGAGACTCCAGTCCCTGTGGCGCGGACCGCCGCTGGACATTATGTCTGCTCCTCTGTTCAGGATGCCAGGGATGTACACTGCTCTGATGGAGAGCAGGTTTTTGTGTGCCCAACACAACAGCTGTCTCGCAATGCATAACAGTTGGGCTGTGTGCACGCCCCCCTGCCGGTTTATGTAAGCTGCAGTCACTTTGTTGTCTGTGTGGATCAGAACATGTTGATTCTGCAACAGGGGAGCAAAAGGCTGAATCACATTCCAAACTGTGAGACATTCCAAGATGTTTATATGAGCTGATGTGTGAGGTCGCCACAGCGCCCCCACCACTTGAGACAGGCACGTTCCTCCCCAGCCTGACAGGGACGCGTCTGTGAAAACTGAGACGTGTGACGTAGGTCTGCTGATAGGAACTCCCTCTGACAGTGTGAGAGGGTTTCCCCAGTGATTCAGGTCGGTTCCCATGGAGGGGGGCACAGAGATCCACCTCTTCTGACTTACCGGATCTATGCGCAAGTGAGCGAACCATCTCTGAAGGCATTTCATGTGGAGTAAGCCCAGCGGAACCACAGCGTGAGCAGAAGACATCGTTCCCAAAAGTTTCATGATAGAGATGGCCATTACTAACTACTCTGCTGGGTTTTACGCGGCGGAGCTAGTCCTTTAGAGCTTTGGATCTCGGCTGTGATAAGCGGGCTCTCATAGTAACTGAGTTTAGCTCCACTCCCAGATAAATGATCATCTGGGCCGGGAGAACCGAACTTTTCTCCCAGTTTATGGCGAAACCCAGGTTTAACAGGTGTGACGTCAGTGCTTTGGTTTGCGCAGCTGCTTCCTGCCTGGATCGGGTCAGCAACAGCAGATCCTCCAGATAAAACAGAATTCTCATCCCTGCTCTGTGTAGCAGCTGCAGAGCCGTCTCCACGTATTTCGAAAATGTGCGTGGGGCAAGGGAATAGCTAAACGGGAGCCTGTTGTACTGGTACTGGGTCCCTTGGAAGGAGAAATGCAGGAACTTTCTGTGTTTTGGAATGATTGGTATGTGAAAATGGGCGTCTTTTAGATCTATGGAGATAAACCAATCGTTCTGGTGAATGTTGTCCAACAGCTGTCTGGTTGTCAGCATGTGGAACTGTCTCTCCATGATCGAATTGTTGAATACGGATAGGTCTAAAATGGGTCTCAACCCTCCGATCCTCTTCGGAACTAGGAAGTAACGTGAGTAAAACCCCGTGTTTCCTCTCCATTGGGAACCCTGGAAATTACATTTTTTATCAGTAATTCCTGAATATCCTGATGCATGCTCAATAATCCAGGTAGAAAAATCTAAAAAAGTTAAATCTGGTCCTCTGGTCTACATTTTTTTGTTGATTTGCTTTGTTTTGTTTTTTTGAATGTCCAGAGAACCAGATTTAACTTTTTTAGAGTAATTCCTGAACTTTGAGTGGAGAGACAAGATCTGTTCTGGAGATGACAGAACCGTCTCTATAATCCATCTGAACGGTGGGGGTTGAGCTGCGAACTGCAGCGTGTAACCTCTGCTGATAAAACGATTCATCCATCTGTTCAGGGAACACACTCGCTGCCACTCTGCGTAATGCTCTGGGAGCGGGCACGCATCTTTGTGTTGTGTCAGGTCCTTTACGGACGTTAACCAAGCTAAGGCCTCCACCGCCGTCATGTACTCTGGAGATGCTCTCTGAGCGACCCATGGGGATGCCTTGCCGAAAGGGCTCTAGGAACGCCTCTGTGCTACGCTCAGGCTGCGGGCTCACATCAGAGTTGATGTGAGCTGACGCGCACTGAGGAGAGGCGTGAGCGCCTTTAGAAATGCGACGCAGTTTGGGTGGACATGAAGGAGAGGGGCAGAAACATGGCATGTCATGAAGGGGCAGGGAAGTGAGAAGATGGGGGGCAGCGGGGGCCACTGATCATGACACATACAATACATTTCTTCATGAAAGACCCTTTATCTGAGATCAACACCATCATGAAAAACAATTCTCACAATTTTTTGTTTGGCAGATGTTTTGTATTTTAGTCAGAGTTGAGAGAATGTTGAATAAAACAAAATGTCAAAACTTCTTCAAAAATAAACATTGATAAACCACTGAAATAAATAGGTTTAGCTTAGTTTTTATTTTATTGCAAAGAGTTATAATTATTAAAACGTGTTTGTAGATTCAGTGTACAATTATTTTATCCATAATCTGATCATGCAAGATTTTTTATTTTATTTTTAGAAACAGGATGTTTCCAGTGTGAAGAAAAATGACAATTTTGTCCACTAATTTATAATATATTTAAATGCACATTAAACACTGATTTACCACAAATCTATGCCAAACTGTCAGACCACCCTACAAGCTTCATGGGTGTTTTTGTAACTTGAGACCTTTAACAGCATGTCTATTGTAGTGATACACGTGAGGTACGTGTCACTTGTTGTATGACACAATA
>NC_056498.1:83828241-83848587 GCF_014905685.2 Nematolebias whitei
TATATATATATATATATATATATATATATATATATATATACCCTTCCTTTCCAAAAAATTTGAATATCATGTACAAGTTTTTTAACTTCCATAATCCCATTCATAAAGTTAATCGTTAATAGATGATATATTCAGGGCCCACAATTTAAACGATTTCAAGTATTTATTTGTTTATTTTTACATAATTTGGACTTCCAGCTCATGAAACCCATGAAAACAAGATTTCAAAAAATTTGACTACTGTGGAGAAATCAGCCCAAATGTTGCAGGACATGAATGTTTTAAACTGAGTGTGACACACTAATCATCTACTAAACTCAAAACACCTGCACAGGTTTCCTCAGGTGTCATTAAATTGCTTCAGTTTGGTTCAATTGTCTCAGTTTGGTTCAAAATGGGGAAGACCGCAAACATAACAACTGGCCAGAAGACCATCATTGATACCCTCCATAGGATGGGTAAGCCACAAAAGTTCATAGCTAAGGAGGCTGGCTGTTCACAGAGTGCTGTGTCCAACCATATCAATGGAAAGTCTAGTGGAAGGGCAAAATGTGGCAGAAGATGCACCAGCAAAAGAGATGACCGTAAGCTTCAGCAGATTATCAAACAGAGAAGATTCCAGAATCTGGCAGAAATCCAGAAAGAGTGAAATGAGGTGGGAGTCAGCTTCAAAAACCACAACATTCAGATGCATCCGGGAGATGGGCTACAACTGTCAGGTTCCTCGATCCTCTTTTCCGATGAAAGTAAAGTGTGCCTTTCATTCGGAATCAAGGTCCAAGTGTTTGGAGGAAGAAGGGTGACGAACAGAGCCCATACTTCTTGAGGTCCAGTGTGAAATATCCACAGTCAGCACCACCGCCAGCTGTGGTGCGCATTAGATTTAGTTTTTGAGATTAATATGTTTATAGTTTTTTTTTATAGGTTTAGAGATTAATATTTTTTGCTTTTAGTTTGTGAAACAAGGTCAGAGGAAGCTGGTTCTGGTTAGGTCAATTGGACCTGGTGTTGCACCATATTCTGTGACCTGCAACAGTGCATTTAACACCGCCCCCTACAGTCACAATATATGGTGGTCACAGAATATGGTGTAACACCGGTTTGCAATGAGCTCCAAACAGTCAGGAAGTTAATTAATTTTCTGTTTCTTTATGGTAGTTGAACTGGAAGATTCATCTTTAGTGAAATATTTCCAGACTATTGATGCATTTCTACCTGTTTGCCAAGACTGAGCCTGCTCTGCTCCATCTGTCTGCTTGGAGGAATCCATCTGGTAACTTCTACTAGTAGCCCGGTGCGGATCACGTGACAAGTGACACAATGACATCACTGTGAATACTTGACGTGAAATTAAAAAACTCTATAGACGTCCTAGGAATCGACCTGTCGATTACTCGAGTAGTCTGTTAAAGCCCTATCCATGTCACAGTGCTTGAGTGGCCAACCAACTCGCCGTATCTAAACCCCCTTTTTTCCTGCAAAAACTGAGAAGTAGTGTGGGCTAATGTCTTCACAGTATTTTAATTTTTTGAAATCCTGTTTTCATGGGTTTCATGAGCTGGAAGCCCAAATTATGTAAAAATAAACAAATAAATACTTTAAATCGTTGAAATTGTGGGCCCTGAATCTATCATCTATAAAATATTAACTTTTGAATCGAATTATGGAAGTTAAACAACTTTTCCATGATATCCTAGAGACTGAGCTGAATACAGCACCTCAGACTGAGGAAGTCTTTGGGATGAGAGACGAAACGTTTCTACATTTTTTTGCTTTTGTTTTTTTTTTTTTGTTTTTTTTTAATGATCAGAGGACCAGATTGAACTTTTTTGGATCAATACTTAATGTTTTTTTTTTTATTAAAAGCCCCAAAACCTCTAAAAGCCCTTATTACAAAAGAACTATTAAATGTGGGACAACCTAACAATCACAGATGAGTTAAGTTTTAAACAGAAACATAGAGAAGACGAGAAAAACAACTAAGACCCAAAGACCAGGGAGTATGAAGCTGATATTTTGTCCTTCAGTTGTTTTATAGGAAGTCAAATATGTTTTAAATGTTTGAAAATGACTTTTTATTGAAAAAGGGTTTTAACTTTACTTCTCTGACCCAGTGGTTAGTATTTTTGTTGATGTATTGAATTGCAGTATAATCTCAAAATTGATTTGTAAGAACTGTCTGCACGTTTATTAACATAAGAATAGTTTAAAATGAAATCTGCTATAAGTGCACATATATAAAACGTTGTGTGGAATCAGTGGAGGGCTTTTGTTTGCTGTTCATTTACAATCACTTGGGATTCCTTAACGATTAAAAAGGAAACCATGTGTCTGAAATTTCCTGGTTTCACAAGACTTAAACAGAATTATTCTTGTATTACTTGGCATTTTCAATTCTCTGTGTAATCACATTGTTACAGTTGATCTATTTTTACTGCCATGTCCTAATTATTTAACTATTAAAATGCATGTGATAGATCCACATTAATTCTCCAACTACATAGGAGAATACTGGAAGATAGATGCTTCCGTTAAAGTAGGATTGTTGTTTTTTTTCCATTATTGATGTGGTTTAATCTGATTTGGCTTAGACAATAAAAGGCCATTTGCATCAAAAGCGCATCACCATCAACCAGCAGGTAAATAGGCTGGAGCTATGAGGAAAAAATGTGTCAATTTAATATCCTAGATATCAATAATACAATTATTTTTATTTGATAGCACTCAATGACACTGTACAATAAAACACAATGTACAAAGCAGTAAAAACAAAAGGAAACAAAGAAAGTGTCATTTTTATTCAATAGTTTGTGACGGCTCTGCACCAATTGGGACATTCAGTCACATTAGTTATGTATTTTGGTGCACTTCTTTAACAAACACTTTTTGTATCAAAGTTCATGCTCAATAATCTGGGTAGATAAATCCAACAAAGTTCAGTCAGGTCCTGGACATTTTTTTTGTTAGTTTTTTTTTATTTTGAATAATTTCAACAAAAAGAAACCATCCAGAGGACCTGACAACTTTGTTGGAAACACTTTAGGTATTAACAGAAGTGGTCCAACTAGGTGAAGCAGAAGTCATACTGGTCAGCCAAAGCGTTGCATTAGAAGCCTCAAAATGCCAACTAGTCAACTTTTTAACAAACTATTGGATGACTGTACCAAACTAGTTGATGTCTGTCTTGTAGCTATTCAAAATTGCATCCCTCCAGGATATTATGTGAAAAAGAATAAAAGTAAAGTCCAAGTACCGTATTTTTCCACCTATAAGCCACAGTTTTTTTGCATAATTTGCATGCCCTGCGACTTATACGCCAAAGAGACTTGTTTATGTTTTTTTCCATATTTATAAACTAATTTTTGGCTGAGATATGACCGTTTTCATTTATTCTGACTGAAAAAATTGAACACTACCATTTTCAGCCGCTAGATGGCACTCGAGGAGTATGGAATGCCGTTGTGTCATGTAATGGGTAAAAGTGGTTATTAATGACACAATCGGCTTGCCATAGTCTGACACCTTTGTCCAGCTCACCTGGAGCAACCACCAAATTAGTCAAGTCAAGTCAACTTTATTTATAGAGCACATTTAAAACAGAACCTGTTATCAAAGTGCTTAACAACAACAACAACAATCAATGAGTAAATTAAAGAGAAAAATATATAAACATATATATATATACACACAATACACTAATAATGATAATAACTGAAGAATTAATAAAAAGCATTTAAAACATAAGGTCACAGATTAAAAAACACTAGAACAATTTACACTGTATGAAATGCCTGAGAGAACAGATGTGTTTTAAGCAGGGATTTGAAGTGAGGAAGGGAGGTGGCCTGCCTGATGTTGGGGGGCAGGTTGTTCCAGAGTTTGGGGCCCATGACTGAAAAAGCCCGATCTCTTCTGAGCTTCAGTCTTGTTTTTGGAACAGCCAAAAGCAGCTGATCAGATGATCTCAGGGCCCAAGAGGGAACGTAAGGTTCCAGAAGCTCAGAGAGGTAAAGGGGTGCGAGGCCATTTAGGCATTTGAAGGTCAACAGAAGAATTTTAAAGACTATCCTCGTACGAACAGGGAGCCAGTGAAGGGAGGACAGAACTGGAGTAATATGTTCAGACCTACGAGTTCCGGTTAAAAGCCGAGCAGCAGCATTCTGGACAAGCTGAAGACGTGAGATGGAGGCCTGGCTGATCCCAGAATACAGTGTGTTGCAATAGTCCAATCGGGTCGTGACAAAGGCGTGGACTAGTTTCTCAAGGTCGGGTCTGGACAACACTGGCTTGAGTTTAGCTACCTGTCTGAGTTGGAAGAAGCTTTTCTGCAGAACAGTGTTGATTTGTTTGTCAAACTTGAAGTCAGAGTCTAAAACCATCCCGAGATTTTTACCAGACTGCTTCAGATATGGCTGAAGAGAGTCCAGGTTGACAGGATCAGTGGTGGCAGTTGAGCTAGGGCTAAAAACAATGACTTCGGTCTTGTCATTGTTAAAACTTAAGAAATTTGAAGCCATCCAGGCCTTAATGTCGTCCAGACATTTTAACAGAGTGAATGGAGCAAACATTTGCTGGTTTCACAGGCAGGTAGATCTGGCAGTCATCAGCATAGCAATGGAATGAAAGACCGTGTTTCCTCAGGATGGACCCCAGTGGGAGCAAATAGAGTGAGAACAGAAGGGGTCCAAGAATCGAACCCTGTGGGACCCCACACGAAAGAGGTAATGAGGCAGATACATTGTTACCAACCTTGACACAGAAGCTCCTGCCACTCAGGTATGAGCGGAACCATTCTAATGCAGCACCTGTGAGCCCAACCCACTGTTCCAGCCGTGATATGAGGATACTGTAGTCAACAGTATCAAAAGCAGCAGTAAGGTCCAGGAGGACAAGTACCACAAATTGACCAGAATCGTTTGATATCATAATGTCCTTACAAACTCTTACTAATGCTGTTTCAGTGCTGTGGAGTTGCTTAAAACCAGATTGAAAATTTTTGAAGATTCTGTTCTCATTCAAAAACTTGTTTAATTGAATGAAAACTATTTTCTCCAGGATTTTGGACAGGAAGGGAAGTTTTGAAATTGGTCTGAAATTTGAGCAAGTCTAAGGGTCAAGTCCAGGTTTCTTAATTAACGGATGAACTACTGTATGTTTGAAAACATCGGGAACCACACTTGTCACAATACTACTATTTATAATAGTAAGAACAGAGGGTCCAATCGTGGGTAGAACTTGTTTGAAAAACGACGCAGGAATGGGGTCAGCAGGGGAACCAGAGGGTTTTATCTGATCAACGACTTTGTTTAGAAATGGGAGTGAAATGGGTTCAAACTGTTTGAAGACAACTGAGAAAGGGACAAAGACAGAAGGATCAGTTGTGGACGGTGGGATGGATGACCTAATCAACTCTACCTTATCAGCAAAGTATCTGGTAAAGTCGTTGCAGATGTCAACAGAGGCCTCCATGCTGGCAGACCGAGGCACGTTTAAAATGGAATTTACGGTATTAAAAAGAACACGGGGACTATGACTGTTTGAAGCAATGATTTGGGTGAAGTATTTGTTCTTTTCAGATTTAACGATACTCTGATAATCTTTCAAACATGTTTTTAACATAATAAAAGAAACCTGTAATTTGTCCTTTTTCCACTTGCATTCAGCTCTCCTGCATAGACGTTTGGCCGCTCGAGTGGTCGCGTTCAACCAGGGGTGTGGTGCCCGCTTTGGTCGCCTGATTTTTAGCGGGGCCACGAGGTCTAAGATCTTAGAGCAGGTCGCATCATGCCTACTGAGCAGCTCCTGTGTATTAATACAGGCAGAGGTTTCAGGGACTGAAGCAGCATCAGTAATGAATGCAGAGGAAAAAAGAGCAGCGGTTGAAGAGTTAAATATCCAACAACTCTTGGCTGGAGCGGGGGATTTAGACTCATGAATAACAGAGGTTTGGAATGAAATGGGTTTGTGATCTGAAACAATAGCATCCCCAACTTCCAGATTAACCACAGATAAACCGTGAGACAGAACTAAATCAAGTGTATGGCCCTGTTGATGAGTTGGACCAACAACATTTTGCACAAGGTTGAAAGATTGGATCAGATTTAGAAACTCCTGCACCAGAGGCTTGTCAGGACAGCAAACGTGCACATTAAAGTCTCCCAGAATCAAGACCCTGTCGTAATTGAGCAGTATTCCAGTCAGAAAGTCAGAAAATTCACTTATGAAGTTTTTATTGTATGGGGTGGTCATACAAATTGGCTTCATTCGATGCACCGCCCTGGTGAAATGCAGCTAATTTGACCACTGAAGTGCATTTATTAAGTAAAAGTTCAATGGAGACACACGTGTACTATAAAGTCGAGCAAACAAATAATAGTTTTTAGGTGCTTATCTTGTTAAATTTTGAATAAATGCACAGTGAGTTGTCCCTCTGCGCATGACCGCTTCCGCGAATTGGGTTTTGAAATACAGCAGATTTGACCGTCAAAGTGCATTTATTAAGTATGCTGGCTGCGGGGTGCTCGAGTGAAGTTCGGAGTTTGTATCGGAGTTGCTGCAGGCCTCCATCCAAACTCACCTGGATAATAATTAATTTTATTCCGGATCACGCTGTTGGCCCCTGTTGACCTGAAACGAGCTAGGATCATGCCTTTCACTTCAGGAGGATTTTCTGGCAGCTCGCTCTGCTATTTGCTGCAAATTTTCTGTTTCTGTTTCAGCCTGTTGATTCTGGACCCAGCTTCTGTTTCTCATGGGAGCATCCATCCATCCATCCATCCTTCTTCACAGGGGGGCCGGAGCCCCCCTCAGCCTGACTCTAACTGCAGTTGGGCCACCTCGTCGGGTTTGTTTGCCCATTTGAACTGTGACGTTTTATGGTCTGAAACTTTTCTGCATCATTATTATTATTGTCACTATTTTCAGTTCTCAGATTATCTGGAGTCACTGAATCTTGTTAATACACCTGAATCTGTCCATCACTGCAACTTTCACTGTTTTTGGGTTCTGAATGATTGCGTCTTCATTAATGTTTCTCATGGTTCAATTATGGGGGCTAATTGTCTCACTGTTAACTCCTGTAATTACACATCAGTCACAAAAAACTCAAGAAAATGTCTGATAATAATGTTGTTACTGCTCTCAGGGATTCAGCCCAACCCTGGACCCCCCACTAATTACAGCACACCAAATGACTTTAAAAACGCCTCTGGGCTTCATTTTCTGCATGTAAACGCTCGTAGCCTTCTGAAAAAACTTGATGCTGTGAAAATCCTGGTCAGTTCTTCTGGGGCTGATGTTATCTTTATTTCTGAATCCTGGCTCAACAAATCTGTAATGAATAATGACGTGGCAATCAATGGATTTAACATCTACCGCTGTGATCGTCAAAAAAGGGGGGGTGGAGTCATTATTTACATTAAAGATTCTCTGGTTTCAAGTCTTGTGTCTTCCAAAACAATTCCAAATCAGTTTGAAGCCTTATCTGTAAACATCACCTTGAATAGAGGCCAGATCTTAACTGTAGTCTGCTGCTATCGTCCACCATCAGCTTCACCTGAGGCATTAACTGCCATTAAGGAATTCCTTGGTAATTTAAAATTCAAAGAGGTCTTTTTAGCTGGAGATCTTAACATTGATTGGTGTAAGTCGACCCCCCTCTGTGACAAATTCAAGGAATGTTGCTTGTCTTTTAATTTAACCCAACTGATCGACTCCCCCACTAGATTAAATAAAAGCCATCCTGAAAATTCCTCCATCTTAGACCTGTTTCTAACTAATATGCCTCACAAATTCCCTGGTACAGGCGTATTCGCTGATCTTTTGAGTGATCATTGTGTGACAGCCGCTTTAAGAAATAGTAAACTTCCACCTTCTAAGCCCAGATTAATTCAAAAAAGGGATCTGAAACATTTCTGTGAACAGTCATTCCTCTGGGATCTGTCTCACTTTGACTGGCATCGTATTCTGTTATCTGATGACGTGAACTCCGCTTGGAACTATTTCCATAATAATTTCATTTATTTCCTGAACATACATGCTCCTTTTCGTCAGTTCAGAATAAAGGGACGAGACAGCCCCTGGTTTACTCCAGAGCTAGCTGACCTCCTGCACAGGAGAGACCATCTTTGGGCCGCAGCGAGAAAATCTGGCTCAGACACTGATTGGTTGAGTTTTCGACAGATGAGGAATAAATGCACAACTGCTGTTAAAGCAGCAAAACACAACTATTTCTTATCTCAGACCTCCAAAAATCTAAATGACCCTAATAGATTCTGGAAAACAATTAAATCTCTCTCAGGCACCCCCCAGTCATCTGACCTCCCATCACAACTTCTCGTTAACTCTGTTCCTGTGTCAAATAAGCACGAGATCCTGAACTGTTTCAACAAACGTTTTGTTGCTTCTGGTTCTTTATTTGACACAGTTACTAATGGAAGATCAGCCACTTCACTTAATAACCAAACTTCTACAAATCAAATCCCTCCTACAAGTCAATCCTCAGTTAATCACAGCTTCTCTTTTTCTCCATTCTCAGTCAGTGAGGTCAATAAACTGTTAAAAGGTCTTGATCCTAAAATATCTGCAGGTCCAGATGAACTTCCACCTTATTTCTTAAGGCTGGCTGCTCATATCATCACAGTCCCTGTGACCCACATCTTCAATCTCTCCATAAGACAAAACTCCATCCCAGACACTTGGAAAACACCCTTTGTTCTTCCTTTGCTGAAAGGAGGAGACCCCACCTCACTGAACAACTATCGACCAATCTCTAAACTCTGCATTTTAGCCAAGGTTCTAGAAAAACTGATAAACTCTCAAATCAAAAATTACCAGGACTCATTTAACATCTTACCTCCCCATCAATCTGGTTTCAGGAAACAACACAGCACAACCACTGCTTCACTGAAGGTTCTTAATGACGTTGTTGAAGCACTGGATGCTAAAGATTATTGTGCTGCGCTTTTCTTAGACCTGTCTAAAGCTTTTGACACTGTGGATCATAACATCTTGTGTCATAAACTCTCAGAAATTGGTTTCTCAGAACACACCATTGGTTGGTTCTCTAACTATCTTTCAGACCGGAGGCAATGTGTTCAACATAATGGTACTTCCTCCAGTTATTTCACATTCAACAATGGTGTACCACAAGGCTCAGTCTTAGGACCCACCCTCTTTACAATCTACATACATAATGTAGGTAAAAACATCCCTAATGCATCCATACATTTCTATGCTGACGACACAGTTGTTTATTGTCGAGCTAAAACAGTTGCTAAGGCTTTCCAGCTTTTGAAATCTGCATTTAACTACATCCAGACTGATTTGTTTCACCTCAAACTTGTCCTAAATGCCGAAAAAACCAAAGGGATGCTTTTTTCAAATAGGAAGTTGGTCCCAGCAGTTCTTCTTCCGATTTTATCCTCAAATGGTGTCCCCATTGAGTTTGTTCATTCCTATAAATATTTGGGTATCTTGGTCGACTCACATCTTTCTTTTAAGCTCCATGTGGAAAACTTGGTAAACAAACTGAAAGTTAAACTGGGTTTCTTTTTCAGAAACAGATCCTGTCTAACCCTGAATGCTAGAAAACGCCTTGTATCTGTGACTTTCCTTCCCTCCATTGATTACTGTGACATTATTTACATGAACGCTCCTACAAGAACCCTGCAGATGTTGGATGCTGTCTATCATGGTGCACTAAGATTCATAACTGGCTGTGATTATCGTACCCACCACTGCACCCTGTATTCACTGGTTAACTGGACATCATTAACTTCACGCAGACTCTCTCACTGGTATATTTTCATCTTTAAATCACTTCTTGGTCTGTTGCCTTCATACATCTCCTCCTACATGTCTCTGCGTGAGTGCAGCTACGGAGTGCGCTCTCAGGACATTATTACCTGCAGTGTTCCCTCAATGAGGACTGAACTAGGCAAAAGGGCCTTCTCCTACTCTGCTCCTGTTTCCTGGAATATCTTACAAAAAGATTTGAAGCTCTCGACCTTGACCTCTCTAAGTGTCTTTAAGAATCTGTTGGACACCTGGCAGGGACCAATGCTGACATGTTCCTGTTGTTAGTTTTCTACATTTGTCTTGGAATCTAGCTGTTTTTTGTTTTGTTACCTTTTCCTTTTAGCCATCCTATTTGTTAAAAAAACAAAAAACAAAAAAAAACTGTAGTATGCTTTTTTTTATAATTGTTTATTGTTGTTGCTGTTGTCCATTGTTGTCATCTTTCTTTGTTGAAATCAGGTCTCTCTTGTAAATGAGTCCTCGAGGCTCAATGGGATTTACCTGTATAAATAAAGGTTGATTGATTGATTGAAGATTCTCAGTCATCCAGGACATGATAAATTCAAAAAATGTTCAATACAAAAATAACTGGACTTTATTTGTAACAGAAGACGTTTCGCTCCTCATCCGAGGAGCTTTCTCAATTCTTTGGAATTGAGAAAGCTCCTCGGATGAGGATTGCGTAATAGATAATAGATGGGACATATATGGCAAAGCTACGTATTTATGGACTTTTCCACTTTATTAGACATATTTGGGCTGATGAGACTTATAGGATGGTGTGAAGTGTATGGCGGAAAATATGGTAGTTCCCAGTTAAAGGTGTTATAGGTCTAAGATGGCATAATTCTGCTGAGTCAGATGGGCCTCAGGCAGCCAAATCAGGTTTAACAAATGTAGTATGTACATATACGGATATATATTCATACTGTTAAAACGGATTCTTTCATTTTTCTGGACTGTATAATGACGTGCATCTGAATTAATAAAATGTGGACGGAAACGTTAATTTTCTTTGACTCACCAACGACAGTGGGCCATTTATTAACATAATCAAGTTTAACACATCACACATTTACATTAATTGGCAAGAATTGAAAATAACGACAGCTTATTAATCAGTTTAGCAAGGAGTAAACAACACGGCGATTGTTTTCTCACTTCCAGCAAAACAACAAACGTCAACCACACGGCGGTGATTGAAAAACTTTGCTTCAGACATTTCTAAAAATATCTGTAATGATTTTTAGCAGATAGAAGAATTTTAAAGATGGAAAGATGAAGTTTATCTTGAGAGAGATGTGTGAGGGAATTTGTCTGTTTTAACCAGAACATGCACGCTCCTCTGGACCAGCTTATCCCAACGGTAGACTTTGGTTGAAGATCGACTTTTACCTTTCTGAAGATATGTCGGTTCCGGCGTAAAGTTCCACTTCGAGCCACTTTTCAGCGTCTCCGTAAGAACAGCTAGACCTCGGGAGTCGTGAGATCATCCACAACAGACTTTCATAATTCCCAGATCTTCTCTGGTTCAGCTTGATGTAGTGAACTTGACCTGATGTCCAAACTGACCAGATGGACAGAAACTGTCATTTCATTGATCTGAATCCAGAAATACAGTTTGACCCATCCTGAGACTTTCTTTCTTGAATTAATCAAGTGGAAAAGACAATTCTCTATGATCATTACTATTTTACAAATGTTTGATAATCAAATTGTGTTAGTTCAAACAATGTTTACAGGTTGAAGAGAACTACTCATTTTTATTTACATAAACAGTAAGTAATGATTTTTATTCCTCATTCAAAGAAGAAATCAGGTTAATATGCATTTCTTGATTTTCTGTCTTCAGTGAGCAAGTTTGTAAGTGTGTGTCAAAGTTCGAGGTTCGGTCAACTAAAAAGTTTACTGAAAAGAAATGTCATGTTTAACTTTTACAACAGATACTAGGTGAATTGACTCCACGGAGTCTGAATTTCTCCAACAATCTTTCTGTCTGTTTTAAACAATCTTAATCTCTATCCTTGACTTTCCATAACACCTTACATCACAAACCACACCTCTGTTCTGGTCTATCCACCAATCAAAAAGCTCTCAAATGACCCGGAAGTCGAACCCATTTAAATGTGGCAACTTCCCGGTTGTCTCGAGTGTGTGTCGAAGAGAGACGAGACGAGATGAGAAGAGCTTAAAAGAATAGAGCTCTGAAGGAGTTCAGAGTTCTTGGAATCCAGAATGCAGAGACGATTTTGGGAATTATAACTTCTGTTTGGATAACCTCGCACGACTCTCTAGGTATTTGGCTGTTCTCAACGGAGACGCTGAAAGAGTCAAAAGAAGAGCTCTACACCGATGCTGAAACTATCATCAACCAGGTAAAAGTTCTATTTCGACCAAGCGTACCGTTGGCCAAGCTGAGTTCCGAAGGAGCGTGCACGTTCTGGTTAAAACAAACAAATTCCCTCACACATCTCTCTGTAAGATAAATCTCCATTTTCCATCTTTAAACTCTCCTTTCTCCTAAAATCATTACAGATGTTTTCATTAATGTCTGTGGTGATGCAACGGAAAATCATGGCCGTATGGTTTTCCTGATTGTAAAACTGATTAATTGATGTCTGCCGTTTTAGCTGAAAAGTGAAAACAATCGCCGTATTGTTCTCACTTCCTGTAAAACTATGCTGTGGTTATTTTCATATTTTGCCAAATTAATGTAAATGTTTGATGTTAAACTTTGATTCTGTAAATAAATGACCGCATTCATTTTGATGGGTCAAAGATAAATAACGTCTCTCGTTACATTTCTGTTAAATTCAATGCACGACATTTACACAGTCCAGAAAAATGAAGAACCCGTTAAATGTATGAATATATCTCAGCATATGTCATACTACATTGATTTTCTTTCTCTCATCAGCATCCTGAATTCCAGCCTTCATGAACTCTGGAACTGCTGAGTTTCAGAACTGCAGAACTTCTTCATCTACTCCCAAACGACTGGAGCTGCAAACTCTCCACCCGACTCCAACTGGAGGTGGAACCTCTTGCAGAACTCTCCATCATCAGCTGACTCTTCTTACAACTTACTGCTCTTAGTTGAACTAGGAAGTACCAACATTTAAAGAAAGCTCACTTCCGGTTCATTTGAGAACTTTCTGATTGGTCGATTGACCAAAACAGAGGTGTGTTTTGTGATGTAAGGTGTTATGAAAAAGTCAAGGAAAAAGATTAAGATTGTTTAAGAACAGACAAAAGATTGTTATGAAGAATTCAGACTTCGTGGAGTCACTTCTCCAGTATCTTGCTGTAAAAGTTAAACATGACATTTCTTTTTTCAGTAAACTTGCAGTTGACCGAAACTTGAACTTTGACCAACTTCCATCACTTGCTCACTTCAAACAGACGATCAAGAAACTGAATCATTACTCTGCAACGTATTCCAACTTGATTTCACTTTGAATGAGGATTAAGAATCACTATTACTGTTTCACAGCTAATAAAAATGAGTAGTTCACTTCAACATTCAAACATTGTTTGAACCAACACAATTTGATTATCAAAACATTTGCAAAATGGTAACGATAATAGAAAGTAGTCTTCTTTTACTTGATTAATTCAAGGAAGAAAGTCTCAGGATGGGTCAACCTGTATTTCTGGATGCAAATCAACGAAACGACAAGTTCTGTCCCATAAGGTCCTAAGGTCAAGGTTTTGACATCAGGCCTAGTTCACTACACAAACTTAAACATCGTGTCTTTTTATGCGGACCAGTCTGGTTTGTACATAAGTTATTCGAGATTCTTGCCTTCCCAGGCCTCATACAGTGGCTGCATGAGGTGCAAGGCATGTGGTACAACCCTGTGGTAAATATTCACCACTCCAAGAAACTCTTGCAAAGCCCTGACGGTGAGTAAGTGAGGAGAGGTTGGACAGCAGCCGCTTTTATTGGCAGGGAGGATGAACTTTGACATACTTTGACTGAATTTAAGACAATTAGCCTAAACCTGCACTTGGCAGAGTGAATCCTCAGACTGTGGCTAGCAACAGGTATATCATTCAGGTAAATAAAACAAACGTCCGGTGAAATCCTCTAGCTGTCTCTGTCTGTGTGGTGTTTCACAGCTTCTACTGTACAGCGCCTCTCATTAACTGCATTCCTCTGAATAAGCCTACATTCCTCAAAACAAGCAGCTCTTTAGAGAGACACTTAAGCTGACCCACTGTGCACATTGCCTTTGTGTCCAAAAATCACACACACTAACACACTGTAAATGTGCACATACACACATATAGCACAGCCTCGTACTAAAACTTCAGTTTCATCACAAATATACTGAATTTTATGTTGAAAACAATGAAAATTAAAAAATTATTCAATACTCAGTTGCTCATTCCTTGGTGCACTTTTTCATTAAACAAGTCCTAGTGACACCAGAAAGACCAGAATAAAGGATTTAACTATGTCTTTCTGACATTTACCCCCTTCTCTTTCATTTGTGTCATTTAACATCCAATTTGCTAATATTTAGAAATTTCCAAACACATGACTACTTTGTAGTTTCTCAGAACATTTTTTGACTTTGCTAAATGTGATGGACAAAGAATGTAGTGACCTTTGAATCTTTGTATTTGTTAAAGTAGGGAGTTCGCTCTGCGCTCAGTTATAATGGTGATTTTAAATGGTTTTGAACCCAAGCAACAGTGTCCATTAGAGACCCTGCCTGACCTTTATACCCACTTGTTTAAAAGTACTTCTGATATATCCAACAAAGTTCAGTCAAGTTCTCTGGACGGTTTCTTTGTGTTGAAACATTTAGTCTTTCATCCAAAGGACTTCTTCAGTCCAAGGAGCCACAACAAACTCAGTTCCATAAGTTTGGGACAACAAATCTGAACTTTGTTGGATTTTATACCTTGATTATTGAGTACGAACTTTGATACTTCTGATATACTCTTTTTCTTTTTTTATTTTACTAACATGTTGTCATCAACTGAGTTAGTTCAAAATAGTTACATCTTAGTTTTTTCTTTGTTTCTTTGATTGTTTGGTTGGTTATTTTGTTTTTCAGTAACTTTTCTAAAACCTTATGATCAGCCCTATTCCTTTAAGCTGTTGCTGGTATATGTTTCTAAAAGAGCTTATATTTTTAGAACAAGAAAATGTGTATTTTTCCATTTATTATTATAATGTTGTAGTGTTTGTTTTAATCAGTTGAACGCAGAGTCTAAATAGTAGCCATGGTCTTTCCCATGTATACAGTACAGTGGACTCAAAGCTAAAAGTATTCAGCCTGATGATACAATTGTTTAAATTATTTCTGTTCTCAATAATTTACATTTTTGGAAGGTGTTACAATGTTGGAAGGTGAACCAGGTGTTCATTCATTTAGGATATTTCTGTATTTTGCTCAGTTACTCTACCTGTTTTGTATTTGTAATTATTTCTATCCTTAACGTGTTATTTTGTCTTTCTTCCAATTGGAGGTGCACCTGCACCTACATGGACCTGCCATTCTGTGTTTGTTTGTCTCTCCTTCCTGTCCTCTCAAACCAGCCGGTCAAAGCAGATGGCCGCTTGTCCTGAGCCTGGTTCTGCTGGAGGTTTATTCCTTTTAAAAAGGGAGTTTTTCCTTTCCACTGTTGCCTTTGCGCTTGCTCAGAATGGGAGACTGCGACAAACTGAAGATTCAACTTGTCTGCTGCTTCCTTAAATAGAGAACTTTACTAATTGGATTTTGTGTGTGCCCTGATTCAAATTTGTTGTGATTTGGTGCAATATATACCAGTAAATAAACTCAATTGAAACTGAACTGAATTAATGTTTTTCTCAACCCATACCAGTCTCCTACTCTGAAAAGAATTCCACATTATGCTGGTGCCACCACCACTATACAGATGGTGTTTGGCAGGTGATGAGCGGTGTCTGGTTTCCTCCTGATAGAACAGTTTAATTTCGGTTTCATCAAACCAGAGAATCGTGTTCGTCACAGTCTTTGAGTCCTTCAAGATGTTTTGTGGTGTTATGACTATCAACTGACAATTCTGCCTTCAAGCTGAGCCCACTGGAGGTTTGCAGTTTTGGTTGTTCTTCTGAACCTTGGTCTCATCACCACACAGGATCTCAGAAGCTTGAGTGACCATTGGATTCTTGGTCACCATTCACTATTTCTATTATGCCCCTTTTCCATAGCACCTGCTCGAAACGGTTCGACTCGGCTCAACTCAGTTCAGCATGGTACATGTTGGTTTTCCATATACACTTCAGTACTGGTTCTAGTGGGGGGGTTCAGAGGCCAACACGCCTTACCAGCTGGTGGCGGTAGTGCTCCATTAAGCTATTTACTAGCCACCACTAAACATATTAGAAGAAGAAGACCCTGAAAAGATAAACAACAAAAATGGAGGATCTCGTAGCTTTGTTGAACATTATGCTCAGTCTGTGTCTTTTTGTCAAACGTCAAAGAGAAGAGAGCCCAAAAAGGATGTGGGCAGTGAGGCGAAAGATTCTGGAGAGGAACAGGAGAGTGTGGGAAGACATAAAGATGCGAGCTAGACGACGTGTGATGGTAAGCTAATGCTAATCTGCTATAGTGGGCTATACATGCAAAAAAAGCAGAGTGCAAAAGTATGTAAATGTCAATTAAATACTGTTTAGTACAAGGGTGTCAGAAGCATCCGTAATGTGGGGGGGACACAATGATGTGTGTAGGTGTGCGTGTGTGTACGCGCACATGCATGTGTGCGCGTACGTTAAAAAAAGGTGCTTACTAGTGAACAAAATAGCAACATTTCACCTAGATTTCCTTTAATTCCATACATTTAAAACGTTTCTCACCAAATTTGTGTAAATTCAGCTGTGGGTTTTAGAGACATTTCAACATTAATACACTTTAATACAGAGCGTCAGGTCGGCACTATTTGTCTTTATAGAGAAATAAAAAACATCACCACTGGACTTTTTTACTTGGGTTCAACACTTCTCATCAAAATGATGTTTCTCATGAAGCTTGAGGACAATAAGGTGTGGGGTTTTAAAGTTTAAACTTTAATGCACCTGAACACACAGCGTCTCTTACACCTGCAGCGTATTACAGCGTCACAGTTACTGCTAAGCTAACATGCTACAGATGTACCGCTCCTCTCAAGCATACTCCTAACCCTGTATATATGTTTATGATCAACCCCCCCGGTCAACAACTGCCTGCACTAAGCTCGCTAAACTGGCGAGTGAGTAACACAGAGGTGTCTCCATCTCCTCCACCTGTGAGCGTTTTATGCCGAGGCAAGAGGAGAGGCACAGAAACACTGCAGGTGTTACACCATATTCTGTGACCACCGTATATTGTGACCTTGGCAACAGCTGCTGTGTTTAGAGTTGGAAGTAAACAGGAAAACCTGGAGTGGAGTTTTAGTGGCCTGAATATTCTCCTATTAATCAAGTGGAATGGATTTGTTCACAAAGAAAGAGAAACTGCGCCAACTGAAGTAATGTTTCGTAGAAAAAGTGTGGGGGGTCCAAATGACAGTTTTTTTAATGTTGGGGGGACTTGTCCCCTTCACATATAATGGTAGTAATGCCTATGGTTTAGTAATACATATGCTGTGTACGTGTTTCAGATGATTTTCCAGCAAAATAATAGCAGCAGACCTACCCCACTAAACATTAGACGTCGAATGGATGTGCAGATCACGTTTATATTGAGTCCATCGGTCTAGACCAATTCCGGACGTCTCCACGACGTGCAAACAAAGTCCACTCTGGACATCTAACCTTGACCTCACTTGTACGTCGATATTCATTCAACCTTTATTTAAACAGATAAATCACATTGAGCCTCGAAGACTCATTTACAAGTGAGACCTGTTTGGACAGACAGATATAAAGTCGAATGTTTGAACGTCGGACTTGGAGGTCGTATAGACATCCAAGACAGGTGCAGGTGTGCCTTAGTGAATCATAATTTTTATAACCTTAAAATTTACAATCATAATTTATAATTATAAAAGAGTAACAGTGCACAGTTACTCTTTTATGATTATAAATTTGCACGGCTTCATTCATAAACCAACTGTTGCTATTTTCTCTCTAAGCTATTTCTGTTAATCCAGTAAAGAGGATAAAGAAAAAAAAATTAAGGAGTGATTTATTTGTAAAACTTAGTCCTTCTGTTTCTAGTGACATTTAAGGAGTGATGATTTAATTGTAAACCTAGTATCTGTAGTGCGTGGTTTCCTGTTGCACAATATATGGTCAAATATATTGTTTCTTTAGTTTTGTTTGTTGCACAGAGATGGCGCAGTGGCAGAGCAGCTCATTATAAACCCGAAGGTCCTGGGATCGAACCCCAGTCATTCCAACATCCATCTGAGGGTGAAAGTGTTAAACACTGAATGGGAACATACAATGAAGACAACCCAAAGCATTTACTAATTATTTTATTATCTGAAGTTAATAAAATAAGTTAAATTTTGATGTAGAAAATACATCTATATTGACCGTCCAGTGGACGTCGGAAAAAGACGTCGTCTGTCGTAACAGTCTGCACCTGGGAGGGACCCAAATTAGACGTGCAAAAACGACTTAAAAAAGACGTCATTTAGACGTCTCCTTGCTCAGTGGGACAGTCTGGGCATTTAATAGAGCCTGTTAGTGGTGGGATGTTATTGTTCCTGGTTCAGGTTCCTGTTTCTCTAAACCATCGATGTACTGTATCTAAGTTCGTGCTCAATGATCCAGGTCAAGAAATCCAACAATGTTCAGTCAGGCCATCTGGACAGTTCCTCTTTTTGTGCCGAGATGTTTTTCCTTCCATCCAGAAGGCTTCATCTGTCTGAGGAAACACCAAACAAAACTGCTTCTCCCCCAACAGCTTATTCCAAAGTGGAAAAAAACAGTTGTGTACATAACTGTTTTTTTAACCACAAAAAATAAACCATCCAGAGGACCTGACTGAAAATTGTTGGATTTTATACCTGGATAATTGAGCCTGGAATTTGGTGTTTTGAACCAGTTTGCCATGACTGTTGACAAGGGAGAGGGCGGGCACCGGAGGACGGGCACCGGAGGACGGGCACTGGAGGACAGGGCGTGCCCCAGAGACATCTTAGCATGAACATAACAGTTTTTTTTTCCATTTTGGAGTAAGCTGTTGGGGGAGAAACTGTTTTTGTTTGGTGTTTCCTTGACTGATCAAGCCTTCTGGATGGAAGGTGAAACGTCTCAACACAAAAAAAGAAACTGTCCAGATGACTTTACTGAAAACTGTTGGACTTTACTTTTGTTATTTACCAAATACTGTAGATGGATGGATGGATGGATGGAATTATAATAATAAAAATGGCCTTAAGAGTTAAAATAACAAGTCATTTAAATTTGATGTTTTCAGGCCCTTAGCTCTCTCTAGACTGACTACCGTATTTCCGCCGTACACGTCGCACCACCCTATAAGTCGCATCAGTCCAAATATGTCTAATAAAGTGGGAAAATACTTGAATAATCGCTTCGCAGTATACGTCGCATCTATTATGCGTAAGTGCTGACGCGTCGCATTTGTTACACGTCACCTCGGACAACCCGGAAATGTGGGCCAAATCTGGAAAAAAATTGATTGACTGACAAATGGCGGCCACATGAGCGTGCACTGGATGACTTTAACAAGAATTTAACAAGATTAACACTTAAAACCATTTATTTTTTTGCTCGAAATTATAGTAAAGGTGCGTCTCAGTCTAACTTTTCCTTAATAAATGCACTTTATTGGTCAAATCAGCTGCATTTCAAAAGGATTCGCTGCCTCGGTGCTCTGGGAGCGCGCAGACAGGGAGGAAATCAGGAAAGAGGAACGCTGTGCATTTCTTTAAATTTTAAAAAGATAACCACCTAAAACAATTATTTGTTTGCTCGACATTATAGTAAAGGTGTGTCTCAGTTTAACTTTTACTTAAAAAATGAACTTCTGTGGTCAAAAGCATTTTCCAGGGCGGCACAGTGAAATGAAGCTGATTTGACGGTTGCTCCAGGTGAGCTGGACGAAGGTGGCAGACTATGGCAAGCCGATTGTGTTATTAATAGCCACTTTTACCTATTACATGATACAATGACATGCCTTACTACTCTGGTGCCATCTAATGACTAAAAATGGTAGTGTTCAATATTTTCAGTCAGAATTAATGAAAACGGTCATATCTCAGCCAAAAATTGAATTATAAATATGGGGAAAAATCCATAAATACGTTGTTTCAGCATTCAAGTCAAAGGGCATGTAAATTATGCAAAAAAAACGTGACTTATAGGCCGAAATATACTTTAGTTCTTTTATTTTGTAAATAAAATCAACACTATTTTATGCAGTTAAATAAGGTGGTTGATTTTTCCCTAAGGGTCAAGAATGGTCATTAAGTTGGCGGACAATAGAAGCGTTAACCTGGAAGCTTCAGAATTTGTCCAGATAAAACACAATCCATGTCAGATTATTAGTCACACAACCACGGATTGGATAAAATCTGGATTTAGCTCATAATCATGATTTAAACTTGAAACAGGTTTCA
>NC_056498.1:83853587-83855531 GCF_014905685.2 Nematolebias whitei
TTCTTGTTTTGTGATTTTTACATCTGTGGGTTAGAATAAAGTTGAACTAAAGGCTGTATCTCTTCTTTAAACATGTTTGAGGGAAATATTCCTGAGAGATCATGATGTTTCACCTTCCATCTGGTTTAGAACCAGTTTCACATGACTGTCGATGAGGAAGAGGTCCGGCATCGGAGGAGGGGGCGTGCCAAAGGCACCATCTTAGCACCAACATAACTGGTTTGTTCCACTTTGGAGTAAGCTGTTTGGGGGAAGAATCAGTTTTGCGTTGTGCGTTTCCTTGACTAATGAAGCCTTCCGTATGGAAGGAAATGTTTCAGCACAAAAAAAGAAACTGTCTAGATGACCTGACTGAAAATTGTTTGATTGTATAACTGGATTATTGAGCATGGACTTTTTTGGTTTTGATTCCTGAGAGATCCAATAATTTTGTGTCTTTTTATGATTTTTCCAGCTGAGTTAACTTTAACAGATTATTTAACAGTCATTAAAGTGAAAACAGGAGTTCATGATAAAGCCGGCACTATTTATTTATCTTTTTTTTATCTTTACTGATTTTAAAAAGTACATTATTTTACATAAAATGTTTTTAAAAATCATTTCCACCCTTCGTCCCAGCCGTGGAACTGTGCCGAGCCGAGTCGGACCATTCCAAGCAGGTGCTATGGAAAAGGGGCATTAGTCAGCAGGACTGTGTGAGCAACTCCTGGAAGAGTCATGGTTGTGTCAAACTTCCTCTAGTTTATATTTATGGAGGTCAGGCCACTACACTTTAGGAACCTTCATTGCAGCAGAAATATTCTTGTAATTTCTCCCAGATCTGTACCATGCAGTAATACTGTCTCTGAGCTCTGCAGACAGCTTCTTCGACCTCATGGTTTGGTTTTTGCTCTGACATGCAACATCAGCAACCCTCTGTAAAGAGTTGTAAGTCTGTCCAAGTCATGCTCAGTCAATTTATTTGATCACAGGTGGACTACAGACAAGGTGTCAACACATCTCAACAAGCCCCAACAAACCAAATAAAAACATAAAGGTAGAAATTGTATGAAATTATGTTTATACTTTGTCAATATAGGTACTGAGTGTGGAGAAATATGAAAATAATGAATTTAATTGATCGTAGCATCAAGTTGCAACATAAAATTGACAAAAGTGAAGAAAGTCTGAAAACCAAGTATATATTTGCAATGTTTACCAAACTAAATAGTTATTTACCACAATTTTTGTTTCACAAATAAATAAAACTAGTTATTTGAAAATATTCAAATTAATCCTTCTTTAGCCAATATAAGCACGGTAACTACATTTATATTATGTGTGTATGTATGTTTGTGTCTTACTCCAGCAGGAGAGTTGACCACAGCAAGATTGTAGCCATACAGCATTGAACTCCCAAAAGAGGTAAGGAGTGCCACAGCTAACTGAGAGCCAGTCAGGTGCTGCAAACAGAAGGTGAAAGATGTGTTAGGTAGTTGAAAAGACACTGGCCGTGTAGAGAAAATTGCAAACAAGAAATATATTTTTTTTAAACTTTGACCAGTGGTACATCAAAATGGCAAAGTGGTTTTAGTTTTAGCAACAAAAACTCTAAAACAAGTAGCATTCTGCAGTCTAAGGTTACATCTAGTAGCATTTTATCAACAGCCACCATAACCTGCTAGAGATAGTATGCCTGTCTGTACCCTAATGCCCAAGCCTCAGCTGAGATGATGTGGCTACAAAATCCATCAATGGCTAGTGATGATGCAAAACAAGAAAGGATTCATAAAGCTCAAAATTACATAGGCAAAGAAGAGACCTTTGGTGAACACTGTTGAGAAATAATACAGTGTTCTCACGGCAAAAGCTCATTTAAAATGGACTGCAGCAAAGTGGAAAACTGCTCTGTGCTCAGATATACATATATATATATATATATATATATATATATATATATATATA
>NC_056498.1:83855631-83873627 GCF_014905685.2 Nematolebias whitei
ATGTATACATACATATATATCTACATATATACATATCATTTACATGAACGCTCCAGCATACACTCTGCAGATCTGCAGATGTTGGACTCTGTCTATCATGGTGCACAAAGACAAAGATTCATAACTGGCTGTAACTATCATACCCACCATTGCACCATGCATACACTGGTTAACTGGTCATCATTAACTTCACGTAGACTCTCTCACTGGTATTACTACAATTACTGGTATTGGTACTCATTCTACTACACTCAGTTTCAGTGCTCTGAACAAAACTGGGTATACTGGCATTTTTTGTTAAAAATTTCAAGAGAAATTTTCTGATACATACACAGTAGAGGAGTAAAGTTTGTTTTATTTGCTTTATCTCCAATATGATGATATAACTATAGAGTCAGATTAACTTATTTTTTTGAAGTACCAGGTTCGCATAAAATGAGATAAATAACAGTCAAATTAGTGACAATATAACTTTTACTAACATATTTTAAAAGCAGGTTTTGTAGACTCATTCATCCAGGTAGATAACAAAAAAGGTTCAATCATGTCATGTGGACCAGTCTCTTTAAGGGAGAAACGTTTCGTCTTCCATCTGGAAGACTTCATCACTCTGTGGCCTGCCTACCAGATCTGTCCCATAGGCAGCCTTCACTGCTGTGTTTCAAGACAACCTCCTGCTGGAATCTCAGAAACAGGCTTTTAACATGTGTAAAGGACTCATTCATCCAAAACAATCAATCATCATGATTAACAATCAAATGTTTTAGACCAGGTGGCCGACTTGCTACTCACAGAAACAGCCTGAGGACACCATGGCCAAAATGGTTCAGAAAAAGGCTTGTAGGCTCAATCATCCAGGCAGATAACAAAATAATATTTTAAAAACATGCACATTTTACCTGTCAGGCATTTACAGAAACTTCACTTACTTCCACTGCTTCCCATGGATTTTATATAAAGGATGTTTTATAACTCATTGGAAATGAGCAACATTCAGCCTCAAGAGTCATCTTCAAGAATTTGCTTCTTACTTCCTGTTTCCTACATTCCAGCAGGTGTCAAAATAAAAGTTTAAGTTGACTTCCTTCATTTTACAATTGACAAAATAAAAGTTTCAAAATGTAACATTACTTGTAGTTTACGTTAAGTGGTAAAGCTTAAAGTAAAAACATGCTCAGGACAAGAAGCAAACCCTCAACCTGAATGCACAAAAATGAAAGTGTATCCTTATGATCAGTAGAAACAGTTTCTAGGCTTCCTGAGCATCAGTCATAAATCTCAGTTATTTACATTTTGTTCTGGCCATTTCTAAAACAAGTTTAGGGGAAAAAGGGAAAAGGTAAAATTTTAGAGCTAAGTTTTTTCATGAGAAATCCACTAATTCAAACCTCCTCCCCTTGTTGTGCCCAGTCGCAGAGCGAAGAGAGGAATTAGAAAAACTCTCCATTCATCTGTCTGTGCATGTTGTGAGCATGCTAACTTTAAAAATAAGTGAGGTACAAACAAAAACAATGGCCACCATAATCATTTGAGGAAGCTATGCTTTCTAGTTTTTATTTTGCAGTTTCCTCAAATGATTGGGGTGGCCCTTGAGGTGGCTGAAGATGAATCTATGGTAGTCAAGGCCACCTACAACCACCCCGTGGCTCCGCCATTGTCCCTGGTTGTGGATAAAATTGCTCCCTCCATTCGCCAGGATCTGTCACTTTACGCCGCCTTGAACAATAAAAATAAAAAGACTACCTCTCAGTGTAACTCTTACCCATTTGAATATCTTGCACCAAAACATTAAGATTCACTTGAATTTTCTGTTCGATTCCAGCCCAGAAAAACACAAAACTACAAACATTACCTATTCAAATTCTTCAGTGACGGGGACATCGACATATTACTCAGTTATCTTTGCTTTATGAAGTCTAGCAGCCACGCAGGTACTTCACTTCAATTTAGTCATTGTTCCCGCCGCACTGTTAATCATCACTACTCAAGTATTTACTCACTTTGTGCTCATTTGTTTTTTATTTACCTGTGGCCATCCTGTCAGTGGCTAAACTACTGAAAGCTGTAAACCTGCTGAACTTTGCAACCTTACTAATTACAGATGCACAACAAGTGTAGTGCATGTGTACGGTGGCCGAGATGTAGTAGAGGCAGGGCAGCCGACCCAGGACCAGAAAATCGTGGTTCGACTCCCAGCCATTCCCACATGTCATGGTGTCTCTGAGCAAGACACCCAATCCCTAATTGCTCCCAGGTGCTTACATAGCTCACCACTGCTCTGCCTGAGAGTACCTCAGGTGTGATGGGTTCAATACAGAGAACTCATTTCATCATTGTATCGGAACATACAATGATGACAATCTCAAACGTCCCTTATGAGGAGCTCAGCATAATGTTTTAAAATTTTCTGCCATTATTCAAGTTCATTTTCAATTAGGTTTTAATGTACTTTCATCACATATGGTACATGAGGTGGAACAAAATTGTGTACACAGGGTCCCAGTTACATCCAACTATTGCAAAAATATAAATTGTAAAAAGAAACAGTGAATAAGGATCTAAGATATAAACTAAAATATACAGTAAACAATAATGGTGCAAAACAATATGTTGAACAACAGCAGCACGAACATGAGTCTGTGTGAGTAGATGAGTACGAATGAACATAGCAGCATGAAATAATCAGCAGCATGAGATCAGCAGCACATATCAACAATCAAAGTGTCATTACAGTGATTTTCTTTTTCACAGTGATTATCCTGTTTAGAGATTCATGAGTCTAACAGCCTCAGCGTAGAAGCTGTTCCTCAGTCTAGTGGTTCTGAACTTAATGTTCCTCAACCTCCTTCCTGAGGGGAGTGGGGCAAAAAGTGTGTGTGCTGGGTGAGTGGGGTCCTTCATGATCCAAGTGGCTCTCTTCAAGCATCTGGAGGTGTAGATGTCTGTGATGGTGTATAGTCGATATTATGAAAAAGAACAATTGTAAACAGAGAGCTCATGTGATCTGCAGGCGCTTGGTGTGTTAAGGATGACTCTCAGCAACCACCACATCAAATAAAACTCATCTAACTGACTGAGTTAAAGCTGGTTTTATATTGGCTAAGTGTGTTTAGTTGTGGCTGTCATCTCAAATCAGGTTGACTCTAAACATTAAGCAGTTGTAGATGAACATTCAGTGGTTATGTGCAACAAGTTTTACTAACTAATATCAAGTTTTAGAATCTGTTCGCTGGTTCATGAGATGTTTTACTAACAGACACACAACCTAACAAACATACAGACACATCATCTGCCTTGTTGTAGTGATGGGAGATAATGAGATTATTACAAACAAGAGAATTGCAAATATAATAAATTAGTAGTAGCACTATTAGTGCAATGCTCTGAAATTAAATTACATTTTTAAAGAATCCCAAATTATAAATGTCTAACTTTAGAATGTAAAAATTTATTTGAACTAAAATAGTTTTTTTTTAGTTTATGAAACATGGAATGTGTTCTTAATCTTCCTCTCTGTACTTTTTTCTACTCACTTTAAATAATGGGTTCACAGATTATGTGTTATATATTATATATTCACAGATATTTTTATTTATTTAATGTTTTAAAAACTGTTTTATTTTTTATGTGTTTAAACGTTCTTGATTTTATGTGTAAAACACTTTGTTGCAGCTGTGGTTGTTTTAAAGGGATTTTAAAATAAAGTATTACTATTATTATTATTATTATTATTATTATTATTATTATTATTATATAATGCTTTTGTGTATGATAATTATACCATTTTATTGCAGATACATTATATCTATAAATAAGTCCCGACAACATTACAAAAGGATATTTTTTGTCCCATATACAGGTCTTTAAGGTAATGTTACGTTTTTAAACAGCTGAGACATCATGTTTGAAACACTGCTAATAAAACCATTGACCTTGGCTCTGTATTTGATCCGAAGCAGTCAGTCTTGACTTACCGATGTGATTTTTCCGGACGATGCAACTAAAATTTCCTCAGCCATTTAGAAGATCTCTTGCCTGATCCCAAAAGCCAAAAGTTGAAGAGATTCTCTCTACAGTGTAGAGACTGTCATAGCTGTAGTAAAGGCGTGGTCAGAAAGGCTCCGAAGTGTTTGAGGTTGTTGGGATGGTTCATGTGCCCATGTGCTGTGTGTTAGACCGTTTTTTTTTTTCCTACCAGAGCCGCAGCCTAAAGGCCCCTAAGTAACAAGCTCACCGAGCACCATCACATGATGGAGAGCAACGTGACAGACTGAGAGAAAAGCCTGTTGGAAGCAATTAGCTCTAACAGAATTTAGGAAACAGACAGAAAGGAGAAGGAGGAAAAAGGGAGGAGAGGAGAGATAGGATGGAAAGATAAGAAAGGAGATGAGCGAGAGTAAAGAAAATTAAAAATGACAAATAGTGAGGATGGGGGAAGAAAAGAGAGAGAGAGCAAAAAAAACTGAAGAGCAGGGTGGTAGGAAGGAGAGCAAACAAAGATGAGACGATAAAACAAAAAGTCAAGGAGATTGAAAAGAGGTAGAGAACGGAGGCAGCACTAAAGAAGATAAAGATGGAAAAAGATAAAGAGGACTGAGATTAGAGGAGATTAGAAACACTTTAAGAACAGGGGTGCCTTGAAGGGGGGGTGGATGGGGGCAACTGATCATTTTAGTGGCAAAATTACAGCAAAATTTACAACATTTCAAGAATGTCATTATAAAGTTGACATTTAGAGACTAAACACAAGATGGGAGTTAGAGAATGACCTTCAGATAAAACCCTTTTTTGGGGCTATTTTATAATTATAATTCTTCACTTAGATTAAAGTTGAAATAAAACAGCACAGTCACAAATCAGTTATTAAAAGTTTGTTTTTTTTATCTCTTAAATTGGCATTTACATCTGATACTGTCATGTTCGGCCATCAGGAGTGTTTGAACCCACGTGCAGGAGGATGACGAGGACGCTCGAGGAATAAATAAAAATTATTTATTAAACAAAACAAAATCAAAATGCTGACAGGGCAGCTACTCACAAAACTGGAAACAGGCAGATCAGGGCTGACAGGACAAAAGGCTGAACACGACACCAAGAAAAGGATAATCCCAAGACAAAGACAAGACACCAGTGAACTGAATATATACACACACACTGATTAGGAAAATGACAGACACCTGCAGTGATTAACATTAGACACAGGTGAGACACAAGGGAGAACACTGAGTGCTGGAAACATGAGGAAACAGACAGAACCAAAACCCCACAGTACCCACCACTCAAGGGATGGCTCCAGACATCCCAAGGACAAGCTACATCCAACTTGGGTGGGAGGTGGAACAAACCAAGACAGAGAAACACAAAAACAGGAACCCCAACCACAGTCAAGGTGGACGGTCAGGAGACCATCCACTGGCTCAGAGCAGGTCAGGGGGGCGACCGGGAGGCCGTCCGACGGGCCAGAGCAGGTCAGTGGGGCGGCTGGGAGGCCGTCCAGTACAGGACCAACGTTCAAGTGGGCGGCCGGGAGGCCATCCAGTACAGGACCAATGTTCAGGTGGGCGGCCGGGAGGCCGTCCAGTACAAGACCAACGTTCAGGTGGGCGGCGTGAGGGGCATCCTCCAGGACCCCCACAAGACAGGAGACATGAGGGACGTCCTCCAGGACCTCCATGAGACAGGAGACGTGAGGGGCGTCCTCCAGGACCCCCTCGAGACAGGAGACGTGAGGGGCGTCCTCCAGGACCCCCTCGAGACAGGAGATGTGAGCCGAAGGTCGCAGGCTGGCCGGGATCTTCTGCGGTCGGGCCAGGGACGAAGACCTCAGATGGATCAGGAGCGAGGGTCTCAGATGGGCCGGGATCTTCTGCGGTCGGGCCAGGGACGAAGACCTCAGCCAAAGGGCCAGAAGCGAGGACCTCGAGAGACGAGCCGGGAACCAGATCTGCAGCAGGTGCTGGAGTCAGGACTGCAGCAGGAGAGTTGGGTACCAGGACTACAGCTGGAGAACCAGGAATGGGGACCAGAGAAGGGGCTGCAGCTGGAGAACCAGGAAAGGGGACCAGAGAAGGGGCTGCAGCTGGAGAACCAGGAACGGGGACCAGAGAAGGGGCTGCAGCTGGAGAACCAGGAACGAAGACCAGAGAAGGTGCTGCAGCAGGAGAACCAGGAACCAGAGACGGGCTGCAGCAGGAGAACCAGAGAACCAGGAACCAGAGACGGGACTGCAGCAGGAGAACCAGGTTCCAGAGACAGGGCTACAGCAGCAGGTGATGGAGGCTTGGGACCCACTGGAGGCTTGGGGCCCACTGGAGGCTTGGGACCCACCGGAGGCTTGGGACCCACCATTATAAAGATCCCAATAAATGGGGTGTCAGAACCAGTCCCCACAGAGACACAGGAAGGAGGTGGGGTGCCGGGTCCTACCCCCACTGAAGCACTGGCGAATTGGGTATTGGGACCAGCCCCCACCGAAGCATAGGAAGGAGGTGGGGCGTCAGGTCCTACCCCCACTGAAGCACTGGCGAATTGGGTATTGGGACCAGCCCCCACCGAAGAACAGGAAGGAGGTGGGGCTGCAGCAGCAGGTGGTGGAGGCTGGGCTGCAGCTGGAGGAACGGGGACCAGAGACAGGACTGCAGCTGGGGAGCCAGGGATCGGGGCTGCAGCTGCAGGAGATGGGGTCTGGGCTGCTGCAGCAGGTGGCGGAGAAGGAGCTGCAGCAGGAGATGGAGGAGTGTGCGCCTGGACCGCCTCGCGGCTGGGCGGACCAAGATACATCACCACCAGAGAAGCCTGCCACCGTTCCAGCTCCTCCAGTGAGGGAGGGCTGGACTGCTCCTCCGCCAAGTGTGGGCATGGGTTCCTCTCCCCCAGCGAACTTCCCCCTCACTCCTCCAGCGAGCGAGAGCCGGACCGCTCTGCTCGTGGACACGGGTACCTCCCCCCCAGCTAAATCTTCCGCCGTTCAATCGATGACCGAGGGCTGGGCTTCCCCCTCGCCTGCGAAGCTCTCACTTCCATGCGCTGGATTAGGGGAGGACCAGCAGTTCGTCCCCCAGACACGCCTCCAGAATCGGTCCTAAAGTGCAGGTGCAAATCCAGGCTGAGCTGAGCCAGGTTGAGTAGGGGTGTGCAGGGCTGAGCAGAGTTGGGGCTGATTAGGTGCAGTGCAAAAGGGGCAATAGTGTTTAGCATATATGTTAGTTTATATCTTAGATCCTTATTTACTGTTTCTTTTTACACTGTAAAATTTTGCTATTGTTGTATGTAACTGGAACCCTGTGTACACAATTTTGTTCCACCTCATGTACCACATGTGATGAAATGACAATAAAACCTATTTGAACTTGAACTATAGTCAACTTTGTTTGTTAACAAACTATATTGTGAGCCACAGAGGAAATTAAAATGAAACTTCTAGAAAGTAACCATTAGATGTAAATCTACAACTGATTAAAGTTTGGAGTCAATTCAGTTCAAGATGATCATCCAGCCTAATCAACATCTACTTAAAAATGGTCCCAGCTCAGTCCGTTTTACAGATATGGAGCTAAAGTTTGAAGTGGTGGTAGGTGAGGTTGATTCACGATACATAATTTAGGAGTGGCATCTCTAGATACTGCATGAGACTGGGAATAACATTATTTCCAGGTTTGAAAAACAAATGGCAGAACTCTGTCATTTCTAAATGACAATTTTAGTTTAAAATTCTTGCATGAAATGTGTTGGGTGATATGCATTCCTTTAAGCAATACTAATCCTTTAATGTGCAGCTGCATTTTACCCGCTCTTCAAAGCAGTCACTGTAATCATGTGCAAATAATTTGTTTGCTGCAGAAAGAAAAGAAACAGTTTACTGTAGCTGATCACTGGGTCATGACCACTCGCTTGGCATTACACAGTTCTTAATCCTGTGACTTTAAATCTGGAAGAAAGGTTGGATTTGTTAAAAAAAAAAGTTCTTTCTCCATTTTACACAGGTATCACCAGACCAAATAGGAGCAGATTTTTCTTGTAGGCCTGAAACTAGCAGTGCTGCATGTTAGAAACAGAAACAAGACTGATAACCTGGTTTGTTGTTTTTCTCATGTGTGTAGTGGACTAGGCCTATGTCAAAACTGACCAGATGGACAGAGACTGTTATTTCATTGATCTGCATCCAGAAATACAGTTTGAGCCATCTGGAGACTTTCTTTCTTGAATTAATCAAGTAGAAAAGACAATCCTCTATAATCATTACTATTTTACAAATGTTTGATAATCAAATTGTGTTAGTTCACTCAATGTTTACAGGTTGAAGAGAACTACTCATTTTATTTACATAAACAGTAAGTAATGATTTTTATTCCTCATTCAAAGAAGAAATCAGGGTAATATGAATTTCTTGATTTTTCTGTCTTCAATGAGCAAATTTGTAAGTATGTTAAAGGTCGAGTTTCGGTCAACTAAAATGTTTACTGAGAAGAAATGTCATGTTTAACTTTCACAGAAGATACAGGAGAGTTTGACTCGACGAAGTCTGGTTTTCTCCAATAATCTTTCTGTCTGTTTTAAACAATCTCATTCTCTGCCCTTGACTTTGATAACACCTTACATCACAAACCACACCTCTGATCTGGTCCATCCACCAATCAGAAAGCTCTAAAATGACCCGGAAGTCAACCCATTTAAATGTGGCAACTTCCCGGTTCTCGCCAGAGTAAAAGAGTTACAAAGAGTGACAGTTCTCCTGGAGAAGAGAGATGAAAAACTCTCTGATGCAGCTCATGGAGAAGAGTTCCAGAGTTTAACTCTCTGAAGAGAGTTCTGAAGGAGTTCAGAATTCTGACAATCCAGGATGCAGAGAGGATTTTGGGAATTATAACTTCTGTTTGGATAACCTCGCACGACTCCTAAGGGTTTGGCAGTCCTCACGGAGACGCTGAAAGAGTCAGAAAGGAACCCTACGCCGACGCTGATTTTATCATCAACCAGGTAAAGGTTCTACTTCGACCAAGCGTACCGTAGCCATGCTGATTCCCCAAAGAGCGTGTTGTTCTGGTCCTACAGATAAATTCCCTCACACATCTCTCTGCAAGATAAATCTCCATTTTCCATCTTAAACTCTCCTTTCTCCTAAAATCATTACAGATATTTTAGAAATATCTGAAGCAAAGTTCTCAATCACCGCCGTGTGATTGATGTCTGTTATTCTGCTGAGAAGTGAGGACAATCGCCGTATTGTCCACTTTCTGTGAACTTGCCATTGTTATTGTTTTCATATTTTGCCAAATTAATGTAAATGTTTGATGTTAAACTTTGATTCTGCAAATAAATGACCGCATTCATTTGATACAATACAATACAATACAACTTTATTTATAGAGCACTTTAAAACAACACTGTTGGCCAAAGTGCTGTACACTAGGACATACAAAAACATAAAAACCCCACACGTTAAAAATGTGAAATAAAATAAAGATAACAAATAAAATAAAACAAATAACTTAGAGTCATTAAAACCAACATTTCAAACTGAAGTAAAAGCCAAAGAGAAAAGATGTGTCTTCAGAGAAGACTTAAAAACAGGAAGTGAGCCAGCTTGTCTGACATGCAGAGGCAGCTCGTTCCACAGTTTAGGGGCAGCGACTGAGAACGCTCGGTCACCTCTCAGTCTCCTGTTGGACCTTGGGACGACCAGCAGCAGCTGATCTGCTGACCTGAGAGAGCGAGAAGGAGTGTACAGCTGGAGCAGGTCGGACAGATACTGTGGGGCGAGACCATGAAGACATTTGAAAACAAATAAAAGAACCTTAAAATTAATCCTGAAGCGAACCGGGAGCCAATGTAGTGATTCTAAAACAGGGGTGATGTGTTCTCGTTTTTTGGTACCAGTTAAAAGGCGGGCAGCTGCGTTCTGAACCAGCTGAAGTCGAGTCAGTAATGACTGGCTCAGACCGACATAAAGAGAATTACAGTAATCCAGGCGAGTTGTGATGAAAGCATGGATTAAGATCTGAAAATGATGTTGTGACAGAAATGGTTTGACCTTGGCCAGTTGTCTCAAATGAAAGAAGCTGGACTTGATCACTGATTTAATCTGCGTGTCAAGTTTGAAGTCACTGTCCAGCCTCACGCCCAGGTTAGTTGCTGTCTCAGTCAGATGTTCTGTTAAAGGACCCAGATCAGCATGGATATTGGAGCCTTCACTAGGCTTAAACAACAAGACCTCTGTCTTTTTGTCATTAAAATGTAAAAAGTTTAGTGACATCCATGCTCTGACTTCTGCCATACACCCCAGGAGTTGTTTCAAGGAATGGTGTTTGCCCTGTTTTAACGGAACATAGATTTGGCTGTCATCAGCATAAAAATGAAAAGAAATGCCATGTTTCCGGAGAAGATGTCCCAGAGGGAGTAGATACAGGGAAAACAGAAGAGGGCCAAGTATAGAACCCTGAGGTACTCCACAAGTGAGAGGGGCTACAGAGGACTCCACAGCACCAATGCGCACGCAGAAGTTTCTTTCTGTCAGATAGGATCTGAACCACTGTAGAGCAGGACCCTGAATGCCCACCCAGTTCTCCAGACGAGACAGGAGGATGTGATGGTCTACTGTGTCGAAGGCAGCAGTCAAGTCCAACAACATTAAAACTACACAGTCACCAGAGTCTGCGGCTAAAAGAATGTCGTTGAAGACTTTCAGCAGCGCAGACTCAGTGCTGTGGTGAGTTTTAAAGCCAGATTGAAACTGTTCAAGAAGGTTGTGGTCGTTTAAGTATGATGTTAACTGATTGTAAACAATTTTCTCCAAGATCTTAGACATGAAGGGCAGTTTTGAGATGGGTCTAAAGTTGGACATTACTGTGGGGTCTAGGCTAGGTTTTTTAATCAGTGGTGTCACAACTGCATGTTTAAAGCTCGCTGGTACCTGTCCACATGCCAAGCTGTCATTTATAATTTGGGACACATGAGGAGCCACGGTGTGAAAAACCTCTTTAAAAAGACGAGGTGGGATGGGATCATTTGGGGATCCAGCAGGTTTCATACGACCAGTGATGTCAGTTAAGGAAGACAGGGTGACGAGCTCAAACTGACTGAAGACAGCAGAGCGTGTGACGGAGACGGAGGGGTCGTAAGAAGGAGGGCTTATGAGAGCTCTAATGCTTGAAACCTTATTGATAAAAAAGCTCAGGAAGTTGTCACACATTTCAGTGGAGTTCTCTGGGCTGGCTGATTGTGGGGCGTTAAGAACAGAGGTGATTGTTTTAAAAAGCACACGTGGATTGCTGGAGTTGGAGGAGATGATGTCAGAGAAATATTTGTTTTTTGCAGCTCTAACAGTGGACTGATAGAAGCGCCAGCTGTCCCTCAGAGCTTGGAAAGACACCTGTAGTTTGTCCTTCTTCCACTTCCGCTCTGCTCTCCTGCACTGGCGTCTGGCAGATCGTGTGACCTCATCAGCCCAGGGGTCAGGCTTTGGTCTGGAAGCTCTTGTTTTTAATGGAGCCACAGCATCTAAAACGTTTTGACAGGCTGAGTTAAAATTAGATGAGAGAGCATCGATATCTGAATGAAGACCCACAGGGTCTGTGGGGCTGATGGCAGAACTAAAAGCTGCAGAGAACTGAGAAGCAGTGGAGGAGTTAATGACCCGACGGGGCTGTGCAGGAGCGCGAGGTTTGACTGAGCGACAGACGAGTGGCATGTCAAACACAACAGGCATGTGGTCTGAAAAGGCAGCATCACAAACTTCCACATTAGAAACATTAAAACCGTGAGCTAACACAAGGTCTAAGGTGTGGCCACATTCTTGTGTTGGATCAGACACAAACTGAAGCAAATTAAAAGAGTCTATCAGCTGTAAAAACTCTTTGACCAACGGTTTATCAGCACAGCACACGGCTATGTTGAAATCTCCGACTATCAAGATCCTGTCATATTTAGGCAAGACTCCAGCCAAAAAATCTGCAAAGTCTGTCAGAAAGTCCTTATTGTATTTTGGAGGTCTGTATAAAACAGCACACAGTACGGGTTGTGAAGATCCGAGCTCAAACAAGTTGAACTCAAAGCTGGAATAACATGTTAAAGGTGTGATTTGTTTACAGAAATAGCTCTTCCTGTAAACAGTCGCTATTCCTCCTCCACGACCCGTCGTCCTTGGAGAGCTGAAGTATGCACAGTTTGGTGGCAGGAGTTCACAAAAAGCACTGGACTCACCGGCAGTTATCCATGTTTCAGTAATGAATAAAAAATCCAGACCACGGGAGGTGAAGAAGTCCTTCAGAATAAAGGTCTTGTTTGTTAAAGATCTAGCATTAACCAGAGCCATATGAACATGAGATGGAGCCAGGGTGACGTCATCCATCCGAGGAGCTCTGTCCAGCAGCCGCAGGTTGTGGTGGTTCACTCCTCGGACGCGGAGGAGAGGAAAGGAGAGGCCGCGCAGCAGCGGCCCCCCACCCAGGCCAACAGCAGCCGGGGTGTGATCCGACGCAGGAGCCAGATCGAGCAGGTTGTGGTGGTTCACTCCGCGCACTCGGAGGGGGGGGGGGGGAGGGGGGAGGCATCGCGCAGGTTGTCCCTCACCCAGGCCAACAACAGGAGCCAGAGAAGAGCTGATGAGATCCAGGGAGCGCCATGAGATAAAACAATTAGATGCAGCTCCAAACTCAGAGAGAGCGGATAGGGAGGACGCCAGCTGAGCTTTCAGTCTGACCAGCTGGCCGCTGCGTCTCCCGCGGCGTCTGCGCGCTCTGCGCGCTGGTGGAGCTGGGGCGCGGCACAGGTAGGCCGGCACGTCCGACAGAAATGGAGGGAAAAAAGTTTTCTGGCTGTCATTCACAAACGGAGCCAAGTTGTTAATATTGGGTCGAAGATTAAAAAGCGTTTGGCGATTATACACCAGCAGAGAGTCGACACTAGTTATAAAAGCAAAAAACAACACAAAAACAATCAAAGTATGCAGGGAGAGGCAAGCCGAACACACTGGCGCCGCCATCTTGCAGATTTGATGGGTCAAAGTTAAATAACGTCTCTTGTTACATTTCTGTTAAACTCAATGCACGACATTTACACAGTCAGAAAGATGAAGAACTCGTGAAAAATGTATGAATATATCCAGCATATGTCATACTACATTTGGTGGCCCGTTACGTGCTCATAAATGACTGTGTATTCGTGTAAAGATTGTTTTTACATGTTGGCATGAAGAAAAGTAACAGTTTATCAGCTGTGCTGAAACGCAGCTCAAGCTGCGCCGCTTTGAAGTCAAAACGCTGCATGTTTAAGCGTGTTGAGCTAGTGATGTTATGAAAGCTGAAATAGTGTCATTGAGTCTTTATGAAAGCTGAAATTGTACGCCTGTTATGGTAACTAAAAGCTGGGTTTGGGTAAAAACGCTTCATTCTGTTTAAAGACGGTCCAGACGCGGTTCTGGACCGGCTCGGTTCTGAAAAAACTTCGGACGAGTTGTTTAAATAGCTAGAAAGACGTTTTTGAGACCGGAGTAGCTGACTCCGTACAACTCAGAATTGATTCGTTACAATTTTTAACAGAAAAAGTGCATTTTGACAGTTTACAAGACGAAAAGTTGACGAACTTATTTCAGGCTAATTGAACATGCTAGTTGCTGAAACGCTTTGTGATTGGTTGAAATTTGCTGTTGTGGAGCGCTCTGATTTGCTGAGAAGTTGAATGACGTGTCTACGTCATTTCCTCTCACCCCCGTGTTGCTCTGTAATTGGTGATTTCAGTCACGTGACCCGGAAATGAAACTCGTTTTCATAGGGAAATAAAATCTGCTTTTTAAAGCTGAAAAGCGCTTTAAAGTGTATTTTGACACGCTGGTTAAGTTCTTCGAAGCATACTCGCTGAAATTTTGCCACGTTAGGGTTTAAAATCCGTCATTAAATGATGTTTTTGAACAACGCTAGCGATGCTAATTTTAAGCTAACAGCTAACGACCGGATGAGTGACGTGTTACGTCACTTCCTCCATGTCAGATGTAAAGTTGCGACCGGAGCCTTCACTACGCTTAAAATCACTAAATAAAGCTGCCATATGTCCCAAGAAAACTCATGTTCATGCATAACAGTCGTGCTTGTTGAAACAACGCCACGTTTACGCTTAAATTCGTTCAGAAACGTTGATTTTAACCGAGTTTAGCCGAAGCTAACTTTAAGCTAAGCGGCTAACAACAGGATGTCAACCGAACGTCACAGGAAGTCGTCATAGACTCCTGCTGGTAGAAAGCTAAACACTTCCCCCTCCTGGAGAAACTTTAGATCACGGTTTCACTTCAGTTTTAGGTTTAAAGAGTGAAATTAAACGTTTTTATTTTTCTGTAAGGCATTTTTGAGTTAATAAACGTTCCTCAAAGCTGAATAGTCACTGTTATCTTGCATTTAAAAAGTTGTTAAGGTATTTATGCAAAGAAGCATTTACCGAACACATTTTTATTCACTGATAACTCCTTAAGAAAAAGGTACAAAATAAAATTAGAAACTTTTTAAAAGATACGGTTCAAATATTCACAGAGTTGAACAGTTTACTCATTTGCTGGAGAGATAATACACGTTTAATTGCTAGATCACTAAATAAGAGTAAACTTATCAGGAAAAAGAAACTTTTCTGTTTAAGTTACCACCTAAAAATAAATCTTCCTATTTAATTTTAAATAGAGGATGAGACAGGAGAACAGGAATAACAGTTTTTCTGAGGAAGGACTGATTAATCCTGATACATCATCAACTTTTCTTTTTCTTTTCACCACTTGCTTCTATGAGTAACTGTTAAAATAGCGAATTTCTGGAACAGAACGGTTTAAAAAACGTTTTAAACCGATGATTGCTGTGAGACTTAGAAAAACTGCAGGTTTATTAAAAATTCAGTGCTTTAGAGTAAAATACACTAAAAAGAGCTTGGTAATCTAGTATCTGTTGAAAAATAAGCACATAAAAGTAACACTGCCAGAGAGCATTTACTTAAATATTCATGAATTGGGGTAAAACCTACAGAAAGGTACCCACATTTGAATAAGTTGACTTATAACAGTACTTCTGTGTAAACCCAAACAGCTAAAATAGTGTGCAAACTCAATGACAACTTGAATACAAATATTTACCTGTAAAATATCTGAAGCTTGCAACTGTTTTAAACAGATAAAGTGCTACACAGTGAAAAACATGACAGGTGTGTTAGAAAAAGATTTTGATGCTTATGGGATAAGGGACTGCTTGGAGAATGCGTTAGCGCTTCTGACAGATTCCTTACATCCACAGATCAAGCAGGCGGAGAGCATGAATCCAAAAGAGTTATTGGACAATCTGAAGGAGGTTGCAGAAAGTGTGACCTCTACAGAAATTACAAAGTCAAGTTATGAAAAGCTGGCTAAAATTGCAATTTTGCTGAAAGGATCGTTCTATGCAGTTGTTGAGGAAGCTGATGACCTTACACTAAGGTTAGACAGTGAAAAAGCGTTTGCTCAGGAAATTGAAGAATACGTACTTCAATTTAAAAGTGAACACGAGGCCCGCATAAGAAAACATTATGATCAGATGTTTCATTTACAGCAATATGCAAATGCAGAAATTGATTCGCTGACCAGCAAAATACAAGTACTTGAGGCGTCACTATCGGAAGCCAGGGATAAAGACCGTGTGTACCAATCCGTGTGTTCAGACAACGGTGTGCTACAACAACAGTTGCAGATCGCATTAAAGGAGCTGGACGGTTGCAAGGCAGAAAAGGCGATGATACTCCAACAATGTCTGAATTTACAAAGTGAATGTCGGACATCACAGGAGCGCCTGACAGCTTGTGAGGAGAAACTAGCTACAGCTACAAACCAGATTTCTGATATGGGGCGAGCTGGTCTGAGACTCAGAGATGAACAGGGTCAGGGCCCGGGTCAGCCACAACCACCCCAGACAGATGCTGTTACACCTCCTCCCCTTAACCCCGTTCCAACACCCCCATCTTGGGTGATAAGGACGGGTCTGCACCAATATGCACCCCCTCCTCTTAACACCATGCAGTCATCCCCACCCCCATCTCAGGTGGTAGGGGCAGACCTTGACCGATATGCACCTCTTCTTCCAAACGCCATGCCGCCACACCCACCCCCATCTTGGGCGGTAGGGGCAGTCCTTGACCAATCTGCACCAACCACACAAGTGAGACCGTTGATACTGTCTCCTTCAATGGATGATTTGCAGAAAATCTCAAAATATGTACAACGTTTTGTACCTGGACCGATGGGCTCATCTGGAACAAAAGCGTACCTCAAAGATCTGGAGTTCAGATTGAGATCTTATCCTAATGCTACGGTAGAGGATAAGATCAGTCTGATACGGCTCACTTCGGACAGAGAGGTGTTCACCTTCATCGAGCGTCTACCTGATGCAACGAGGGGGGATTACAACCTTCTGTGTGAAGCTTTGATCAGAGAGTACGACTCCTGCACGGGACCTGCTGGTTTCCCAGCTGCAGACAAGGTCACGCAGGGTAAAACTGAACATCCAAAAGTTTATTACAAAAGAATCTTTCAAGCTTATTTTGGTAACAGAAATGAGACCGGAATGGAAGAAGATGAAGGTTTTAAGTTTGTTTTCAGCAGAAATCTCCACACTGATTTTAGACAATCAGTACAAATGATGGCAAATTTCAGAGAAAAATCCATCAGTGAGATTAGACAGTGTGCTGTGAATGTGTTCGAGGCATGTTCTCATGATAAGACGCCCATTGAGGTGTTTCCTGGTGTAAAGGTTAAACCCCACTCCCTAGAAATGGAAGGAAGGTGCGAGTATCCACCTCCTCCTAAAACAGGCGAGAAAAGGCAGTATTTTCAAACTAAAAAACCACGTGATGAAGGTGCACGCTGGGACAAAAAAGCTCCTCTTTCAGAGGATGACAGTGATTATCGTAAAAGGGGTGAGCGCAGGACGCAAAGATATGGGAAACCATATCATCAGGGGCAGTACGTGAAGGAACCCCCGAAAGACGTACCTGACCGTCCCCCACCTCGGACGAAACGAACCGAGGCGAAAAAATCACAAAAGTTCCAGAAACAAGGCCCTACACCTCTGAACTCGGAAGAGACAGAGAAAATACGCAGGTTGTTAGAAACTTTGAAACACACTGACACGGGAACCCATCCAGGAGCACTATGCAGTAATGTAATTCCTATTACATCTGAGGGCGCGAATGACAACATAACAGATGTCGGTGGAACACACCAAGACATAACTGTTGTTGCCTCAAACAACCCCTCATCAGAAGAAGGGGGGGTAAACACACACACAAACGATGACGAGTCATCGCAGGCTGAACACTCAGAAACAGCTTCTGCTGTGCTGACGGTTCAGACAAACCAAGATTACACAGATAAGGCTGAACGCGTGAAGAAGCGTCAGAAAAAACCCAAAAGGTTTCTGTGTAACTTTATCAGAAAGGGGGTCGCCAAAAAGGCGTACCTGTCAGTAACACTCGAAGGTGTCCTCACACACGAAGCACTCTTGGACGGTGGGGCAGACATAACAATTATGTCAGCTAAACTGTTCGAGGAGCTGAGGACGGCCGCTGCCAGTGTTAACAGGATAATACCTCTCTCTGAATGTGCTATAGAAATGCAGGGTCTCTCAGAAATGAAAACAACCCTGACATCTATAGCAATGGTTCACATGCAAATTGGCAATATGACACTGTACCACCCAGTACACGTGTCTCGTGTTGACTCATTCCCATTTTTGGTTGGCCAGGATTTTATAAATCGCTTCGACGCGATTATAGATTATGGTGATCAAATAATGTGGACAAAAGTGAGCAAACCACTGCCAATAGATACGCCTCCGGAGTGTGACACAGACTGCCCAACAGCAGGTACCGCGGAAGGCGCACAGGACTCCTCAGCCGAGGACACGAGCCCGGTGAGTACTCCTCTGACACCATGTGAAACCAAAGAGACCCACCAAGTGGTCCAAACTCTGACTCAACAAGACAGCCTCCTCTGTGAGCTG
>NC_056498.1:83873727-83875093 GCF_014905685.2 Nematolebias whitei
ATTTATTTATATCAACCTTCACCTCTCTAAGTGGCTTTAAACATCTGTAAAGTTCTTGGAAAAACCAATGCAGACATCTTCCTGTTTTTAATATTCTACATCACCTTAACACTTACCTGTTTTTTTGTTGCATTTCCTTTTGATTGTCCTTTTGGTTGCCATTTTATTTTAACTTGTTAAAAAAATTAATTTGCACGCGTCTTTTATGATTGTCTATTGTCGTCGTTTTTGTCCACTGTCTTCATCACTCTTTGTTAACAAGTCAGGTCCCTTGTAAAAATGTTCAATGGGATTAACCTGTATAAATAAAGGTTGACTGAATTAATACATACATATATATAATATATATATATATATACATATATATATATATATATATATATTGCACCTTCTGTTCTCAGCTGTTTGTAATCACATCCTGTCTGTGTATTTAAGCCTGTCTGGGAGTCTTGTCCTTTGTCTTGTCGTCGTTGGGTCTGTCCTGTCCTGATGTGTTCCCGTCCTTGTATCTTCAGAGTAGGGATGCACGATATTATCGGCATGGTATCGGTATCGACCGATATTAGTGTTAAATTTCATAATCGGACATACCATTAAAATAACTCACCAATATAAAAGGCGCTGTTTTTGCCTGCAGCGGCAGCGCAACGTGATGGCACCATTTGCGCCTACCCAATCTCACGGCGGAGAGGAAAATTCAGAATGTCGGAGGTGTGGAAGTTTTATTTTTCGTTGGTGAGGATGTCGGATTTCAAAGATTTATGGACTATGCTGAGCCTCGCTACATTGTCCGCAGTCTGAGATATTTTTCCGATGTAACGCTACCGGAGTTACAAGCCGTAATTTCCGAAGTCATTGAGAAGCTAATAGCTGATAGCACGACTTGTTGGGTGAGTTTTAACACAGACATTTGGATGTCGTGTTAGCCCCATTAGCATGATTAGTCTTACGGCACAATGGATAGACAAAACCTTTGAACTTAAAAAGGCTGTCCTTCATGCACAAAAGTGCAGAGGATCCCACATTGCAGCTAGGAACCTGGAACAAGCCTCGACAAGTGAGACAGCATCGCAGGTGACTAATGCTCATAAATAACATTTAACACTTTTCATTTAATATAAGTTAAAGTGCTATGCATATCATATGACTGTTACTGAATATATGTCACCAGCTCTTACAGCTGTTGCACAATTTTTGTAGCAAATAAGTCTAAATAAGAGGACTATGTTCTGACAAAAAAACATATATAAAATATCTGTATCGGCATCGGTTATCGGTTAAGTTTTAACATATCTGCATATCTTATGTAGGCCAAAAATCTAATATCGTGCATTCCTTCTTCAGAGTGTGAGTTGCTGCCATGTCA
>NC_056498.1:83875193-83880314 GCF_014905685.2 Nematolebias whitei
TGATGTTAAACTTTGATTCTGCAAATAAATGACCGCATTCATTTGATGGGTCAAAGTTAAATAACGTCTCTTGTTACATTTCTGTTAAACTCAATGCACGACATTTACACAGTCAGAAAGATGAAGAACTCGTGAAAAATGTATGAATATATCCAGCATATGTCATACTACATGTGAAAAATTTACAATTCTTGTCCAATAAAAGATCATCACAGCTACAGGTAAATGAGAAACATGTTTTTATAAATCATTAATCCTATAATTTTGTTTTTAAATTGCCTCTCTGATACATTGAAAATGTTTTTTGCTGCTTTCCAGGTGGTGAAGCATTAATTTATTGGAGCCCTGACTCAAATGTCAATCATAATTCTTATTTTCCACATCTCGCTTCACTCCAGATAAAGACTGTCCAACAGCATTAAAAGTCAGATGGTTCTTTGCAGGGTTTTGGCGAGATCTTCAGGCACACATTTAGACCACACTGGGGTCCCCATCATGTGTCATAAATAGTGCAGGATGGAAATAGTGGGGAAACCGTTGGGTCACTACAAACAGTGCAGCAGCAAAAACAGTGCCTTCAGAATGACCATTTTTCAGACTTCACGATCCTGACATGTTCCAACAGGTCATGTAGGTCATAGAGAGTTGAGATGAGTCTTAATCAAGTGTGAAGAGGGTCTGAGGTTCAGAATGAGTTCAGGAGTTTGAAAATCAACTTTTAAACATTTATCATTATGTGTTGGGGATTTGACAATATAAAAAGACTTTTCAGTTTCACTTTTAAAGACACGATTCTGAGCTCAGACAGAATAGGAGTTAAAACGTGTTTGGGAATGTGCTCTCTGCATTTTAGGGGGACTGGAGAGAAAAACAAGTTCTATAGTGAAAAACACAATAGGCAAAAAATAAATAAATAAAAGTTTTGATTTATCTTCTTCTTTGTTTGGCTTTTCCCTCTTCAGGGGTCGCCACAGTGAGTCATCCTCCTCCATCTCACTCTGTCCTCTACATCCTCTGTCCTCACTCCATCTACCTCCATGTCCTCTCTAACTGCATCCATATATCTCCTCTTTGTCTTTTTCCTGGCAGCTGCATTTCTAACATCCTTCTACCAGTATACCCACTGTCCCTCCTCTAGACATGTCCAGACCATCTCAGTCTGGCCTCTCTAACTTTATCTCCCATTTATTCAATCTGTGTTGTACCCCTGAAGATCTCATTCCTAATCTTATCCATCCTTGTCACTCACGGAAGAGCCTTACTCATGGCTGGTCCTGTTCTCCCAAACGACTGGAGCTGCAAACTCTCCAGCCCGACTCCAACGGCAACTCACAGAACTGAGAGAACTAGGAAGTACCGACATTTTAAAGGGCTCTATTTCCGGTTCATTTGGGAGTTTTCTTATTGGTCAATGTCGACCAGACAGGGGTGTGTTTTGTGACGTAAAAGGTTACTAGAAGTCAGAAAACAGCAAGAATGTTATGGAACAGATTGAAAATGTTTTTCAGACAGGCGAGAGAAATGTTTGGGCGGGTTTGGAGAAACAGGTGCCAACTTCTCTGTTTACGTCTGAGAGGATTTAAAAACAAGACAGTTGTTCCAACACTTGTCTGCTTCGACTCCGACCTTGGAACAAACGTACACTGCTCATTCAAAGATAGAAAATCAGAAAATGCATAATTACTCTGTAACAGGCCTTAACATGAATTCTAACTTTGCATGAGAATTAAAAATAATCATTGTTACTGTTTTCACAGTTAATTAAAAATGATTAGTTCACTGCAACATCTAAAATGTTTGAACTAAAACACTTTGATTATCAAACATTTGTAAAACAGTAATGATAATAGAACAGAGAGTGTTCTTTCACTTGAATTTTCAAGAAAGAAAGTCTCAGGATGGGTGAACCTGTATTTCTGGATTCAAATCAATGAAATGACAGTTTCTGTCCCACAAGGTTCTTAAGGTCAAGGGTTTTGACCTTAGGCTTAGTTCACTACAGTAGTCTGCTTCTGACCTGCTACTCTTTAAACATTTTCCTCTCTATGAGTTTATTGCAGATTTTCAGTCTTCACAGCAGCAGAGCTGTTTCCAAGAGGCCCAGCATTTTGTTTATTAAATATCATAAAGTGAATTCAAGATAATTTGACAAACCCCATATTCTATCAAGGTAGATCCTTCATGTTAAAACAATTCAACTTCTAAACTGAAGGATGAACCTCTGCTTGGATTTTTATTCCTCTTCCTCACATAAACAATAATTTGTTCAAATCCTCTTCAGTAAATTTCAATAAACATTGATTTTCAGTCATATTTATTTATTTATATGAAGTTCCATTTAAACGGTGTTCTATAATCTAGTTGTATATACTTTTTTTAACCGTCTGTAAATTTGATAGTACAACACAATCACTTTCCTTTGAACAAGTGCTGCTCCAAAGCTCTACAGTGGATTTTTGATGGATTTTTCTCTCCACCACCTGAGGGCGCAGCAGCTTGTCAAGATCAGAGACCTGGAACCATAAAAAGAAAAGTAAAACAAATAAATAACTATAATTTAAAAAATAATTCTTCTACATCTCTGTTTTGTCTGAAGTAAAGAAGGAAATAATACATTTGTTACAGTTTAACATCCCAAGATGTGTTTTGTAAAACCAACTTTTCATTCTGGGAGAAACTTTAAACACATTTTGTCTTTTGCAGAAAGATAAAACAATACTGAAGACAAAAATCTCTAAAATGATTTGTTGGTCTTTTGGTTGTTGCAGTTTGACAAGAAGACATATTTACATTTTATATTCCATTAATGTGAACAGTTTTGTATTTTTTACATGGTTTTTAACTTTGAAAAAAGAAGTAGAACTTAATTATTATTCAACAATTTTCAGTCAGGTCATCAGGACAGTTTCTTTTGTTTTTTCTGAAACTTTTCACCTTCCATCCGGAAGGCTTCATCAGTCAAGGAAACCCACAACACAAAACTGATTCTTCCCCCTTCTTTTTGTTTTGAACCAGTTTGACATGACTGTCGACGAGGAAGAGGGGTGTAACAGAGGAGGGGGCATGCCAAAGAGGCCATTTTAGCACCAACATAACTGGTTTGTTTCACTTTGGAGTAAGCTGTTGGGGGAAGAATCAGTCTTGTGTTGTGTGTGTCCTTGACTGATGAAGCCTTCTGGATGGAAGGTGAAATGTTTCAGAAAAAAAAAAGAAACTGTCTGGATGACCTGACTGAAAATTGTTGGATTATTGAGCATGGACTTTTTTGGTTAATGACTATTATCTAGTTGAAAGTGTTTATGTTTCATGAATCCAATTATTCTTGTGTACGTCTTTTACTAAATGAATGATATTTTATTTATAGGACATTTTAGATGGAACTACTGCACACTTGTTGGCAAATTGAAATCAAAAATTCTTTGGAAAAAATCAATGGAGAAAATCTAAATAAGAGGCTGAAAAAATATGGAATTTTAGATAGAAATTTCAATTCAATTCAATTCAGTTTATTCATATAGCGCCAAATCACAATAAAGTTGTCTCAGGGCACTTTACAGAAACATTCACATACATAAAAGCCAACTAGTAAAGTTCTCTATCTAAGGAATCCAGCAGACAAGTTGAATCTTGGCTTTGTTGCAGTCTCCCATCCTGAGCAAGCACAGTGGCAACAGTGGAAAGAAAAACTCCCTTTTAAAAGGAAGAAACCTCCAGCAGAACCAGGCTCAGGACAAGCAGCCATCTGCTTTGACCAGATGGGTTGAGAGGACAGGAAGGAGAGACAGACAAACACAGAATGGTAGGTCCAGGTATAGGTCCAGGTGTATCTGAAAGACAAAAACACATGTTAAGGATGGAAAAAATAATTATGAATACAAAACAGGTTGAGCAGAGTAAGTAAAGACAGTAGCAGAGTGAAAATTGTGATCAGTTTGTCCTCCAGCAGTCTAAGCCTACAGCAGCATAGGAAACCCAAGCCGACCCTAACTATAGGATTTATCAAAAAGGAAAGTCTTAATCCTAGTTTTAAAACTAGATAATGTGTCAGCCTCACGGACAGAAACTGGAATTTGGTTCCACAAGAGAGGAGCCTGATAACTGAAAGATCTTCCTCCCATTCTATTTTTGGAAACTCTAGGAACCACGAGTAAGCCTGCAGTCTGAGAGCAAAGTGCTCTGTTAGGAAAATATGGGACAATAAGATCTGTAATATAAAATGGAGATAGGCTGTTGAGAGCTTTGTAGGTTAGAAGTAAGATTTTGAATTATATTCTGGACTTGACAGGGAGCCAATGGAGAGAAGCTAAAACTGGAGAGATATGATCTCTCCCACTAACTCCAGTTAAGACTCTGGCAGCAGCATTTTGGATCAACTGAAGACGTTTTAAAGAAGTATTTGGACACCCAGATAATAAACCATTGCAATAGTCCAGTCTAGACGTGACAAAAGCATGGACCAGTTTTTCTGCATCATTTTTAGATAAGATGTTTCTAATTTTAGTGATATTATGCAGGTGGAAGAAGGCGGTTCTAGAAACGTTTTTAATGTGGGGGATGAAAAAATGTCCTGATCAAAAATAACACAAGATTTTTAACTTTAGAGCTGAGGACAGATTAATGTCATCTAAGAACGACTGAAAAATTCATTCCTAAGGTGTTCGGATCCAAAAACCAAAACCTCAGTCTTGTCTGTGTTCAAAAGGAGAAAATTTAGGGTCATCCAGGTTTTTATGTCTTTAAGTCATGCTTGTAGTCTAAGTAGCTGATGGGATTCATTGGGTTTAATGGACAAATATAATTGTATGTCATCAGCATAACAATGAAAATGTATTCCCATGTTGTTTAATAACTTTACCTAATGGAAGCATATATAAAGTAATGAGTATTGGTCCAAGCACTGAGCCCTGATGAACTCCAAAACTAACATTGGTGTAAGAAGTACTGGAAGCTATCAGATAGATATCATTTTATAAATAAGAATAATTTCAAATTATTTATCTAAGAAGCAGACTTTCAATTTAACTCCATTGCAGAACTCTCATCTTGAGCAAGCATGAAGGCAACAGTGGAAAGGAAAAACTCCCTCATGAGGAAGAAACCTTTGGCAGAACCAGGTTCAGG
>NC_056498.1:83880414-83880660 GCF_014905685.2 Nematolebias whitei
TGATAAATGGTAGGAGCATAATATACGCTCCCAATGTTTTGTTGGTCTTTTTTTGTAAATAATTACCTTTTTTTGCGGTTTTATTTATTTATTTATTTATTTTTGTATCTTGAGACCTATGACGTCATCAAATACTCAAGTTCTACTCAGGTTTTATTATGTTAATGTCGAGTTTAAAAATTATATACTCGTTCAACCCCTAATATATATATATATATATATATATATATATATATATATATATAT
>NC_056498.1:83880670-83885156 GCF_014905685.2 Nematolebias whitei
ATATATATATATATATATATATATATATATATATATATATATATTTGTACCTCCTGCAGTCCTGAGTGCTTGTGTACACCATTGGGTTCACACTTGCCTTAATAAATCCTGACACTTGTTGCTCTGTTATAAGATAAAACATTTTAATTTGTCAGGTTATGAAACCCACATTTCTCCATAAATCAATGATCAAACTTTTCAAGTGAATAAAGAAAAATAACAAGTACAAGTAACTTTGTTGAAAACTTTTGTCATATAAGAGGGGCAGAATAATGATCCAACCAACAATTGTGAGCTGCTAAGAACATGTGACAGGTGCAAATATAACATATTATAATGACATGGAGCGCATTTGGTGTTTACATGTACAAGACTTTGGTCTAAATAAGACTTGTGCAAGAGAAAAGGAACCTATTTCTGTAACTGCAAGTGTTTGCTACTGTTGGTAGAAACATTATTGTTGAGAAGTAACAGATGTTGCTCCAGTTCTCTGAGGAGTAAATCTGCTTGTATTTGTTCTGCAGTAACAACAATGTTGAAGTTCTAATACTTGTATCATTACAAAAGGCAATTTAAACCTCATTTATATCCCTGTCAATTACAAGCTCCTTAATCCCACAGTTTATTCTTTGTGTGTGTATATCTACAGTCAGTCACAATTTAGTTTTGTAGGTTGCTAAACCTTCCGAAAAACCCCGGATTTCACTGGATTTAGACTCCAGAATGTCTTGAAACGTTTGCAAGGATTCCCAATTTCCTTGCTTGACTTGCAGAAGCATGCAGTCCTGGTGTTTTTATTTTGAATTGGTTCAAATAATTTGTGCAACAACTTATCTAAACAAAAATACTACAGTATTTTCCGCTGTACATGCCACAACGCCATATAAGTCGCATCAGTCCAAATATGTCTAATAAAATGGAAAAAAAACATAAATATGTCACTTCGCCATATACATTGCATCTATTATGCGTCACCGCAGACGCATTGTGTTTGTTGCGCGTCACCGCTGACAACCTGGAAATGTGGGTCGGTGTTGTGCCAAAAATCAAATGTCTGACAAATGGCAGCCGCGGGAGCATGCACGGGAGGACTTTAACAAGAATTTAACAAGATTAGCACTTACAAACAATTATTTGTTTGCTCGACATTATAGTAAAGGTGTGTCTCAGTTGCACTTTTACTTAATAAATGCACTTCAGTGGTCAAATTAGCTGCATTTCGTCAGGACAGCACAGCAAAGTGATGCTGATTTGACAGTTGCTCCAGGAAAGCTGGATGAAGGTGGCAGGCTATGGCAAGCCGATTGTGTCATTAATAGCCACTTTTACCTATTACATGACATAACGGCATGCCATACTACTCGAGTGCCATCTAGTGGCTGAAAATGTTAGTCTTCAATATTTTCAGTCAGAATGAATGAAAACGGTCATATCACAGCCAAGAATTGGTTTATAAATATGAGGAATAAACATAAATAAGTCGCTTCGGTGTATAAGTCGCAGGGCATGTAAATTATACAGAAAACTGCGACTTCTAGGCCAAAAAATACGGTAATTGGTGTACTACTTAAAGTAGTCACAAAGTTGTGGGTGTCTCAAACCCATCTAAGTTTTGTTGTAGGCAAATTTGAATCAACAACTAGTCTCCTAACATATTCTACTTTAACCCTTGTCTTCCTCTCTCAGCAGGATGCCACTCTGTTGTTTGAGGGAGGCCCATGAAGATGGATTGACCAGGGCCACACCGGTCACCAGGACTGTTGAGAAGTCATGCAAAAAATGGATGACTCTCATTTGTCCTCATTATTGGCGTGACAGCCATAATGCTCAGACAGACACACACTTGCCTCTTGCTGTCACCACCATGAAACATTACCATTAGTTTTGCTTGGAGATGGTCTGTGTGAATGTGTGTATTTATCAGGAGGCTCAGCTTCTCAGTGCAGATATGTACCTTTGTAGCATTTCTGCAATTTAGAGAGTATGTGTAAATCACAACAGACCTTTTGACTCTCTCTCACACCCACACAATAAAATACTTGATACATTTCTGACACACACCATTTCTCAGTCTATCACAGCAGTGATCTTCAGGAATTGTATAATTATTCTCATGAAACTTTCATATTCATTCAACCTTTATTTATACAGGTTAATCCCATATATTAAACCACATGTGCATCTCAGTGTTAAACTGCTTAAAAACGTATGATCTTGTTTATGTATAGTAAGCAAGTATACTAAGAACAATTAATAGAAAACCTCTTTAATTGCCAAGGTGGACCAGTGGCTTGCTAACATCCATGTATTATCTGTACTCTGTTAAATGTATAGCATAAAACACTAATTAATAACATACAACTTTAATTAAGTATCCTGATGTATGCTCAATAATCCAGGTAGAAAAATCTAACAAAGTTAAGTCTGGTCCTCTGGACAGATAAAAAAAAATAAAAATAAACTTGTTGAAACGTTTTGTCTTTTATCCAAAAAACTTCTTCAGTCTGAGGAACTGCAACAAACTCAGTCTTATAAATAACACCTTCTCATAGTGGATCAACCAGTTTGTTGTTGACATCCAAAACTAGTTGCTCATATGATAAAGGAGGACGAACATTTCAACAAGTTAATTAATTAATTTTTTTAATCCATCCACAGGACCTGACTTAACTTTGATAGATACTTTAATTAAGATTTGCACGTGCATGCTAAAGCACAAAGATTGAGTGCTATTGCCGGCTGCTATGAAAGGTTGGCGATAATGTAAATGCTTGTGAGAATGTGTGTGCTTGTTGTCTGTGATGAACATTTCTCATGAACCACTGGATAGATTGTATGAAACTCTCCTAAAATAATCATTGGATGTACATCTACAACTGAATGCCTCTTGCTGTCAACTTGATTCAACATGATTGCCACAGTTAATTAACTTTATCCAACAAAAAAGGCTTTAACTCAAGAAACATTATAGATTTTGCACTAAAAATTGGTGTGGTAGTAGCTGAGAGTCATTTCCAACACATACTCTGAGCTCTGATAGATCCCACCAGATCTATGCTTAAACCTTTGGCAAGGCAGAAAATTATATGCATTTGATTAAAGACTGCTAAGTTCATTTGTAAAATTAATGGAGTCAAAACAATCAATTTTTTTCCCCAAATCTTAGCAATTTTAATAAAATATATAGAGCACACAGAAATTATTTTTACTTCAAATCCTACCCTTAGTTTCACTCTACCATCAAATTCCTAATTTGCCTTGATAATAAATTATGTGCCTTCAAAATTCAAAGGCAAAAACGTTGAAGGTTATTCAAAATAAACAACGTAACATTTTTTTCAATAAAAAATCCTAACTGAACGGATTGTAAAAATTAAATACTATGATTAAAAAAGGTCTTTCTTAAATAAAACCAAGCTCTTGTCAACATAAACAAGTAAAGAGCTGTAATATCAGCAGGAGATCCTGTCTGTGAACTCATAAAACAGAATGATGTCTTTATTGTGGTGATGATGTGTGAGCTGTGGGTTTTTGCCAGCAGCCCTGCTCATTCTGTAAACAACACATGCTTCATTTACTCAGTAAGCTCATATGAAAACAGAGAAACAATAACCTCCTGGGACCTGACCACACACCCTTCTGTGCTGCTCTTGTAATTTAGATGAATGCACACAAGATTGTGCAATAAGAGGTTGTAATACAAGTTTATTAAAACCTTTCCAATTAACATCAGGATGATGAACGAAGTGTGTGTGCTTGCGTGTGTGTGTGTGTGACTCAGGTGCAAAACTACAGACAGTCCTGGCCCGGGGTCTTCTCACTCTTGTTAATGAAGTGAACAGACGGTCACACCAGAGCTGTCAAACTGTGATCACTCAATATTCTCCAAATAAAACCATCACCATTTCTATACAATAAACATATGAATTTACAAAAAATAAAATAGACTGTTGGAAGCTTGCAAGAACTTATGGGGTACCTTATGGAAGCGAATGTGTCTCAATTTTCAAATTAAAATGGATGAATAGAAATGCATTTCATTTTCAAAATAAAGCTGCATGTTTTGACGCATAAATAAAATTTAAAACAAATCATTTTCATTTTCTTCTCCAAGACTGCTCAATGTGTAAATTAATTAAAATGATAAATAAAATGTTTAACATTTAATTTTCAATATATGTCCCTTTAAAAAGTGACCAAAATTCATTTTGAGATGTCAAATTTGAAAATTTTAATGAATTAGCAGAAATGGTTTTTCATTTCAAAGTCAAAGCTGCATTTTTTGAAATTTGAAAAATTAATTAAAAATGCAAAGAGAGAAATGTTTGACATGTTATTCACATTATACTTCACGTTTCAAAACAACGGTGCTAATTTGTCAAAATAACAACAGTGATCAAAATGTCAAAAAGACAGTTGATTGATTTACTTTAATAAAAGATGGATGTATGGATGTATGGATGGATGGATGGATGGATGGATGGAT
>NC_056498.1:83885166-83891048 GCF_014905685.2 Nematolebias whitei
GATGGATGGATGGATGGATGGATGGATGGATGGATGGATGGATGGATTGATTATACTCGAAGGTGACTTGCATTAGTTGACATTTGGTTGTTGTTTTGTTTTATGTCAACCTTTATTTCTTATGATCTTATGAGGTCAAAACCGATCAGAACTTGTACAGATTTTTAAAACCCTTGAACTTTTTTCTCAGCTGCATGCAGTTATGTAATGCTGTAAACCATCTTGACTTTCCTACAACAAATTAAAATCATCACTTAGCTTTAAGGCATCAACACACAGGCCATTTAACAAACAGAAAGCTGCCAGACACAGGAAGTGATTTACTGGTGTAGTCATGAAGCTCTGTGTGTTGATGGGTATATTATCGTCATGTTAGTACTCACAGCAAAACCTTTGAGCTGGAAAGACAACATTAATGAGATTAATGATAAAAACATCTGCAAAAGCTGAAGTGATCTGTCATTGTTTTCCTCCAAGGAAGACCAAATCAAAAATGAGTCAAATGAAAGTAACACTTTTTAGATAGACTAAGAGTTGCATGTTTATAATTTTCATATTCAAACCTTATATCAGATTTGCTAATCTTATGCTGTCCTCAGTAAATGTTTATGAGAAGGTAACAGCTGTTCGGCTGCATACTAACAGCAGTGTAACCAAGAAATATTAAGTATAACTCAATATTACAAATATATGAATGTGTGAAACCGTTTAATGTACAATTACCAAGTTGTATGTATAGTATGTGTACAGATACACTGTATACTGTACTGCATGTGTGCCACAGTCAGGCTGTATTACCTACACTGCTCCCCATCGTAATAGTGCAATGTCTTCTATGTAATTCAGTTATATTAAGGTACAATGTGTTTAGTGTAAAATGGGAGTACTTTTTATTGTTTTAACACTTTTTATTACTCTATTGTCTACTATTTTTGCGTAATCTTTATTCAGAAGTGAAAGGATAATGTTGATACCCCTGTGTTTATGTTTGTGTGTCTATCTGTTGGCAAAATATGTTGTGAATTCTGTTCTATTCTACATAACATCCAGCAATTAACCCTTTGACTATTGGGGGTTACAATGGACGAAGAGCCAGTTTTCACGGTCCAGAGGGTTCTGTTGTCATGTTGCTGTCAGTGAAAGAGAGATGAATGAAATGTTAATAAAGACTCTCTGTGCTGCTTGTAATGAGAGGAGAGGCCCCAGGCTTTGAGCATCTGTTACCAAGATGGAGCTGCTTAAAATCATAATGGTGGGGTGGAGGGTGGAGGGGATGAAGAGAAATCAGCATTCGAGGATTTCTGGGTGTCTACAGTGTAGATCAGTGGAAGCATTAGATGAGCAGACTAAACAAAGGAAATGGAATCACTAAAATGATTGTGTTTACTTGTTTTTATTAGTTTTTTATATATATAAATAAGTGGCAATAGTGCCTTTATGTTGTTCTTTATTGGGGACTGCCATTGCAATGCATAGGAGAGCAGAGTGCATTGCCTTGTGGAGCAAAGCAATGCACTGCCTGCATGGAAGGCACCTATTATTATTCACCTTGAAAACGGGTTTATTAACTTTATTTATTTATTTATATCTTGTTCTTCCATCAACTTTAATGCAGCCCGAACCTTAACATGTACTAGGGGTTGAACGACTACATAATTTTCAAAGTCAACATTAACATGATAATAGTTAAGTCGACATCGACTAGTTGATGACGTTATAGCTCAAGATGCAATTTAAAAATGCAACAAAAAAAAAAAACCCCGTCATTTGTTATTTACAAAAACAAAAAAAAGAACAAAAAAACATCAGAAGTGTATATTTATGCTTCTACCATTTATCATACTGCAAATAAGTCTCAAGAAAACCAAAACTATTATTAAGCTGCAAAAGTTAGTTTTTATCTTATTTAATCCACTAAATAAAATAAGCCACTGCAGCGGTGGTAGATTCTCCGGTGGAGCGCACACCAGTTTTTTTATTTATTTTTTTATTTAGTGGATTGAATAAAATTAAACTAAAAACAATATAGTCTTTAGTGAAATAATTCCACACTGTTGATGAATTTCTTCCTGTTTGGAAGACTTTGCCTGCTCCTCACCTTCCATCTGCTTGTTAGAATCCCTGTGATGTGTGCTTTTATTAGCGTTTTGAGTTACCATGGCGACATATTTTGCTAACAAAGATGCCATATTTCCCCATAGGAAATGACTGAGAACACTCCTCACACTAACTGCTGCTGTCAAGTCACATGACTTAAAGTGTAGAGGTCCCTGAAGAAAACAGAAAGTCACCGTTGGATTTGTTTGAAACTCACAGAAAGTAATCATCCGATAAATGTCTAGAACTGATTAATGTTAGGAGCCATTTTGATTCAAGATGGCTGCCACAGCTACCTCAGCAAACACAAAATTGACTATAACTCGGTCATTAGAGCTATTCAGCTGAAATTTAGTATGGTTGTAGCTGAGAGCGAGTTGCTACATTCCTAATGCAACTGAAATATCCAAGATGGCCGCCTTAGCTAAAAGAGAGAAAAAAAAACATAACTCAGCCATTTCAAGATTCAGCTTAAATTCAGCTTAAATAATCGATTCAGCTGAAATTTGGTATAGTGATAGCTGAGAGCAAATCCAAACACATATTACATCAAATCAACAGTTTAAATTGGCAGCAGCCTAGCAGTTCCCAACAAAGTTTCTCCAGAAACTTTCTAGTTGACCATATTCCTGGCAGTCCTGCAGGACTGATGATACCATTTTATTTAAAAAGCACTTTAAACAGTGACAGGGCCAACCAAAGTGCTGTGACCCTTGTTTATCAGTTTCTTAATCCTGGTCAAGTAGCCAACTCTCTTTGCCTCCTGCTGGAATCAGCTCAGCCTACATGGCCCTGGCCTGTCCGCTCTCATCACTTGCACAGTGAAAGTTATCCATCCACCTGAACCTCAGAGATCTCCCTCTGGACTCCACCTGGAAATCCTGCCAACTTCCACCTCATGGATCTACAAAGAAAAGACGGATTATGAGAAGCCAAGAGTCCACCAATACCAAGATCTGCATGTAAGTTACTTATATTTATACCAACTCCATATTCCTCTCTACAGATCTCCGTTCATCCAACTTCCTCCATGTGTCCCTGTGATGGACTGGAGACCTGTCCAGGATGTCCCCCGTCTCTCACACAGTGATGGCTGGATATGGGCACCAATGACCCCTGTGACCCAAAAAGGAAGAAGCAGGTAAAGATGATGGATGGATGAAGTAATATTGGCAGAAATGAATGATTTAAATATGTGTAAAAAAGTTGAATCCATGAGACACACCAACATCCTCATTTGGACGTACAGGTGCATCTGAAAATAGAATATTGTGATATTATGACGTCAATCATTTCATTAGGTGAAACTAATTACACATAGAGGTAAATGTTTTAAGCCTTTATTTCTTGTAATTATTATGATTAAATCTCACATATAATGAAAAACTCAAATTCAGTGTTTCAGAAAAATATTCCACAGCCATCTTCTTGTACCTTTGTCAGTGTGGGCAGGAGCAGAGTCCTGCTGGAAAACCAGCATCTCCATAAAGCTCAGAAGGAAGCATGAAGTCTCTAAAATGTCCTGGTAGATGCTACGTGGACTGTGGACTTCAGAAAACACAGTGGACCAACACCAGCAGAGGACATGGACCCAAACCATCACTGACTGTGGAAACTTCACTCTGGACTTCAGCTACGTGGATTCTGGACCTCTGCATTCTTCCTCCAGACTCTGGGACCTGACTTCCAAAGGATGTGAAAATTTACTTGAAAAGAGGACATTAAACCACTGAGAGACAGTTCAGTTCTTTGTCTCCTCAGCAGGTAAGACACTTCTGATGTTGTCTGTGGTTCAGGAGTGGCTGGACTTGATGCATGAGACATTTATAGCTCATGTCCAGGAGTTCATCAGCTCATCAGCATGTGACACCAGTTTACAATACTGAACCTCTTCACAATATTCTAATTTTCTGAGACACTTAATTTTGTTTTTTCATTATTTGTAAGCCATAATCATCAAAATTACAAGAAATAAAGACAACAAATTTGACTCTGTGTGCAATGAATCTATACGAGCTTCACTTTCTGAAATGACTGACAAAGAATACTGAACCCTTTCAAGATATTCTTTTTTTAGATGCACCTACAAGTTAAAATGAAATGAGTCCAGCTTTGACAAACATAATATAACATCTGTTTTTATAATTTTCAGAGTGTTATTTCTGATTTGTTTTCCGATTGTGTATTTTTAATGATTCAAGCCGTCTAATTGTCCCATCTAGACGTTATCAGAGAAAATGAGAAAAGTTTACTGAATGCATTGTAAGAACAGTAATGTTGTTTTGCTGCTAAGTGAAAAAGTTTGTTGCTCCAACACAAAGTGTGTGGTAATTATAGTTGAGGTTCCAGTGAAATCACAGCAGCAGCAGCAGGAGGGTGATGGCCTTCATATCTGTCTACTCCCAGCCAGCACCGATATACCTCACCACACAAGCACACAGGCGGGAAATTAAGAGTAAGGGGAAGCTGATAGCTTCTGCTAATATTACAGACAGTAAGGCTACTGACAAAACACAAAATACACTCAGTATACAGATTTAAAAGCTCTTTTGGTGTTTTGCTCTTCATCAGTATAACTGTGTTATACATGGATGTAAACACACCGTGGTATACATGACTTATGGCCACCAGTGGCAGCACCAAGTGTGTAGGAGCTGAGAGTGAAGTGTGGGCCAGTTAGCAGCGGGGTTGTCAGCCTAATGGTCAGTTCTTTAGATTCCCTGTCTTTGGTCCATTGGTCTCTGTGGTCAGATCCAATTTCAACCAGTATGGGTGTGAGTTGCTCTGCCATTAGCTGACAGATATGTCTCACTGCTTTAGACTTTGGGGGTCCAGCCAAATTTTAAGGCCAATTGACTTTTAATATGAATCACGCTGGGATGCCAAGGACTCATCCCATCGCTAGAAATTAACACCCCGGAGCACACCCACTTTTACGAACGGCCACATGTGATACACACACACACATTTACAGACTTCCAAACCATTATTAATGGCTTGACTGAGTACTATGATTGTTTTTTCTGCAAGTAGACAAGCATCATGTAGTGCAAACGATGACACTTGTGGTGCAGTATTCAGTAAATTCAGACCATCTCATTTAAAGCTGTCAACAGCACTGCCTCATGTTTCACCCTCCTGCTCTGTGGTCCTAATGGGCTCCCAGCCAATTTGTTCTCATCAGCATTATAAACACTTTCTCTGTTTTTTATCATCTTTCTCATATCACAGTTCCTGTTCTCGCATGTTACGCTAAGTTCTTGTCCATACTCTGTGGATATGTTATATCATTTCTGTGCTATAGCAGTAACAATGTTTATCAATTTCAAAACCAATGTGGAGATTCAGTGTGTTCAAAGAACTTGTTTGGACATGTGGAGGGCCTCAGGGTCTACAGCTAGTATCCAGACAACTAGAGGATGGAGAGATGGAGGATCATGACTCGCTGCAGCAACACCTGAAAAAAAGAACAGCCAAAAGAAGAAGAAAAAGATAAAGGGAGATATTTTGTCACAGTAGTAAGGAGTTTTTATTCCAGTAAGAGGATCTGCAGTTCAAGTCCAGCCCTTGTATCATGTGGAAGTGCCTTTGGGTAAAACACGGAACCATTCACAAGTGCTGTATATTGAATGCATGAATGTGTACATAGTAAAAAACATATCAGTGGATGGATGGATGGATGGATGGATGGATGGATGGATGGATGGATGGATGGATAGATGGATAGATGGATAGATGGATAGATAGATAGATAGATAGATAGATAGATAGATAGATAGATAGAT
>NC_056498.1:83891058-83909350 GCF_014905685.2 Nematolebias whitei
AGATAGATAGATAGATAGATAGATAGATAGATAGATAGATAGATAGAAAGAATTACAGTAGTCCCTCAGTACTTCGTGGTTCATTTTTTTTGCAGATTCGCTATATCACAGCTTTTCAAAGTAAGATTAGACATGACGCAGTTGGCTGATAGATGGATGAGCCATGGATTGTTAATTTAAAATAAATTATTTTAAATTATTTTGCACCCTGTGTGCAGGCCATAAGTGCAGGGGGAAGCTCCCTCCTGCAACCTGTCATGATTGCCTTTGCTGCCACGCCCACACATTTCTCTGTTTGCAGCTTTGTGAAGGGTTTTAACCCTTTGTTGTCCAGATGCACCAATCAACTTTTGTCTTCCAACTTAAAATTCAAAGTATGTCACATCGTAAATTCGTTACGATCACAAAATATAAAAGTGTTAAAAGTTATTTTTTAATTATTTTAGAACTTCTATGTTCAGTTGTTTCAGTGTAATTGATCAACAAGTGCATTTCTGCTCCGTGCTGCAGAGCTGAAGCTTTGATGTCATGCTGTGCTTCTTTTCTCTACAATTTAAATATACAGTGTCTTGCAAAAGTATTCGGCCCCCTTGAACTTTTCAACCTTTTGCCACATTTCAGGCTTCAAACATAAAGATATAAAATTTTAATTTTTTGTGAAGAATCAACAACTAGTGGGACACAGTCGTGAAGTGGAATGAAATTTATTGGATGTGTCAAACTTTTTAAAAAAATAAAAAACTGAAAAGTGGGGCGTGCAATACTATTGGGCCCCTTTACTTTCAGTGCAGCAAACTCACTCCAGAAGTTCAGTGAGGATCTATGAATGATGCAATGTTGTCCCAAATGACTGATGATGATAAATAGAATCCACCTGTGTGTAATCAAATCTCCGTATAAATGCACCTGCTCTGTGATAGTCTCGGGTTTCTGTTGAAAGTGCAGAGAGAATCATGAAGACCAAGGAACACACCAGGCAGCTCCGAGATACTGTTGTGGAGAAGTTTAAAGCCGGATTTGGATACAAAAAGATTTCCCAAGCTTTAAACATCCCAAGGAGCACTGTGCAAGCAATCATATTGAAATGGAAGGTGTATCAGACCACTGCAAATCTACCAAGACCCGGCCGTCCATCTAAACTTTCATCTCGAACAAGGAGAAGACTGATCAGAGATGCAGCCAAGAAGCCCATGATCACTCTGGATGAACTGCAGAGAGCTACAGCTGAGGTGGGAGAGTCTGTCCATAGGACAACAATCAGTCGTACACTGCACAAATATGGCCTTTATGGAAGAGTGGCAAAAGGAAAGCCATTCATCAAAGATATCCATAAAAAGTGTTGTTTAAAGTTTGCCACAAGCCACCTGGGAGACACACCAAACATGTGGAAGAAGGTGCTCTGGTCAGATGAAACCAAAATCCAACTGTTTGGCCACAATGCAAAATGATATGTTTGGCGTAAAAGCAACAAAGCTCATCACCCTGAACACATCATCCCACTGTCAAACATGGTGGTGGCAGCATCATGGTTTGGGCCTGCTTTTCATCAGCAGGGACAGGGAAGATGGTCAGAATTGATGGGAAGATGGATGGGGCCAAATACAGGACCATTCTGGAAGAAAGCCTGTTTGAGTCTGCAAGAGACCTGAGACTGGGATGGAGATTTATCTTCCAACAAGACAATGATCCAAAACATAAAGCCAAATCTACAATGGAATGGTTCACAAATAAACATATCCAGGTGTTGGAATGGCCAAGTCAAAGTCCAGGCCTGAATTCAATCGAGAATCTGTGGAAAGAGCTAAAGACTGCTGTTCACAAACGCTCTCCATCCAACCTCACTGAGCTCGAGCTGTTTTGCAAGGAATAATGGGCAAGAATTTCAGTCTCTCGATGTGCAAAACTGATAGACATACCCCAAGAGACTTGCAGCTGGAACTGCAGCAAAAGGCGGCGCTACAAAGTGTTAATGCAAGGGGGGCGAATAATATTGCATGCCCCACTTTTCAGTTTTTTATTTGTTAAAAAAGTTTGACACATCCAATAAATTTCATTCCACTTCACGATTGTGTCCCACTTGTTGTTGATTCTTCACAAAAAATTAAAGTTTTATATCTTTATGTTTGAAACCTGAAATGTGGCAAAAGGTTGAAAAGTTCAAGGGTGCAAAATACTTTCGCAAGGCACTGTAAATACTGTAATATTTTAAATAAACAGTCTGTGCTGCATGGATTGTTTGTTTAAAATGTTACAGTATTTGAATTTAAATTATTTATTTAAGGGTGAGCTCCAGGAGAGCTTCAAACACGTTCCAGGGGAGATGGGAGACATGGAGTTTGAGCGGGCCATGTTCCACACCTCTATTGTCAAGGCGGCTTATCCGAACTGTGGCCACAAGGTTGTCAGTGCCTGTCATGGCGGTAACCCTCGAACCTGGTGGTGGACACCAGCAGTGAGGGATGCAGTCAGGCTGAAGAAGGAGTCCTATCGGGCCTTTTTGGCCTATGGGACCCTGGAAGCAGCTGATGGGTACCGGCAGTCCAAGTGGCATGCGGCTCAGGTGATTGCTGAGGCAAAAAGTCGTGCGTGGGAGGAGTTCGGAGAGGCCATGGAGAAGGACTTCTGCACAGCTTCAAGGCGATTCTGGTCCATCATCCGGCATCTTGGGGGGGAAAGCGGTACACTACCAACACTATTTATAGTGGAGGTGGTGTGCTGATGACCTCAACTTGGGATGTCATGGGTCAGTGGGCAGAATACTTTGAAGACCTCCTCAATCCCACCAGCACATCTTCCACTGAGGAAGTGGAGCCTGAAGACTTTGGGTTGGGCTCTCCAATCTCTGGTGCTGAGGTCACCAAGGTGGTTAAAAAGCTCATTGGTGGCAGGGCCCAGGGGGTGGATGAGATTTACCCAGAGTTCCTTAAGGCTCTGGATGCTGTAGGGTTGTGTTGGCTTACATGACTTTACCATTTTGCGTGGACATAGGGGGCAGTTCCCCTGGATTGGCAGACCGGGGTGGTGGTCCCCCTATTAAAAAAGGGGGACCGTAGAGTGTGTTCCAACTACAGAGGGATCACACTCTTAAGCCTCCCTGGCAAGGTCTATTCAGAGGTTCTGGAGAGGAGTGTCCATCGGATAGTCGAACCTTGGATTCAGGAGGAGCACTGCAGTTTTCGTCCTGGTCGTGGAACATTGGACCAGCTCTACACCCTCAGCAGGGTCCTGGAGGGTGCATGAAAGTTTGCCCAACCAGTCTACATGTGCTTTATGGACTTGAAGAAGGCAGGCATTGGACCACGTCCCATGAGGAACCCTGTGGGGGGTACTCTGGGAGTACGGGGTACGAAGCCCTTTGATATGGGCAGTTAGGTCCCTGTATGACTGGTGTCAGAGCTTGCTCTGCATTGCCGGCAGAAAGTCGAGCTCATTCCCGGTGAGAGTTGGACTCAGTCAAGGTTGCCCTTTATCACCAATTCTGTTCATAACTTTTATAGACAGAATTTCTAGGTGCAGCCAAGGTATTGAGGGGATCTGTTTTAGTGACCTTAGGATCGCGTCTCTGCTTTTTGCAGATGATGCAGTCCTATTGGATTCATCAGGTCTTGATCTTGTACTTTCGCTGGAGTGGTTCGCAGCTGAGTATGGTGCGGCCAGGATGAGGATCGGTTCCTCTAAATCTGAGGCCATGTTCTTGAGCTGGAAAAGGGTAGGGTGCCCTCTCTGGGGCAGGGAGGAGATCCTACCCCAAGTGGAGAAGTTTAAGTATCTTGGGGTCTTGTTCACGAATGAGGGAAAAATGGAGCGAGAGATCGATAGGCAGACAGGTGCTGCATCTGCAGTAAAGCAGGTGCTGTACCGGTCAATCATGTCCCACCAGGAGGAAACCCAGAGGAAGACCCATGACACTCTGGAGGGACTATGTTTCTCAGCTAACCTGGGAACGCCTTGGGATTCCCCCGGAGGAGCTGACCCAAGTGGCTGGGGAGAGAGAAGTCTGGGCCTCCCTACTTCAGCTGCTACCCCATGTGACCCAACCCCAGATAAGTGGAAGAAAATGGATGAATGGATGAATGGATGTTTATTTAAGGAGGGAGATTTGGACTAACAGGTGATGAGTGAGTGTGATTACAGCCTGACACATCATGACAAAGTTTACTGAACTTGAACTAAACTTGAAATTAGACTACTGTATCCCTACTTTGTGGTTTTTCACTTATTACGGGGGTCACGGTACGCATCCCCCGTGATAAACGAGGGACTAACGTAATCCTCCATCCATCCATCCATTATCTTTACCCGTTTATTCCATTTTGGGTCACGGGGGTCGCCGGTGCCCATGTCCAGCAATCATTGTGCGAGGGGCGGGGTACACCCTGGACGGGTCGCAAGTCCATCACAGGGCCACATAGAGACAAACAACCATTGACTCTCTCACTCACACCTAGGGACAATTTAGAGTTACCAATCAGCCTAACATGCATGTTTTTGGTCTGTGGGAGGAAACCGGAGCACCCGGTGAAAACCCACGCAAGCACAGAGAGAACATGCAAACTCCACCCAGAAAGGCCCCCTGGACCGGGGTTTGAACCAAGGACCTGCTCGCTGAGAGGCAGCAGCTCTACCAGTTGCGCCACCGTGCTGCCTAACGTAATCCTTAACTTATTAATTATTGTTTTAGAAATTACTACTTTTCAAACAAGTTATTTTACAAATTATTATCCTTTATCATTTATGTTGTTTGATTTTGTTTATTGTTAACGATTCTTAGTTTGACTAATTGTTCTTGTCATAATACTTGAAATACAATTTTGGTCTCCTCCATTTGATGAATATTCATTTGTTCTGGTATAGGACTCCCTTTAGTTAACAGATTCTGCTTCAGTGACTGAGTTCTGATTATCCATCCATCCATCCATTATCTTTACCCGTTTATTCCATTTTGGGTCACGGGGGTCGCTGGTGCCCATGTCCAGCAATCACTGTGCGAGGGGCGGGGTACACCCTGGATGGGTCGCAAGTCCATCACAGGGCCACATAGAGACAAACGAGACAAACAACCATTCACTCTCTCACTCATACCTAGGGACAATTTAGAGTTACCAATCAGCCTAACATGCATGTTTTTTTGGTCTGTGGGAGGAAATCGGAGTACCCGGAGAAAACCCACGCATGCACGGAGAGAACATGCAAACTCCACCCAGAAAGGCCCCTGGACCGGGGTTTGAACCAGGGACCTGCTCGCTGAGAGGCAGCAGCTCTACCAGTTGCGCCACCGTGCTGCCCCGAGTTCTGATTATTAAAGGGTTAATACATTAATTAAGTTGTTGTTGGTCAGTAAATGACCAGCTGGTTCCCCGCTTTAACAAGTGAAAAACTATTAATAAAAGTGTGAGGACAAATGTCACCCTTCTTCTTCTTCTTCCATTCCAACACGTGGAAACAACATGCTGGACGGTGTTTACATGAATGTAAAAGATGCATACAAATCCGAACCCCGCCCCCAGCTAGAACTATCAGACTACATCTCAATCTTCCTGGCTCATACTTACCTTTCCCTGCTGAGAAGTTCCAGACCAGTACAAAGAAAGTTAAATCTTGGATCCAGAATAGTGGCCCCATTCTTAAGATTGTTTTGAACGAATGAACTGGGAGGTCTTCAGAGAAGCTGGAGCAATACATATCTTCAGTTCTGGGGTACATTAGTAAATGTACTGATGACGTCACCACTACCAGATATGTTAAGAGTTACCCAAACAGGAAGTCTTGGCTGAATGCAGTGGTTCGTACCCTGCTGGAAGCCAGGAACACTGCCGTCATGTCTGGAAACTCACAGGAGCTGAGAAGGACAAGGAAATAGTAAATGGACTGTACTTATATAGTGTCTTTCTATCTTATGAAGATACTCAAAGCACGTTACACTACAATCAGTGTCCTCATTTACCCATTCATACAGCACTCTACTAAAACTCTACAAAGCTAATTGAACAAATCATTCTAATGAGACTAATCAGTGCTTTTTAGATCACATTCATTCACCAATGGGTCACACATCAGAGGCAATGAGGGGTTCAGTGTCTTGCCCAGGCATGTGACTGCTGGTGGATTCGAACCCCCTGCTCTTGCAATGGAGAATGAGTGCTCTAACCACTCAGCCACAGCCGCCCAGCTGATTGCTGGTATTAAGAGAGCAAAGGCCACATAAGCACAGAGGATACAGGGTCAATTCACCTCACAAAACCCACAGAGCATGTGTAGGAGCATTAGGTGCATAGCAGATTATAAAAGCAGAAGTGAACAATGCCCTAGAGACCCATCAATGCCTGATGCCCTCAACAGGTTCTACGCACACTTTGGACGAAGAGATTCTCAGCGTGACTTCAACAGAAGTGAGGAGTACTTTCAACAGGATTTACCCTCACAAAGCAACCGGCCCAGACAACATCCCTGGGAAGGTGCTGAATGAATGTGCCGACCAGCTCTAGGATGTGCTGACCGAAATCTTTAACTCTTCACTTACCCTGGCAACAGTTCCCATATGCCTGAAAACAGCCACCTTCATCCCATTTCCAAAGAGCTCTACGGTGACTGGTCTGACTATCGGCCAGTAGCCCTCACTCCAATAGTCACTAATGCTTCAAAAAACTGGTCATGACCCACATCCAAACAACCATCAACATCAACAAGGACCCTCACCAGTATGCATACCATGAGAATTGATCTACAGAGGATGTCATCTCCTCTGTGGTCCACACTGCTCTCACCCACCTGAAACAGAAGGACTCCTATGTCCATAAGTTCTTTGTGGACTTCACATCTGCCTTCAACAACATGATCCCCCAAACCCTGATGGACAAACTTCTCACACTAGGGCTAAGCCCCTCCATTTACAACTGGGTTCAAGACTTCTTAACCAAGAGACCACAGTCAGTGAGGATCCACAACTTCTCCTCCACCATCATAACCCTCAGTACTGGCTCCCCTCAGGGATGTGTGTTGAGCCCTCTCCTGTTCACTCTACTCACGTATGACTGTGCACTTGCCCAACCAGGCTGTCACGTTGTAAAGTTTGTAGATGATACAGCAGTGGTGGGATGTATCACAAACAACGATGAGTCCAGCTACAGGCAGGAGGTGGAACACCTGGAGAGATTGTGCAAGGAGAATAACCTCCACATCAATGTGAAGAAGACAAAGGAGATGGTTGTGGACTTCAGAAGGAACAACCCCCCACCCACCCCCCCCCCCCACACACACACACACAAACACATTTTTTTGCCCCACTCCCCTCAGGAAGGAGGTTGAGGAGCATTAAGTGTAGAACCACTAGACTGAGGAACAGCTTCTACCCTGAAGCTGTTAGGCTCAGTATCTAACCAGGATAATCACTGTGAAGAATCACATCATTCTGCTGATCTTTTTCATGTTGCTGTGTTCATTTGTGCTCATCTGCTCACACAGACTCATGTGCGTGCTGCTGTTAGGCGTATTGTGTTTATTGTTTTTATGCTATGTAGTGAACCTGATCTGACCCTGATCTGACCCTGATGACCTCAAATCTATCAGATGGACAGAGACTGTTATTTTCATTGATCTGAATACAGTCTGAGCCATCTGGTGACTTTCTTTCTTGAATTAATCAAGCAGAAAAGACAATTCTCTATAATCATTACTGTTTACAAATGTTTGATAATCAAATTGTGTTAGTTCCATTCAATGCTTACAGGTTGGAAAGAACTACTCATTTTTATTTTACATAAACAGTAAGTAATGATTTTTATTCCTCATTCAAAGAAGAAATCAGGTTAATATGCATTTCTTGATTTTCTGTCTGAAATGAGCTAAGTTTCGTAAGTATGTGAAAGTTGAAGCTTCGGTCAACTAAATGTTTACTGAAAAGAAATGTCATGTTTAATCTTTACAGAAGATACAGAAGAAGTTTGACTCCACGAAGTCTGCTTTTCTGCAATAATCTCTCTGTCAGTTGTTAAACAAACTCATTCTCTGACCTCGACTTAGATAACATCTTACGTCACAAAAACACACCTCTTTCTGGTCCATCCACGAATCAGAAAGCTCTAAATTGAACCGGAAGTCGACCCATTTAAAATGTGGCAACTTCCCAGTTCATGGGAAAATGTTAGTTTTTCAAAAGAATTCAGAAGAGAATGTTGGTTTTTCAGTTTTTCAAAGAGTCTGAGAGACTTAGACAATGAAGAGTTGCTGAGAGTAAAAGAATGAAAGGAGTTCAGAGTTCTTGGATGCAGAACGCGTTCAGGATGATCCAGAGACGTTTTGGAATTATAATTTCTGTTTGAACGACCCACGCACGACTCTCGAAGGATTTTAGCTGTTCTCAACGGAGACGCTGAAAAGAGTCTGAAGGATTCTTACTGAGCCGATTATCGTCGACCAGGTAAAGGTTTCTTCTTCGACCAAGTGTACCGTGGGCAAGCTGAGATCTGATGGAGCGTGCAATTTCTGGTCAACAGATATTAATTTCCTCACATATTTCCCTGTAAGATAAATCTCCATTTCATCTTAAACTCTCCTCTTTCTCATAAAATCAGTACAGATATTTTAGAAATATCTGAAGCAAAGTCCTCAAATCACCGCCGAGTGATTTGAAGTTCATTATTTGTGAAACTTGTCTGTTATTATTTTCATATTTTGCCAAATTAATGTAAATGTTTGATGTTAAACTTTGATTCTGAAAATAAATGGCCGCATTCATTTTGATGGGTCAAAGATAAATAACGTCTCTCGTTACATTTTTGTTAAAATTCAATGCACGACTTACACAGTCAGAAAGATGAGGAACTCGTGAAATTGTATGCATATATCTCATATATTTGTCATACTACAACTAGTGGCACGTACCTACGTGACTTACTACAGCTATTAGTGCATATTTAGTTGATGTTTTTCTTAGTTCATATATTAGATCTTATTACTGTTTTTCTTTTATATTTTATTGTTGGATGTAAATGGGACCCTATGTGCATAATTTCGTTCCACCACATGTACCACATGTGGTGCGAATGACAATAAAGAATCTCTGACTCTGACTTCCTACAACAACCGTATACATACGCTACAATGTACATGAGTAGATGGGGGTGGGAAAGGTGAAACACCAACACCAGTGTGTGTGTGTGTGCGTGTGTGCGTGCGTGTGTGTGTGTGTATGTGTATGTGATTGTGAAGAAAACATTTGCTATAAAAAACTCTTTGTAGTTGTGTGTTTGGACTGCAGGAGTCAGTACAAACAACTTTAATACATTAATATTGGCAGAATAAAAACCAGTTCACCACTCTTCTTGCATCCTACTGTTTGTTACTACAGCCAGTCAGCAACATGTTGTAGTAACTGAGACTTAGGTGTCATCTGTGTGTGGCCTTCTATCATTTCCCTCACATTCCTGAGTTGCTGAGTCTCAGATGAATGGTCACAGTGAAGCCCTGGAATCTCTGGCCCACACCTTTTAATCCATGCTCGTAAAAGAGAGGAACAGTCAAGATATATTTGGATGTGAATGAGGCCGTCAAATGTTCTTGAACCAAATGGTCTGAGGTTAATGTGTGTTCAAAACAGCTGACTTATTTTAATTTTAAGCCTCTGTAAAACACAAAAAAAGTACGTTGAGTGTCCTGATGAATTCTCCATCCATCCATCCATTTTCTTCCGCTTATCCGGGGTCGGGTCGTGGGGGTAGCAGCCTAAGTAGGGAGGCCCAGACTTCCCTCTCCCCAGCCACTTGGGCCAGCTCTTCTGGGGGAATCCCGAGGCGTTCACAGGCCAGCCGAGAAACATAGTCCCTCCAGCGTGTCCTGGGTCTTCCTCTGGGCCTCCTTCCGGTGGGACGTGTCTGGAACACCTCACCAGGGAGGTGTCCAGGAGGCATCCTAAACAGATGCCCAAGCCACCTCAACTGGCTCCTCTCGACATGGAGAAGCAGCGGCTCAACTCTGAGTCCCTCCCGGATGATTGAGCTTCTCACCCTATCTCTAAGGGAGAGCCCAGACACCCTGCGGAGAAAACTCATTTCGACCGCTTGTATCCGAGATCTCATTCTTTCGGTCACAACCCAAAGCTCGTGACCATAGATGAGAGTAGGAACGTAGATCGATCAGTAAATTGAGAGCTTCGCCTTTTGACTCAGCTCTCTCTTCACCACGACAGACCTGTACAGCGCCTGCTTCACTGCAGACGCTGCACCTATCCGTCTATCGATCTCACGCTCCATTTTTCCCTCATTCGTGATCAAGACCCCAAGATACTTAAACTCCTCCACTTGGGGTAGGACCTCCTCCCTGACCTGGAGAGGGCACTCTACCCTTTTCCGGCTCAAGACCATGGCCTCGGAATTGGAGGAACTGATCTTCATCCCGGCCGCGTCGCATTCGGCTGCGAAACGCTCCAGCGAAAGCTGTAGATCACGATCTGATGAAGCCAATAAGACCACATCATCTGCAAAAAGCAGAGACGCAATCCTAAGGCCACCAAAACAGATCCCCTCAACACCTTGGCTGCACCTAGAAATTCCGTCCATAAAAGTTATGAACAGAATCGGTGACAAAGGGCAACCTTGGCGAAGTCCAACTCTCATCTGGAACAAGCCCGACTTACTGCCAGCGATGCGGACCAGGCTCTGACACCGGTCATACAGGGACCTAACAGCGCATATCAAAGGGCCCGGTACCCCATACTCCCAGAGTACCCCCCACAGGGTTCCCCGAGGGACGCGGTCGAACGCCTTCTCCAAGTCCACAAAGCACATGTAGACCGGTTGGGCAAACTCCCACGCACCCTCCAGGACCCTGCTGAGAGTGTAGAGCTGGTCCAGTGTTCCATGGCTAGGACGAAAACCGCACTGCTCCTCCTGAATCCGAGGTTCGACTATCCGACGGTCCCTCCTCTCCAGAACCCCCAAGTATACCTTACCAGGGAGGCTTAAGAGTGTGATTCCCCTGTAGTTGGAACACACTATACGGTCCCCCTTTTTGAATAGGGGGACCACCACCCCGGTCTGCCAATCCAATGGAACTTCCCCTGATGTCCACGCAATATTGCAGAGTCGCGTAAGCCAACACAACCCTACAACATCCAGAGCTTTAAGGAACTCCGGGCGAATCTCATCCACCCCTGGGGCCCTGCCACCGAGGAACTTTTTAACCACCTCTGTGACCTCAGCACCAGAGATTGGAGGGCCCGACCCAGAGTCCCCAGGCTCCGCTTCCTCAGTGGAAGGCGTGCCGGTGGGATTGAGGAGGTCTTCAAAGTATTCCGCCCACCGACCCACAACATCCCGAGTTGAGGTCAGCAGCACACCACTCCCACTATAAACAGTGTTGGTGGCGTACCGCTTTCCCCCCCGAGACGCCGGATGTTGGACCAGAATCGCCTTGAAGCCGTGCGGAAGTCAATCTCCATGGCCTCTCCAAACTCCTCCCATGCCCGAGTTTTGCCTCAGCGACCACCCGAGCCTCATGTCGCTTGGACTGCTCGTACCCATCAGCTGCTTCCAGGGTCCCACAGGCCAAAAAGGCCGGATAGGACTCCTTCTTCAGCCTGACAGCATCCCTCACCGACGGTGTCTACCATCGAGTTCGAGGGTTGCCGCCGCGACAGGCACCGACAACCTTGCGGCCGCAGCTCCGTTAAGCCGCCTCGACAATAGAGGCATGAAACATGGTCCACTCAGACTCAATGTCCCCCACCTCCCTCGGAACATGTTCAAAGTTCTCCCGGAGGTGGGAGTTAAAACTCCGTCTCACAGGAGACTCTGCCAGACGTTCCCAGCAAACCCTCACAATACGTTTGGGTCTGCCAGGTCTGACCAGCATCCTCCCCCACCATCGGAGCCAACTCACCACCAGGTAGTGATCAGTGGACAGCTCCGCCCCCTCTTCACCCGAGTGTCCAAGACATGTGGCCGCAGATCAGATGAGACGATGACAGTCGATCTTCGAACTGCAGTCTAGGGTGTCCTGGTGCCAATAGCACATATGGACACCCTTATGCCTGAACAAGGTGTTCGTTATTGACAATCCATGATGAGCACAGAAGTCCAACAACAAAACACCACTCTGGTTCAGATCAGGGGGGCCGTTCCTCTCAACCAAACCCCTCCAGGTCTCACTGTCATTGCCCACATGAGCATTGAAGTCCCCCAGCAGAACAAGGGAGTCCCCAGGAGGTGCACTTTCCATTACCCCCTCCAAGGACTCCAGAAAGGGTGGATAATCTGAACTGCCGTTTGGTGCATAAGCACAAACGACAGTCAGAACCCATCCCCCCACACGTAGGCAGAGGGAGGCCACCCTCTCATTCACTGGGGTGAACCCCAACACACAGGCACCAAGTTGGGGGGCAATAAGTATGCCCACTCCTGCTCGACGCCTCTCACCAGGGGCAACTCCAGAGTAGAAGAGTGTCCAGCCCCTCTCAAGGAAACTGGTTCCAGAGCCCGAGCCATGCGTAGAGGTGAGTCAGACTATTTCTAACCGAAACCTCTCAGCCTCACACACCAGCTCAGGCTCCTTCCCCACCAGTGAGGTGACATTCCACGTCCCAGTAGCCAGCTTCTGTAGCCGAGGATCAGACCGCCAGGGTTCCCGCCCTCGGCCACCACCCATCCCACATTGCACCGACCCCTTTGGCCCCTCCCACAGGTGGTGAGCCCATGGGAATGGGGACCCACGTCTCCTCTTCGGGCTGTGCCCGGCCAAGCTCCATGGGTAAAAGCCTGGCCACCAGGCACTCGCCCATGTGCCCCATCTCCAGGCCTGGCTCCAGAGTGGGGCCCCGGTGACCCATGTCCGGGCAAGGGAACATTAGGTCCATTTATTTCTCTCATCATCGGGGTCTTTGGGCTGCACTTTGTCTGTTCCCTCACCTAGGACCTGTCTGCCATGGATGACCCTACTAGGGGCATAAAGCCCCTGACAGCATAGCTCTTAGGATCATTGGGACACTCAAACCCCTCCACCACGGTAAGGTGGCAGCCCAGGGAGGGGCATTCTCCATGCTGAGTGGAAAAAACTGGACTAAATGTTACAGTAAATTGCTCAGCAGTTTTTAGGGACCTGTTTTCTAGACAGTGATTCCAGAAAAGTAAATGCATTTTTAAGTGTGTCAAAAAAGGTTTCTCAGTAATTTAAGTCAGCAGAGTAATCCAGTGATGTGCACTGAGCTTTGTGACAGATGAGGTACCTACTATCTGGAATCGGATGCTCAATTCAATTTAATTCAATTCAGTTTATTTATATAGCGCCGAATCACAACAAAATTGGCTCAGGGCACTTTACAGAAACATTTACCTACATAGAAAAATCAGTTAGTAAAGTTCTCTATCTAAGGAAGCAGCAGACTCATTGAATCTTCACTTCATCACAGTCTCCCATCCTGAGCAAGCACAATGGCAACAGTGGAAAGGAAAATCTCCCTTTTAACAGGAAGAAACCTCCAGCAGAACCAGGCTCAGGACAAGTGGCCATCTGCTTTGACCGACTGGGTTTGAGAGAACAGAAAGGAGAGACAAATGAACACAGAATAGCAGGTCCAGATGTAGGTGCAGGTGTACCTGAAAGACAAAAGACACATCAGTCAGAGTTTCTTTATTGTCCTTCGCATCACATGTGGTACATGTGGTGGTACGAAATTATGTATACAGGGTCCCAATTACATCCCACAATAAAATGTAAAAGAAAAACTGTAATAAGATATACTGTGACCCAAAATGGAAGAAGCGGGTAAAAGAGAATGGATGAATGGATGGTAATAAGGTCTATTATATGAACTAAGAAAATCATTAACTAAAAATATACTATGCATTAATAGTATAAAAACAGTATGCTGAACAGCAGCACAAACATGAGTCTGTGTGAGCAAATGAGTATGAATGAACACAGCAACATGAAACAGATCAGCAGCAACATGATGTGATTTTTCACAGTGATTATTCTGATTAGAGATTCATGAGTCTAACAGCCTCCTGGTAGAAACTGTTCCTCAGTCTAGAGGTTCTACACTTAATGCTCCTTAACCTACTGTGCTATTTATAAGACTGAGCTGAATACAGCTCCTCAGACTGAGGAAGTCTTTCGAATGAAAGACGAAACGTTCCTACATTTTTTTGTTTTGCTTTGTTTTGTTTTTTGAATGTCCAGAGGACCAAATATAACTTTTTTAGATTTTTCTACCTGGATTATTGAGCATGCATCAGGATATACGGTAAGTACATTTAATGATATTGTAGACCATTGCATTAGGTAATACATTCAGCAATTACTTTTACTTTTAATACTTTAAGTATTTTTAAAAGCAAGTACTTATTTACTTTGACTTAAGTAAAAACATTAATGTGGTACTTTTACTAGAGTACATTTTTGTCTGTTTATTTGTACTTTTACTTAAGTACAGTGTTTGAGTACTTTCTCCACCACTGTTGGCAATATAAAGAGAGACAGCAATGGGCACGCACCAACCACCTGCTTCATATATTGTATATGACACAACGCACTCAGAGGTGAACCAGAGCGCTACACTGCCTCACCCAGTGCATTTCTACCATGTTTGAACAGACAATTCGTATATTCCGCAATTTTGAGCATTGAAGTGTTGAAATAATTCCGAAAACGGTTTTACAAAATGGTTTTATAAAACCGTTTTATAAAACCGTTTTATAAAACAGTTATATAGAACAGTCAAGTGGTCAAATGTATTTTCGATGATCATTGTTAGTATTTTACTTGTCATGGTGACAGGTGCGGCACTGCCTCACCTGCCTCCCCTGACTGCACGTCACTGGAGTAATCCCTACTGCAGGCAAACTCAGCCTTATAACATTAAATCAAACAAAGCAGGTATAGAAAATGAAGACATGAGTAATGAATAAAAGTAGGATTCAAAGGACTAAAAGAAAATAAAACTTTTCTATTCCAACCATTTTCCTGAGTGGATTTTTTTCTTTCTCTCAGTCAGTGATATCAAAATCCAGCACCTGTTTTCCATGAGCCCAGGATGGGATCAGTTTTCCATGCCTGCAGGAACTCGTGCTCACCAGAGGCATGGATTACTCTAGCTTTTGTAACGTGACTGTATCTGCATGACATATCCAGTAGGTTTACACTTTACCAGGTGCTGGATCAGGTTTAACTTGAAATGCCAATTACTTCTGAGAAAAACACACCAAAACAAACATATTTCATGATGAAATGATGACAATATGGATATAGTTCACTTTTGAACAAACTAATACACCTATTCAGGCATAGCGTACAACAAAGACAAAGCATGAATTATAAAAATAACATTTGTTGTTGGATTAAAATGAAGAAAAGCAATACATCAATAAGATGCACGTGAGAAAATAAGTGTGTAGAGAAAGGTTGTACAAGTTTATTGTTATGAGCCATTTCTGATCTTTTTTCACTTATCAGTAAATTAAAAAGTGACTAAGTTACATTTGTCCAGAGGTGCAAACTCTACCTGAATTTAAAAATAACATAAGTCATTAGGTGTTACGCTTGTGATCTTAAAACTCTTGCCAATTGTTTTTACATGTTAGAACAATTAAAATGATCTAACTCTTGGAGATTTTTTTTCCCTTTGTGTGGGTGACACGGTGGATCAGTTGGTAGAGCTGTTGCTGCTCAGCAAGAAGGTCACCGGAACAAATACCAGCTGGGGCCTTTCTGGGTGGGTTTGCAGGTTCTCTCTGTGCATGCGTGGGTTTTCTTCAGGTACTCCAGTTTCCTCCCACAGACCAAAAACATGCATGTTAGTCTGATTGGTAACTCTAAACTGTCCCTAGGTGAGTTTGTCTCATTTGCCTCTATGTGTCCCTATGGACCGGAGACCTGTCCAGGTGTCCCTGTGATGGACCGGAGACCTGTCCAGGTGTCCCTGTGATGGACCGGAGACCTGTCCAGGTGTCCCTGTGATGGACCAGAGACCTGTCCAGGTGTCCCTGTGATGGACCGGAGACCTGTCAAGGGTGTTCCCAACCTCTCACACAGTGACTGCTAGACATGAAATCCACTGACCCACACAACCCGTAAAGGAAGAAGCAGGTAAAGATGATGGATGAATGGATTTTCTTGTGTAGGCCCCCTTTGATCAAATCTTCACACTGAACTAGTCAGACCTAAGTAGAGAGACTGACAGACTCATTGATAGATACTGGTATCCTACTTTGAAGTGGTAAAGCATACACGTATAGTTAAGAGTGAAAATTAAAAAAAAATTAAGCCAGTTTATTGAATATTGTCACGAGACCAGGCTTTTGGATTCAGAATGACCAGACACAAGAGTAAAAAATGAAAACAGTTTTATTTATAATTGCAGCTTCAGTCAAGGAGAGGATCCAGAAGAGGTTGCAGGTAGTTGGGAGAGAATCACCCGTCAGAGATGGGCAGGATGGTGACACCATCACCAATGCTGGTGGGAAGGTAGCTGCAGAGGGAAGCCTTTAATGCTGTGAATAGCAGGGTAATCCATGGCCGTGATCCTGAAGGCGAAGCAGGGGTCAAGCATGGGTTCTCAGAGTTCTTTAAAACAGATCCAAGGAGTAATCCAAAATTCAGAGTCAAAGGGACAGAAAAAGTTGTCGTACCAGGGTCAGAAGGGCAGAGCAGAACCAGACGAGCAGCAGCCAGAGAGATAAATCCAAGAGGCAGACGTGAGGTCAATAACCCAAAGAGCAAGCCTTGAGTTCTAGGCATGAAACGGGATACTATGAAAGCTTGAAAATCAGGGACCATGGGAGGTATAATAATTTCACATCAGTGGACTGTGGACATGGAGCTTAAGAAGGCAGGTGAACAGGTGCATGGAATGAATGCTGATTGCTGTGGAGAAAACAAGGGAGGCATGGCATGGAGTGAAAGGAGCAGGCTTGAACTGAAGGACAGAGCAATCTGTTACATTCTATTTTTATCTGAATGACATAATAGACATATATATACAGTATATACATATTTCATGATTATAAATTGTTGTTCATTCCCATAATGGTTTTATTCACAACTCCAGTCAATACAGAGGGACGAAAGTATCACATGTGGCTGCTGACCTCTGGTGTGTAGAAATGCTGGCACTTCCTTTAAACCCATAATTCTATGAGACTGAAGCCCCATCAGCATTTTTATTTTCTATTAGCTCCATATTTATGATAAGGAATAGCATTTATTGTACTTCATCGGACTGAAAATGTTCCAACCTGACAGACGGAAATGAATAGAAACGCATCAAAAAGGTCTTCAAAACCAATCCAAAAAGTTCAATCAGGTCCTCTGGATATTCAAAAAAACAAAAAACAAAACAAAGCAAAAAAATACAGAAACGTTTCGTATCTCATCCGAGAGACTTCCTCAGTCTGAGGTGCTGTATTCAGCTCAGTCTCTTAAATGGCACCTTCTCAGAGTGGATCAACCAGTTTGCTGCTGACAACCAAAACCAGCTGCTCACATGGACAAGAAGGACCATCAGCCTAACAATGGATCATTAGCACACTGATGGCTGTTTACTATTCACAGGGGGTTGAGTGATACTAGCAATAACAGCAGTGTAAGAGGGGGACAGTTGAACCCGGAGGCCTCCACCCCTGTTTAATGATGGATGATTTATTTTCACAAAGATGGTCTCCTTTACTCCTCTCTCAAACCATCGTTCCTCTCTGTCAAGGATGTGAACATCTTCATCCCTGAAAGAGTGACCTCTGACCTGGAGATGAGTGTAGACTGCAGAATCCTGGCCTGATGATGTTGATCTTCTGTGCTGGGCCGTCCTTTTGACCAGTGGCTCTTTAGTTTCCCCGATGTAAGACTGACCACAGCCCTCCTGACACTGAACAGCTTACACAATATTACTCTGTTTGTGCCGGGGGACTGGATCTTTGGGATGAACCAATCTTTGCCGTAATGTATTTTGGGGTTTAAAAGCCACTGGGATGTTATGTTTAGAAAATAAACGTCTCAGTTTCTCTGATTCTCCCTCAACATACGGAATGACCACTGGTCTGGGTCTGGGCACCTCCTTTTCACCTGATGGCTGACTGGAGTCCTGTTTGGGTTTCTTCTCTGCTTTCAGGAAGGCCCAGTTAGGATATCTACATTGCTCTAGAGCCTGTCTTGTGTAGGATTTCTCCTTCTGCCTGTCTCCTGAGCTAGTGGGGATACTGTCTGCTCTGTGATACAGAGTCCTGTTGACTCCTAACTTGTGCTCCAAAGGGTGATGGGAGTCAAACTGCAAATACTGGTCTGTGTGGGTGGGTTTGCGGTACACCTC